>NC_041392.1:16383378-16402433 GCF_002162155.2 Triticum dicoccoides
CATCTGGTCCTTTTTTATTGGCATTAATATTGGCCTTGTAATGTACGACTTTATCCTTATCATGTGTACTATATATGTACTTGGCCAGGCCCCAAATTATCGGCTGGTATCATATTTCAAGTTACTCATATGTGTTACTACTTGCTTCCCAATTCTGAGAAAATAGTATGGGTAGTAAAGTTATATGAAGTGGAATACATGTGAGTCTACAACTAAATGTGTATACGTGATTTTCAGGTCAAACCTGTATAATTACATGATTTTCATTTGCTGGGCAATAGCTTTGTTGCCCATTGAAAAAAAAATCAACGATATGCACAAAAAGGTCATACTACTGTTCTTTGGTTATTTACAGTTTAAACATTAACAGAGAAATGATGTCCTGTAGCGAAGGATAATGTCAGATTTTAACTAACAACAAGTTACTTCTCTATCTCATGAAACGTACAAATAACAAAGCCATTTTAACTTCAAGTTCCACAACATTATTGAAAGCTCAATATCAAATGGAATAATTTGGAACGTCCTTTCTGTTGCATCACATATATATGCAAGGTAGGTGAATTTGTCAGTTTTGATAGGACATCAGTTGGTTCCTTCTATATCTTTCTTATTGCGAAATTGTTGCTTAATGGATTGGAGATTGAAACGGTCCCCATATTCCTCAAGTATTTCTGTGGTTTCCACAATGGGCTATTAGTACTAGCCAGTGGTGGCTATACCTGTACTTTGGTCATTTGATGAGGTCGCAGCGTGTAGAAAATAGAGTAGTGGGGATCAACTACTTAAGTATACTAGATACTAGATGTGTCTTATATAGAAACATATATATTGATTCAAATTGTCGAGCCATATAGCCCTGAAAACAAGTACCTCTATCACTAATCATTGATTGGCGCACACATCACTTTTTACTTAATTTGCTTGGAAGGCCGCTATAATTGCATGAGCACCCACCATATTCAATTGAGTGATATAATTGTGTAACTTCAAAATTTTGGTATCTAAATCTTCTCGCCGACCTTAACTTTTTGGAACAGGGACAAAGACTTGACATTTTCATTAATTAAGAAGAGAGTGAGAATTGCCCTGTTAATTTGTAGCAAACTGATATTAATGTTACAGTGGCTATGAACTATTTAACCTGCGTTTCATCTGCATGCCTATCTGAAACCAAGTTTCTGTCCATCAGAGAAATTGTAACAACCTTCTAATATCATGCCTTCATCTTTTTTTTTCTGACTTCGATGGGTAAAAATCAAATTGGAAATCTTAAAAATGGAGCCTTTATTTTTAGGCTGTTCCAGTGACAATGGTTACCAAAAACTAGAATCCTACATAGAAGACATTCACTGCTAAATGTGAGTGGAATACATGTGAGTCTACAACTAAATGTGTATACGCGATTTTCAGGTCAAACCTGAATAATTACATGATTTTCGCATTCTGGGTAATAGCTTAGTTGCCCTTTGAAAAAAAAATCAACGATATGCATAAAAAGGTCATAGTACTGTTCTTTGGTTAGTTACAGTTTAAACACTAACAGAGGAATGATGTCCTGTAGCAATGGATGATGTCAGATTTTAACTAACAACAAGATACTTCTCTATCTCATAAAACGCACAAATTGCAAAGCCATTTAACTTCAAATTCCACAAGATTATTGAAATCAAAGCTCAATATCAATTGGAATAATTTGGAACGTCCTTTCTGTTGCATCACACATGCATGGTAGGTGAATTTGTCAGTTTTGATAGGACACCAGTTGGTTTCTTCTATATCTTTCTTATTGCGAAATTGTTGCTTGATGGATTGGAGATTGAAACCGTCTCCATATTCCTCAGGTATTTCTGTGGTTTCCATAATGAGCCATTAGTACTGGCCAGTGGTGGCTCTACATATATATAGATGTATTTTAGAGTGTAGGTTCACTCATTTTGCTCCGTATGTAGTTCATAGTGGAATCTCTACAAAGACTTATATTTAGGAACGGAAGGAGTATATAGCTACGATGTGGGAGTGCCAACGATATATATACATAACCATGTATTCTGGAAACTTTGTCAGTTCCGTAGTGCACCACTAGCAATAGCGCTTAGCACATTCCCATTTCATCGATAGCCTCTCCCTTCCTTACGTTTTACTAATTTCAAATAGTTGTTGCTTCACAGAGTGGAGCTTGAAAGCGTCTTTGTCCTCACGACATATTTAATTATTGCCATCCAAATAAAGTCTGTGTTGTCTTAGCATGCCTGGCGAACATGAGCTACGAATGGAGACAAGGATGAGCATGTAGTAGAGGCAAATGGTAAGTTACGTACTAACCTGTATGCACTTCCTGTACATATTGAGACGGAGTCCTTACTGTGGCATCACATTCATTGAAGCTGTAAATCTATTGAGACACAATCTATCTGATGCTTGCATGGTTTTCAATTTTTTGGAAGATTGTAATGCTTTATATCGGACTCAGAACTGTGCGTGTGAGTTGCTGTGTACTTCCGAAACAACATTGTCTTCAATATGGCTTACTTCTTGCTTCTCAAATCCGATAAACTTGTATAGGTAGTATTGTTGTATGAAGTTGGGTACAGGAGAGTCAGCAACTAACTGTGTACATGATTTTCAGGTCAAACCTGAATAATTAACCGATCCATTCAAACACTGGTTCTTGCACCTTAGGCAATGTAGAGTGCCAGGTCTCGCCTTCCAAATAAAGTATGTCTTGTATTAACATGGAGGAAGATTAGGCAGAAATTAAGGAGTGGCAACTACATACACTGTTGTAATCGTGTTGCTTATATATTTCTGTGGTGTGCAAAATGAGCCATTAGCACTAGCCACAATGCGCCATTAGCATTAGCACTAGTTAATGATTTGGGAATGGCTTCCTCCTCAAATCAAGGACTCTAGATAAGGCAACTCTTGTCTTGTGTCATTTATTCATTATTAAATGCAGGGTTAGAAACCATGCTTATACATTATGCATGCCCCCGCAGACCACAAAACATGGGTAATAAAAAGCAGTGGAGGGCATTAAGTTGGGGGGCCAACGGCTATAAATACCTCACCACCCTGCTAGTGTTGGCACCATCAAAGGAAGAAAACAGAGAGTTTCAGCAGACAAGTGAAACCCCAGCGCGCTCGGCCTTCTTCCCCCACCATGGCGGCCATGTGGTCTCCGATCATCGGACTCCTCCTGCTCCTGCTGCAACTAGCGCCGTCCTCTTCCTCCTACATCCAGTTGCCGCTGGAAGGCAGCGTCCACCCTGTTGGGTATGTTTCTCCATTCCCTACATGGCATGCAATTGACAGGCTTTGATCGTCCTTCTCAGACTTTAAGTTTTCTTTCTGTTCCATATATTTGACATGGTTTTCTGTACCTACGCAGTTACTTCTATGTCACGATGAACATTGGTGGGAAGCCCTACTCACTGGACATCGACACTGGCAGCAATCTCACGTGGCTGGAGTGCAAGTACCCGGGCCACCAGTGCAATACCTGCAAGGTAACAATATTACAGATTTATTGTCTTACAGTTGCATCTGTTAATTAACTTGGTGTTGCATATACCACTAGGGACCCCATCGACCATATGAGCCAAATAGACATCACAAGAAGGTGATGTGTGGAGATCAGTTTTGTACTGATCTCCACAAAGACCTACCTCATTATCCGGAACCTCGATGTTACACTCAACATCCACACGAATGTCACTACCATATTCAGTATGTTGGCGGGACGTCATCGGAAGGGTTCATCGTCAACGACACGGTGTCTGTCGATGTGCTCTCTCCCTCTCTTCCTTCCAGGAGAGTACAAATTTTCTTCGGGTTCGGGTAAGACACTCCTAACTGATATGTTCTCGCATGTGCACTGCCTACTGGATTTGTATGTTGATTATGGTCACGCTTTGTTTGTGCAGATGTGGATGTAACCAGAAACCACTGAAAGATTCACCCGTAGATGGCGTCCTTGGTCTTGGGATGGGAAAGGTAGGTTTTGTCGCGCAATTGAAGGCGCATAACGTGATCCGCAAGGATATCATTGGGCACTGTCTCAGCATCGATGGAGGGGGCTACCTCTTCGTCGGGGAGCATCACTTACCCGACCACATAACCTGGGCCCCCATGAGAAAATACAGGTAAATTTTTATTAACCACCATCAGGTGCTTTTTTGTGATCATGAGTTCATCAAGTATTGGGTGTCAGTTTTAGTATTTGGTTATTCCTGCATCCCATCATATATAACTTTAATATTTATAGTTCGAGGAGGCTGTCTTTGATATAGTTGTTTTCTTTTCAATTGGTTCCAAACACTATACACACAACTCCTTTTTTTTGCCAGCCATTACTACACACCTGGCCCAGCACAGCTGTTACTTGGCGGAGAGAAGATAGGCAGTCAGAAAATGGTGGTCTTTGACAGTGGTACCACATAAACCTACATACCTGACCAGGTGTACTCCGAGCTTGTTAGAGAAGTAAATCTCAAATCTCAATGATGATTAGTACATTTGAACAGATAAACAGGACATGCAGGGAATTAATTCCGTTTGGGTCTTTCAGGTGAAGAGGAGTGTCAGCGGCTCACTTCAAAGGGTGACTGATCATGCGCTTCCTGTATGTTGGAAGGGCCCATTCCAATCAATCCAACTGGTCAAGAGGAAATTCAAGCCACTAGCGCTTGAATTTACCAACAAAGTCATGCATATCCCACCAGAAAACTACCTCGCACTCACGGTAAACCTTAAACCAGTCAATTTAATGCATACTGTGTGCAACGTCAGATGATATAGAAGGTAATATTCTTTGCTTGTTTGTGGCAGGGAGAAAAGAATGTATGCTTGGGCATCCTTCGGACACCAAAGGCTGGTGGCCAAATGATAATAATTGGAGGTTTGTGAAGTCACAAATATTGTCCAGTTTCTTCAACGAGTACACCATGCAGGTTTTTAGTAATGATTTCCAGTTTGATCTTCTGCCTTGCAGATGTTACAATGCAGGATTTGCTTGTGATATATGACAATGAGCAGAAGCGTGTCGGATGGATCAGTAAACAGTGTAAACATACTCTGGAAATACCATCAATCAATGCTCTCTGAACGAAGTGTATGTGAGCATCAGGCTTCGTATAAGACGGAGTTCTCGGAAGCAGAGGGGTTATATATTAACAAGAATAAATATAAGTTTTTATTGGCTTTAATATTGGCCTTGTAATGTACGACTGTATCCTTATCATGTGTACTATATATGTACTGGGTCGGGCCACAAATGTAGTATCAGATTATAGTACACAAGATTATCGAAATCAAAGCTCAATATGAAATGGAATAATTTGGAACGTCCTTTCTGTTGCGTCACATATGCATAGTAGGTGAATTTGTCAGTTTTGATAGGACATCAGTTGGTTGCTTCCTTACCTTTCTTATTGCAAAATTGTTGCCTGATGGATTGGAGATTGAAACCGTCTCCATATTCCTCAAGTATTTCTGTGGTTTCCTTAATGAGCCATTAGTACTAGCAAGTGATGGCTCTACACGTACTTTGGGCCTTTGATGAGGTGGCATGTGTAGAAAATAGAATGGTGGGGATCAACTACTTAAGTATACTGGATAGTAGATGTGTCTTATATACAACGATATTGATTGAAATGATCGAGCCATTTAGCCCTGAAAACAAGTACCTCTATCACTAATCCTTGAGTGGCACACACATCACTTTTAACTTTATTTGTTTGGATGGCCGCTATAATTACATGACCACCCACCATATTCAATAGAGTGATATAATTGTGTAACTTCAAATAGTAAAAAAAATTGTTATCTAAATCTTCTTGCCGACCTTAATTTTTTGGAAGGGGCAAATACTTGACATTTTCATTAACTAAGAAGAGAATGAGAATTTCCATGTTAATTTGTAGAAAAACGGGCTAAACCCGATACAACTCAACCCACATATCATGGACAACCTAGCAGGAACATGGATTAGAGCTAAAAAGAAGAAAAGAACGGGCCGCAAGCGTCATCATCATCGAGCTAACTGATCATTCAGATAAATGACTAAGCAAGGATTAATAAAAGAAAATCAACAATGAAACCATCTAAATAACCTAGGGTGACCAAATCTAACAACACAATTCAGCACACAGCATGTCACTCCTGTCCTTCACAAGCATCCAGAATAGACAAAGATACTTCATTAGGACAATGGCCCAGCAGAGATTAACCAAATCAAACCAGTAAACACACCATCTATCTATCTATCTATACCTATACTAATTCTAGACTCACAAGAAATTCTCACGTTAATTAGATTTTACAAGTCGTTAATCTGGTGGGACCGAATTATTACGGTTCAGATCCAATCTCGCATGTATTGCCCTAAAAAGAAAAAACATTCTCGTGGACATCTACCTCACGACCCAAATCTTCCAATCTCTCATCGTTAAGTTGGCGGGACCGAACTATTATGATTCAGGTCCAATCTCTCATGTATCTCTCAAAAAAGAAAAGAAAATCTCATGGATATCTCCTTCACGAACAGAATTTCCCAAGCTCTCACGTTTAAAATATTGTGACGTACATATCCCTCAAAAACAATTGTCACGTACACATCTCTCTCCCACGATCAACACTAATAATCTCTCTTTCTTTAACATCTCCCACGCTCTAAGAACAAAAACAAAAAATCTCCCAATCTTTCACGTGTAGACGTACATGTCCCTCACAAAGAAAAAGTGTCACATACACATCTCTATTTCTTTAACTGGGTAACAGTACTCACCGTATCATGGCACAGTCATAGTACATGTTTAGATCTAACCTAGCAGCCGCCATTTCCTTCCATGTCTTCTACCATCCTGGACCTCCGATCGATTGTAGCACATCATTCTTCTATCCTCCGGCGAGACCACAAGGAACAATGCCTTCCAGTTCTTCCCTCCTCTGCACATCATTCTCTATCTCATCCACCCGTCGCAAGGTACAATACTCCATCGACTGCCCTCCATTGATCTTTCAACTTGCACCTGCGGCTCCAGTTTGATAAGATGAAATCGTCTAACTCTGAGTTGTTTCCATGGAACTACATGTACAGGTATTTCCTAGAGACAACAGTCCATGATAGGTCCTGGCTTCGTATGCAATTTCATTGGAATTTGTAGTCCCAGGCGAGTTTGACCAAGATCTGACGCATTGATTACTCTCTGTTATCACAAGTGCTGATTTCTCTATGTTGATTTGGTACAAGCATATTGACTTGAACGATTCTTACTATTACATCTCATGTATAAAGTATGAAACAATGCAAAGTGGCGCAGCTGATCACCTATAGTTATCTATGGTTCCACCAGACTAGGTGGACGGCGCAGCACAGATTTCCGACGGTGCGAGTCCAACATGAACTGCTCTGTTGCTTCTCATCGCTGGCCTGTGTATGGTGCCATGCCGGTATGCAATAACATCTTGGTGCCCGTATGAATAACTCTCGGTTCAGGTATAGCATGTGTGCACTGAAGATATTTAATGTAATGGAATAAAAGAAACATGTATATTGCTATTTCATCCTGCAACAGTGGCTCATTTGTGTGTATGTTTGATTGTGCAGTTTAATTTACAGTGCATCCTTCAGCGTGTGTATCATGAGAAGAGGTGGTCTGACTCGGTGAATGTCTTAACGTCTGATGGAGTAGGTATTGGATTAGCTCCTTTTGTAGTTTGTTAGACTGCACTTATACGTACATGCAGTATCAGAAAAAGGAATCGATGTAGAAGATATTTATCCATTGAATTTCTCTGATCCTCTGCTACATAAAAGTCATGAATCAATGTAGAAGTTATTTAAAACTAAGGTGCTAGATGATGGTGGGATGGTGATGTTTGTACGTAGTATGCACAAGTGGATTATAATTAAGTATGAATTATTTGTTTTTATTCTTCATGTTTTCTTGGTGGGTCTACTAATTTGTGGTTTGAATGGTTGATTATATAGGCAAATTGCTACTCAAACATATTAATTTATTGCTGGGGTATTAGTTCCTGGAAATTAGTATATATCACTTATTAATAATCTCATTAATTCATAACATGATACAGTTTTTCTTTATTACCATCAGGCGTTAAGACAGTAAGGAGTTTCATGTATTTTTTTGTAGTTTTCCTTTAGTTAGTTGATATAAGCACGATCTAATCGAAGAAACTCATTTAGTACAATATGTGAAATGCAAGGCAAAACAGAAACTCATTTGCATATTCATATGATTAAATATTCACACCGTGGGATGAATAATAGTTCAAAAGACTTACAATTGCAACTCAAATGGCTTAGTTGACATTATGACATGAAATAATTAGGCCTACAATGGAATTGCTGGAAGAAACTAAACCTACTATATGTCAGCATAAGACCTTAGTGTCATTTAATAGTTGGCACATCTATTTCAGGTCAGCTAGCTCCTTCCATAGGATTTATGATGAGAAACTACAATAAAATTCAGTATACAACCTCATTTTGGGCTGACAAGGGTCGTGTATATATTGTGATCATCTTTTCTTCCCACCAATTAGACCAGAAGTATAGGTATATGAACCGATAAATTTGGGTAGAAATAACTTTCTATACTGTAAATTACTTGCATTTGTAACAAATCAGTACGGTGTGTCCTCATACACATTCTTAATAATTCTTGACATGTACATATAGGATACCATTATGTTTTATAAAATATCAACCCTATTGATTCATTCAACTATCGTTTCATGCAAAGTCCCAATGCTATTGGATTTTTTAATCGACCTGTTTGTTCCATTCTCACTTTTCTTTATTAATTTATTTTTCACTATGGTATATTTCCCAACCAAATGGAATTTATATAGACTTCATAGCTACAATCAATCCTATAGTATCCAATTAAATGATCTTATGATGTACATGTCATTCCACCAATAGCTTTCTTCGTATGATTTCTCCTGCTGACGATTTGATTTCCTGAATAATAACTACTTTCAAGATCACATAGAATAGGAGTTCTCAAATACCAATCATCCAGAGTACAAGGTACTCCGTCCTTACAAAATTCACATTTGAAACCAATTCAACATGAAAGAAGCTGTCCTACTTTACAATAAGACCTAACAATGGTTCATAAACTGCATAGGCATGCATTTTCTATATAGGTCAGATAGAATAAGAAATCAGAATTAATATATATTTATGGGCCACAACAAATATTCCAGAAAAAAATATTCTTACATAAAAGTATATTTTCTTTCAAAATATATATCAATACCAAAATTGAAAATTTTACGGTGTTTCACATGTGTTGGACTCTAAGCTAAATCCAAATTCTAAAAGTAGTTTGATCTTTATCCATATACACTATTAAGTAAGCAAGCCCGTGCGAATGCACGGGTTTGCGACTAGTCTAATTAATTTAGCAAGGAATATTCGAACAACACAAGCCGATGCAAAACGTATCCCATTCCTTCTGCCCCACAAGCCCCAATCAACCGATTCCACCGAACTGCAACAATGATAGGTATAGTCCCTAAAATTAGTCAGCCACGAGATATATCTAATCCTCAAGCTAAACACATACTGACTCACTCAGATTTAACCAAACGAATCACACACTAAACATTTTTGCTACCATTAGAGGGAATAATGTGCAACTAACCTTCTTATTGTGCAAGTCAATCTATAAAACCAAGCTCTGGTCAAATAAGTATCTCATGACTACCAAAACCTGATGACCATGAAAATTGTCAAACACGGAAAAATAACCCTGAGTTTTTCATATGTAACAAAACCACGAATTGCAACTTCAAGCTTTGGAAGTTACGATCAAGGCAGCATTTCATGCACAAAGAAACAAGACCATCAACATTCCATGCACAAAGAAACAACAATTGCAGGTCCTTCCAGGATACAAACAAGGAACGAAAGGCATAGATGTACATTCCACTAAAAACAAGCAAAGAAAATAATACTGTTGGCCTATAACAAGAAAAGAAACAAAAGGCCATCATTGGTCAGCCTGCACGCCAATCATGTCACCATACAACCATGCACCTAGCCCTGGAAACGAAGAGGAGTGGAAAAGTAGGAGGATAAGAGGGTTAACCTGCTGATGCATGAAGGGAGATGCGCGAGCCTACTAGCAGACGATGCGCAGACACAGATCGAAGGAGGAACCGACCAGGGGATCGACCAAAAGCACAAGAATTCGCAAATAATGGACAAATCTGCAAGAAAAACAAAGAAAAATCGCTGATGAGCGTCATCCAACAATAACGGGGGCAAAAATAGGCTTGTACCTGCAGATCAACGAGTGCAGCAGCAAATCCGGCAGAGCGACCAGGAGAACAATGGGCCTGCAATGAAATGACGTGAATACCAACTTTGGGAACATGGGGGCCATCTTCTTCCTCCCTGTGTCCTATTAATCATGTTGTACCGGGAATATTTAAAAGGTCATATGTACCTGGTACAAGTGCTAAGATCATCTATATCCACGGACGTGACCGGGCACAACATGGCCACAACTTGTACCCCGAACACCTACTTGCGTGTCCTAATCATGTTGTACCGGAATACCTGCGCGAGCATATGTACCTAGTACAAGTGCTAAGAGCATCTACAACCACAGACGGCAAATGCGTGCCCTCAAATGCCCGGGAACATGCCTGGGCACAACATGGCCAAAGCATGTACACTGTACACCTACTGACGCATTATAATTATGTTGTCCCAGGAACACCGGCCCGCGCATATGTACCTGGTACAAGCGCTAAGGGCATCTACAGCCACAAACAACAAATTCGGGCCCTCGAACGCTCACGTACGTGCCCGTGCACAACACGGCCACAACTTGTACCCCGAACACCTACTTGCCTTATTCTAATCATTGTATCGAAAACACCTGCAAGGTCATATATACGTGGTACAGATACTAAGAGCATCTAGAGCCACAGACGGCAAACTCCGGCCCTCAAAGGCCCGCGGACACGTCCAGGCACAACACGGCCTCAAATTGTACCTGGAACACCTACTGGCGTATTCCAATCATGTTCTCCCGGGAAGAACGGCCCGCGCATATGTACCTGATACAAGTAATAAACATGAGAAGAAGCAGTTGTTGACCGTGGTCTACCCCCTCTCTCGGTGCCGGTCAACTTCCTAGACCGGCACCGAGAGAGAACTTTAAAGAGTGCAAAGTAAAAAAACATGAAAAGAAGCGGTTGTTGACCATGGCCTACCCCCTCTCTCGGTGCCGGTTAAATTCTTAGACCGGCACCGAGAGAGAACTTTAAAGAGTGTAAAGTAATAAACATGAGAAGAAGCCGTTGTTGACCGTGGCCTACCCCCTCTCTCGGTGCCGGTCAACTTCCTAGACCGCGAGACAGAGTCTTTGGTGGGTGATCCCGTGACAGAACGAGCCTAGACTTAGTCTGTGATCTCGCGATGACATGCACTAACACGAAGAAGCAGTATTCACCGTGGCCTACACCCTCTCGGGGCCGAACAACACCCTAGACCGTCGGGGCCACCGAAGGGGTGCCAGTCTGTAGAACCGGGCGAGGCCCATCTGAAAAAGAAAACTCAAGACGGTAATTATGACGTGCTAAGGTTGTTTGCCAAGGATGGAAGAAAAGAACAAAAGAAGTATAATACATATTATCGAGAATGCACAAGAAGGAAAAGGATCTAGGTTATATGCTTTACCGAGAGGGGCTCTCGGGAAAAGTGGCCATTACCGAGAGCCGATAATCGACCCTCGGTAACAACTACACTAATTTTTTGTTTTCCTTCTCTTTGTGTTTTTGTTTGGCACTCTCTTTTTTGTATCTGATATTTCATATGATTTTATGACCAAAGTTTGAAAATGCCATGACTTTTGATGAATTTTTTCGATAAAAGACTTTTGATGCACTCATAGATATATCTATACGCTTATTGGGTTAGATTTGTTCAAAACTCAAGTTTAAAGAGTGTAAAGTAAAAAACATGAGAAGAAGCAGTTGTTGACCGTGGCCTACCCCCTCTCTTGGTGCCGGTCAACTTCCTAGACCGGCACCGAGAGAGAACTTTAAAGAGTCTAAAGTAATAAACATGAGAAGAAGCAGTTGTTGACCGTGGCCTACCCCCTCTCTCGGTGCCGGTCAACTTCCTAGACCGGCACTGACAGAGAACTTTAAAGAGTGTAAAGTAAAAACACGAGAAGAAGCAATTCTTGACTGTGGGCTACTCCCTCTCTTGGTGCCGGTCAACTTCCTAGACCGGCACTGAGAGAGAACTTTAAAGAGTGTAAAGTATAAACATGAGAAGAAGCAGTTGTTGACCGTGGCCTACCCCCTCTCTCGGTGCGGGTCAACTTCCTAGACCGGCACCGAGAGAGAACTTTAAAGAGTGTAAAGTAATAAACATGAGAAGAAGCAGTTGTTGACCGTGGCCTACCCCCTCTCTCGGTGCCGATCAACTTCATAGACCGCAGGGGCCACCGGATGGCCCATGCATATACATGTGGTGCCCTCCTTTGTGAGCACGAGAAGTTTCGAGGCCAACGGAGCAATAGGACCCGCACTTCCTGCACAAACCGGACACATTCCCTCTCGATACTCATAGACTATCTCGAAGAACGGGCCTAGAATTGGTCTGTCATCTCGTGATGACATCCACTAACACGGAGAGTCAGTTATTCACCGTGGACTACACCCTCTCAGTGCCGATCAACACCTTAGACCGCCGGGGCCACCGGATGGGTGCTCGATCAGGAGCCTGCCCGAGGGGGGGCACCCCTACATGCGTGTGTCCCACGCAGATGCATGCAGGTATGGTGTGCAATTTGAATGAGCAACGCACGTCCTTGACGTGGCACATGCCTCACAAACCACACACACGGGGCGGGAACGTCGAGGACCGGCTGCGTTCGTCCGCGAGACAGAGTCTTTGGTGGGTGATCCCGTGACAGAACGGGCCTAGACTTAGTCTGTGATCTCGCGATGGCATGCACTAACACGAAGAAGCATTTATTCACCGTGGCCTACACCCTTTTAGGGGCGAACAACACTCTAGACCGTCGGGGCCACCAGAGGGGTGCCTGTCTGTAGGACCGGGCGAGGCCCATCTAAAAAAGAAAACACAAGATGGTAATTATGATGTGCTAAGGTTGTTTGCCAAGCATGGAAGAAAAGTACAAAAAAAAAGTATAATACATATTATAGAGAATGCACAAGAAGGAAAAGGATCTAGGTTAGATGCTTTACCGAGAGGAGCTCTCGGAAAAAGTGGCCATTACCAAGAGCCGATAATCGACCCTCGGTTACAACTGCTCTAATTTTTTGTTTTCCTTCTCTTTGTGTTTTTGTTTGGCACTCTCTTTTTTGTATCTGATATTTCATATGTTTTTATGACCAAAGTTTGAAAATGCCATGACTTTTGATGAATTTTTTCGATAAAGACTTTTGATGCACTCATAGATATATATATATATATATATATATATATATATATATGCTTATTGGGTTAGATTTTTTCAAAACTCAACTTTAAAGAGTGTAAAGTAAAAAACATGAGAAGAAGCAGTTGTTGACCGTGGCCTACCCCCTCTCTTGGTGCCGGTCAACTTCCTAGACCGGCACCGAGAGAGAACTTTAAAGAGTCTAAAGTAATAAACATGAGAAGAAGCAGTTGTTGACCGTGGCCTACCCCCTCTCTCAGTGTCGGTCAACTTCCTAGACCGGCACCGAGAGAGAACTTTAAAGAGTGTAAAGTAATAAACATGAGAAGAAGCAGTTGTTGACCATGGCCTACCCCCTCTCTCGGTGCCGGTCAACTTCCTAGACCGGCACTGACAGGGAACTTTAAAGAGCGTAAAGTAAAAACATGAGAAGAAGCAGTTCTTGACCGTGGCCTACCCCCTCTCTCGGTGTCGGTCAACTTCCTAGACCGGCACCGAGATAGAACTTTAAAGTGTGTAAAGTATAAACATGAGAAGAAGCAGTTGTTGACCGTGGCCTACCCCCTCTCTCGGTGCCGGTAAACTTCCTAGACCGGCACCGAGAGAGAACTTTAAAGAGTGTAAAGTAATAAACATCAGAAGAAGCAGTTGTTGACCGTGGCCTACCCCTCTCTCGGTGCCGGTCAACTTCATAGACCGCAGGGGCCACCGGATGGCCCATGATGCCCTCCTTTGTGAGCAGGAGAAGTTTCGAGGCCAACGGAGCAACAGGACCCGCACTTCCTGCACAAACCGGACACATTCCCTCTCGTTACTCATAGACTATCTCGAAGAATGGGCCTAGACTTGGTCTGTCATCTCGTGATGACATGCACTAACACGGAGAATCAGTTCTTCACCGTGGACTACACCCTCTCAGTGCCGATCAACGCCCTAGACCGTCGGGGCCACCGGAGGGGTGCCAGTCTGTAGAATCGGGCGAGGCCCATTTGGAAAAGAAAACAGAAGACGGTAATTATGGTGTGCTAAGGTTTTTTGCCAAGCATGGAAGCAAACAACAACAAAAAACGTATTATCAAGAATGCACAAGAAGGTAAAAGATCTAGCTTAGATGCTTTACCGACAGGGGCTCTCGGAAAAAGTGGCCACTACCGAGAGCCGATAATCGACCCTTGGTAACAACTGCTCTAATTTTTTGTTTTCCTTCTCTTTGTTTTTTTTTGGCACTCTCTTTTTTGTATCTGATATTTCATATGTTTTTATGACCAAAGTTTGAAAATGCCATGACTTTTGATGATTTTTTTCGATAAAAGACATTTCATGCACCTATATATATATATATATATATATATATATATATATATGTGTGTGTGTATATATATACATAAACACTATTCTGATCACGGGATCAGAATAATATTCTGATCACAACCTGAACTGCCTGAGTAACGCGTCTGAACTTCCCTCTGTACGTACCCGACCTTCGGGCTATCTTCGCAACCGTGGCTTCCCCCGCGAATTATTCTTGTTAGTCGTGTTCTATATGATGTTAGTATAATCTGCAAACGTTTTTTAGCAACTAAATACATGTTTAAAATAGGAATCTCGCTCATAGGCGGATTTTGCACTCGGGTCGTGATGAACTCGCGTTTTTTGCATTTTTACTGCCTGAGTTGTTCGACCTGAACTTCCCCTTGTGCTAGGTTGAACTTCCGCCAACATTGCCCAAATGGGGCTTGCTATATACTGTTGGAAAGCTATGGACACCATTATCATGACCCGAGTTAAATTTTTGGCAAAATGTAAGCGGGTTAAGAGCAGTTTTGAAAACCGTTTTTTCTTCATACAAAAAACGTGAATCGTATTTTCGATCGCATTTCTAAATCGTTTATCAGAATGAGGCATACAATATGGCGTTGAAAAGCTGCTGAAAAACCGCTCCTTCCACATGTTGAAAGTTTTCCCTAATTCCCTATGGTGAAAGAGTAATTTGGAAAAACGTAAAATTTCACAAACCAAACAGCCGAGTTCGTATTTTCGATGTCATATCTAAACGGCTAATCCAATTGAGGCATATGATATGGCGTTGGAAATCTTATGAAAATGCGCTAGTTTTTCATGTTGAAAGTTTTTGCTAATTTTGAACGGTTTAATAGTAATTTAGAAAACGGTACAAGTCCTACCGAGTTCGTATTTTCGAGCTGATTTTTTAACCGTACGTCCGAATGCAGCAAATGCTATGGCGTTGGAAATCTTGAACAAACGCGAATTTTTTTGCTATGTATTGTTTCTCCTAATTCTTTACGGTTTTAACTCAATTCTGAAAATAGCTAAAAACGTATTTTCGATGTAATCTCTACGAACTTTGTCGGAATGATGCAAATAATATACCGTTAAAAAGCTACGGAAAGTGCAAAACTTTTTCATGTTGAAGACTCTCTCTGATTCCTAGCCGTTTTTAAGTAATTTCGAAAACGGCGAAATCATTCGTTCTGCCTTTATCGCGAAACAGATTCGTCGAAAATGCATCGCGTGAAGTACTTGAAATTCTGTGGTAGTTCTGTTTGAACTTTACTCTGTTTTTTGACGTGATGTTTTTCGCCCGTAATTCTCAGACCACTTACTGTAATTGAGCAAATGATATTCCGATGGAAAGCTATTAAAAACACGCAACTTTTTTGTGTTGATGAGTTTTTCATACTCGCAACAGTTCAAAATATATTTTTGAATGCGTAAAACAACGTCGTTTTTGCCTGTTTTTTACATGTAACTGATGGTCGGACGTCTCACACTAGAGATCTTGAACTTCACCGGGAGTAGCACGTGAACTTCTAGCAACAAAATCTTTTAAGCTTTTTGTTTTCTATTCTTATTTTCATATCTGAAACGCATTTCGTGTAGTAGTTGAACTTCCCGCTGTTTTCATCTTGAACTTCCATCATGTATTTTTGTTCAACCTCTCTCACAAGAATTTTTGAACTTCCCCGGACAGAGCACTTGAACTTCTAGCAACAACTTTTTTAGAAGTTATTTTATTTTTGAACTTCTTGTTTCCATTCTTTAATAACGAGATAAATCTGAGTTTTCTATAATCATCAAACTTCTGCATCTTTTTAATTTGGACTTCCTTGTTTTATTTCTTAATTTTTTTCTATGAAATTTTGAAGCGCTCTATTTTTAAAAGTTGAACTTCTTGTTATTTTATTTTTGAACTTCTTGTTTCCATTCTTTAATAACGAGGGAAATCTGAGTTTTCTATAATCATCGAACTTCTGCATCTTTTTAATTTGGACTTCCTGGTTATTTTTCTTAATCTTTTTCTATGAAAATTTTGATTCTTATATAAACGCTGAATCACCCTCTTAGTTTAACTTGAACTTCTGCTGTACATTTTCCAACACCTAAAAAATGAATGTAGTGAGAATTTTTTTTAAATTGAACCTCGTACTTTTATTTTTCCAAGAAATGGAATGAATTTGAGTTTTTCGTAAACATCAAACTACTCCTTTTTATTTTAATTTGAACTTCTTTAATTTTATTCTTCAGCAACGAAGAAAACCTTTGTGTTTTTTTATAAATATTGAACTTGTCTTTTTTTATAATTTGGACTTCCTGGTTTATTTAAAATACTTTCTTTTTCCATTTTTTGAAACCGTAAAACAATGTTCTTTTTATAAAAAATAAGCATCAAAGTCATGTGTTATGTTAATTTGAACTTCTTGCTTTTATTTTAGATACAATTTTTTAATTTTCTTATAAACATTGACCTGCTATGTATCTTAAATTTGAACTTCTTGGTTTAGTTTCGGAGATGGAAAAAATTGTCTACTGTTTTTGTCTTTTAACTTATAGGCTTTTTGGGGTTTTTTGAACTTCTAGAGTTTATTTTTGTGCAAAGTTACACACACACACACATAATAGAACACACACCCACACACTGATGCTCACATGTTGTAATTTTTTTTGAAGTGAATTTTCTATGTGTGCACCTATGATGTGTTTTTCTTAATTCCATTTTTTGTTGTCTTTGTTTAACCATTTTTTCTTCTAATGTACATGTTGTCTCTACTTCTCTTGTTAGCATGTCCGAACTCCTAGAATTATTTTAGAAAAGGGGAAATCCCTTTTTTTTGTATAATCTTGTTGACTTGTTCTACTATTTTTAATGTGTTTATTTTCCCTCATTTCAAACTTTAATGACCATAATCTTTGAACTTCGGTAATTCTATCTTCTTTTTGTGAACTAACCATGTTCCTCTATTAATTCCATACTTTTCGTTTACTATATGTTCTTTCGTTTAGGATCTCCTTGCTTTTTCCATTTCTTTTTTTGATAAACAAACAATAATACATGAACATAGAATAGATATTTAACATATTTGCAACATATTTTTTTAATTGATCTATTTTTCTAGAAAAAAGATCCTTCCTCTTGTCGTTGAATTGTGTTCAATCTTTGCAATAATATTACTAGAGAATTTTGTCTCACGGGAATTACAACGAGAACCTTGAGAACATCAAATTCCAAGAAGAAACACATATATATTTTTTCCTTTTGCACAAACGTACCAAGAATCATCACACTTCACAAAGGTCATTTGACCACAAGATCCACAATAATTAGGTGCTGTTGCAACTGTAACAACACGCACATATAGAGAGAAGCAGAGAGAGAGAGAGAGAGAGAGAGAGAGAGAGAGAGTACCACATGGATAGAGAGCAGCAGCCTGCACTTAGAGAAAGAAGCTACATTCGTTACTGAAAGAGAGCAGCAATGGCGCCACACCATTAGCATTTACCAATACAGAACAACAGCACGCGGGAGCACTAGTTGAGAGAAGGAACGATCCACAACATCCGCACTCAAGAAGCAACAGCAGCATGCTAGGCATCAAAAGTGGGCTATTCACCAGCCGGATGACCCGCAGGTCACATAGAGCAAAAGGAGCAGCTATCCGGATGAGTACAATCCGGATGACCCAAGAATATCAAGAGAAGAAGAGAGAACTAAGGAGTTTCTCTCCTCACCTACAGGGAAAAAAATTCAAAGAAGTTCAAATCCTCATGCGGAAAGAGTTCAACGTAGAGAGGGAGGGGCAGTAGCTGACGTTGAAGAGGAGCACACTCGAGTGGAGCGCCACGGTGCATGGTGGTACAGCGCGTCGCGAATGTATGGCTGTTGAACGGGCCTCGAGAACGGTGCGGCGGCCGAATCCACTTGCGCGGGTGGTGCGGCTACCGAATCCAGGCGCGCGGCGGTGCCGGTGTCGGATCCAGGCGAGGGGGTGAAGATCACCGGAGGAAGAGAAGAAGAAGAGGAAGGGGTTGACCGGACTCGCATTGGCAGCAAGAAGGGGACTGCATGGGGAGGCGGCCATGGACTGCGTGCCAGGTTGATGGTGTTCGAGGATCCCCGGCGGCGGCGGCGGTTGGGCTGCGGAGAAGCGTGCGGCCATGGCGAAGTGTGGCAGCAGGTTCCCGGTGGCGCGCAAAGGTTGGTGGGCGGCGCACAACGACCCCGGGTTGGTAGGTCGGGGGGTGCCTTGGGTAGGTCGGCCGGCGGGAGGCGCACCGGCCGCGGAGAGAGGTGGCTCG
>NC_041392.1:16403492-16413510 GCF_002162155.2 Triticum dicoccoides
GTACCCTCGTAGACCGTTCGCGGAAGCGTTATATCAACGCGGTTGATGTAGTCGTACGTCTTCACGTCCGACCGATCCAAGTACCGAAAGCACGGCACCTCCGAGTTCTGCACACGTTCGGCTCGGTGACGTCCTCGCCTTCTCGATCCAGCAAGAGGGGCGAAGTAGTAGATGAGTTCCGGCAGCACGACGGCGTGGTGACGGTGTTGGTGAAGAACAATTTCCGCAGGGCTTCGCCTAAGCACTACGAAAACTATGACAGTGGATAAACTAGAGGAGACAGGGTTGCCGGCACACGGCTTGGTGTTTCTTGATGTGTCTTTGGTGCTAGCCCTGCCCCTCTATTTATATGTTGAGCCCTGGGGTCGAAACTTGGAGTAAAAGTCTCCACAAAGTCGGTTTCACCCGAAAGGCAAGAGTCCTTCTCGGACTCCAGGGCCAGACGCCAGGGTTCCCGGCGTCTGGACCCAGACGCCAGGGACCCTGGCGTCTGGCCCCTGGACTCCGCAAAACTTTCTTTTGCGCTTTCCAAAAACCTTGTGGGCTTTCCCTTTGGCCCAAATAAAGTTTCTCGTACCCAAACATTTCGGGAAACATCCGGAACCCCTTCTGGTGATTTCTGGAACCATTCCGGTGACCAAACACTATTATCATATATATCAAACTTTATCTCCGGACTATTCCGGAGTTCCTCGTCATGTCCGTGATCTCATTTCGGACTCCGAACAACATTCGGTCACCAACATACATAACTCATATAGTACTATATCGTCAACAAACGTTAAGCGTGCGGACCCTACGGGTTCGAGAACTATGTACACATGACCGAGACACCTCTCTGGTCAATAACAATAGCGGGACCTGGATGCCCATATTGACTCCTACATATTCTACGAAGATCTTTATCGGTCAGATCGCATAACAACATACGTTGTTCCCTTTGTCATCGGTATGTTACTTGTCCGAGATTTGATCGTCAGTATCTCAATACCTAGTTCAATCTCGTTACTGGCAAGTCTCTTTACTCGTTCCGTAATACATCATCTCGCAACTAACTCATTAGTTGTAATGCTTGCAAGGCTTATGTGATGTGCATTACCGAGAGGGCCCAGAGATACCTCTCCGACAATCGGAGTGACAAATCCTAATCTTGAAATACGCCAACCCAACATCCACCTTTGGAGACACCTGTAGATCACCTTTATATTCACCCATTTACGTTGTGACGTTTGGTAGCACACAAAGTGTTCCTCCGGAAACGGGAGTTGCATAATCTCATAGTCATAGGAACATGTATAAGTCATGAAGAAAGCAATAGCAACATACTAAACGATCGGGTGCTAAGCTAATGGAATGGGTCATGTCAATTAGATCATTCATCTAATGATGTGATCCCGTTAATCAAACAACAACTCTTTGTCCATGGTTAGGAAACATAACCATCTTTGATTAACGAGCTAGTCAAGTAGAGGCATACTAGTGACACTCCGTTTGTCTATGTATTCACACATGTATTATGTTTCCGGTTAATACAATTCTAGCATGAATAATAAACATTTATCATGATATAAGGAAATAAATAATAACTTTATTATTGCCTCTAGGGCATATTTCCTTCAGTCTCCCACTTGCACTAGAGTCAATAATCTAGATCACATCACCATGTGATTAACATCGATAGTTCACATCATCATGTGATTAACACCCATAGTTCACATCGCCATGTGACCAACACCCAAAGGGTTTACTAGATTCAGTAATCTAGTTCACATCGCTATGTGATTAACACCCAAAGAGTACTAAGGTGTGATCATTTTTGCTTGTGAGAGAATCTTAGTCAACGGGTCTACCACATTCAGATCCACATGTATTTTGCAAATTTCTATGTCAACAATGCTCTGCATGGAGCTACTCTAGCTAATTGCTCCCACTTTCAATATGTATCTAGACCGAGACTTAGAGTCATCTAGATTAGTGTCAAACCTTCAATCGGCGTAACCCTTTACGACGAACCTTTTTGTCACGTCCATAATCGAGAAACATATCCTTATTTCACTCAGGATAATTCTGACCGCCGTCCAGTGATCTACTCCTAGATCACTATTGTACTCCCTTGCCAAATCAGTGCAGGGTATACAATAGATCTGGTATACAGCATGACATACTTTATAGAACCGATGGCCAAGGCATAGGGAATGACTTTCATTCTCTTTCTATCTTCTGCCGTGGTCGGGCTTTGAGTCTTACTCAACTTCACACCTTGTAGTACAGGCAAGAACTCTTTCTTTGACTGCTCCATTTTGAACTAATTCAAAATCTTGTCAAGGTATGTACTCATTGAAAAAACTTATCAAGCGTCTTGATCTATCTCTATAGATCTTGGAGCTCAATATGTAAGCAGCTTCACCGAAGTCTTTCTTTGAAAAACTCCTTTCAAACACTCCTTTATGCTTTACAGAATAATTCTACATTATTTCCGATCAACAATATGTCATTCACATATACTTATCAGAAATGTTGTAGTGCTCCCACTCACTTTCTTGTAAATACAGGCTTCACCGCAAGTCTGTATAAAACTATATGCTTTGATCAACTCATCAAAGTGTATATTCCAACTCCGAGATGCTTGCACCAGTCCACAGATGGATCGCTGGAGTTTGCACATTTTGTTAGCACCTTTCGGATTAACAAAACCTTCTGGTTGCATCATATACAACTCTTCTTTAATAAATCCATTTAAGGAATGCAGTTTTGTTTATCCATTTGCCAGATTTCATAAAATGCGGCAATTACTAACATGATTCGGACAGACTCAAGCATAGATACGAGTGAGAACCTCTCATCGTAGTTAACACCTTGAACTTGTCGAAAACCTTTTGCGACAATTCTAGCTTTGTAGATAGGAACACTACTATCAGCGTCCGTCTTCCTCTTGAAGATCCATTTATTCTCAATTGCTTGCTGATCATCGGGCAAGTCAACCAAAGTCCAAACTTTGTTCTCATACATGGATCATATCTCAGATTTCATGGCCTCAAACCATTTCGCGGAATCTGGGCTCATCATCACTTCCTCATAGTTCGTAGGTTCGTCATGGTCAAGTAACATGACCTCCAGAACAGGATTACCGTACCACTCTGGTGCGGATCTCACTCTGGTTTACCTACGAGATTCGGTAGTAACTTGATCTGAAGTTACATGATCATCATCATTAGCTTCCTCACTAATTGGTGTAGTAGTCACAAGAACAGACTTTTGTGATGAACTACTTTCCAATAAGGGAGAAGGTACAATTACCTTATTAAGTTTTCTACTTTCCTCCCACTCACTTCTTTCGAGAGAAACTCCTTCTCTAGAAAGGATCCATTCTTAGCAACGAATGTCTTGCCTTCGGATCTGTGATAGAAGGTGTACCCAACTTTCTCCTTTGGGTATCCTATGAAGACATTATTCTCCGATTTGAGTTTGAGCTTATCGAGATGAAACTTTTTCATATAAGCATCACAATCCCAAACTTTAAGAAACGACAACTTTGGTTTCTTGCCAAACCACAGTTTAGATTGTGTCGTCTCAACAGACTTAGATGGTGCCCTTTTAAACGTGAATGCAGTTGTCTTTAATGCATAACCCCAAAACGATAGTGGTAAATCGGTAAGAAACATCATAGGTCGCACCATATCTAATAAAGTATGGTTATGACGTTCGGACACACCATTACATTGTGGTGTTCCAGGTGGCGTGAGTAGTGAAACTATTTCACATTGTTTTTAACTGAAGACCAAACTCGTAACTCAAATATTTGTCTCCGTGATCAGATTGTAGAAACTTTATTTTCTTGTCACGATGATTTTCCACTTCACTCTGAAATTCTTTGAACTTTCAAATGTTTCAGACTTATGTTTCATCAAGTAGATATACCCATATCTGCTCAAATCATCTGTGAAGTTCAGAAAATAACGATACTTGCCGTGAGCCTTAACACTCATCGGACCGCATACATCAGTATGTATTATTTTCAATAAGTCTGTTGCTCGCTCCGGAGAACGGAGTCTTAGTCATCTTGCCCATGAGGCATGGTTCGCAAGCATCAACTGATTCATAATCAAGTGATTCTAAAAGCCCATCAGCATGGAGTTTCTTCATGCGCTTTACACCAATATGACTTAAACAGTATTGCCACAAATAAGTTGCACTATCATTATTAACTTTGCATCTTTGGGTTTCAATATTATGACTATGTGTATCACTACGATCGAGATCCAACGAACTATTTTCATTGGGTGTGTAACCATATAAGGTTTTACTCATGTAAACAGAACAACAATTTATTCTCTTAAATAAATGAATAACCGTATTACAATAAACATGATCAAATCATATTCATGCTCAACGCAAACACCAAATAACATTTATTTAGTTTCAACACTAATCCCAAAATTATAGGGAGTGTGCGATGATGATCATATCAATCTTGGAACCACTTCCAACACACATCGTCACTTCACCCTTAACTAGTCTCTGTTTATTCTGCAACTCCCGTTTTGAGTTACTAATCTTAGCAACTGAACTAGTATCAAATACTTAGGGGTTGCTATAAACACCAGTAAACTACACATCAATAACATGTATATCAAATATACTTATGTTCACTTTGCCATCCTTCTTATCCGCCAATCACTTGGGGTAGTTCCGCTTCCAGTGACCAGTCCCTTTGCAGTAGAAGCACTTAGTCTCAGGCTTAGGACCAGACTTGGGCTTCTTCACTTGAGCAGCAACTTGCTTGTTGTTCTTCTTGAAGTTCCCCTTCTTTCCTTTGCCCTTTTCTTGAAACTAGTGGTCTTGTCAACCATCAACACTTGATGTTTTTCTTGATTTCTACCTTCATCGATTTCATCATCATGAAAAGCTCAGGAATCATTTTTGTTATCCCTTGCATACTATAGTTCATCACGGAGTTCTACTAACTTGGTGATGGTGACTAGAGAATTCTGTCAATCACTATCTTATCTGGAAGATTAACTCCCACTTGATTCATGCGATTGTAGTACCCAGACAATCTGAGCACATGCTCACTAGTTGAGCGATTCTCCTCCATCTTTTAGCTATAGAACTTGTTGGAAACTTCATATCTCTCAACTCGGGTATTTGCTTGAAATATTAACTTCAACTCCTGGAACATCTCATATGGTCCATGACGTTCAAAACGTCTTTGAAGTCCCGATTATAAGCCGTTAAGCATGGTGCACTAAACTATCAAGTAGTCATCATATTGAGCTAGCCAAACGTTCATAACGTCTGCATCTGCTCCTGCAATAGGTCTGTCACCTAGCGGTGCATCAAGGACATAATTCTTCTGTGCAGCAATGAGGATAAACCTCAGATCACAGATCCAATCCGCATCATTGCTACTAACATCTTACAACACAATTTTCTCTAGGAACATATCAAAATAAACACAGGGAAGCAACAAGGCGAGCTATTGATCTAAAACATAATTTGCAAAATACTACTAGGACTAAGTTCATGATAAATTAAAGTTCAATTAATCATATTACTTAAGAACTCCCACTTAGATAGACATCCCTCTAATCCTCTAAGTGATCACGTGATCCAAATCAACTAAACCATAACCGATCATCACGTTAAATGGAGTAGTTTTCAATGGTGAACATCGCTATGTTGATCATATCTACTATATGATTCACGCTCGATCTTTCGATCTCAGTGTTCCGAGGCCATATCTGCATATGCTAGGCTCGTCAAGTTTAACCTGAGTATTCTGCGTGTGCAAAAACTGGCTTGCACCCGTTGTAGATGGACGTAGAGCTTATCACACCCGATCATCACGTGGTGTCTGGGCACGACGAACTTTGGCAACGGTTCATACTCAGGGAGAACAATTTTATCTTGATAATTTAGTGAGAGATCATCTTATAATGCTACCGTCAATCAAAGCAAGATAAGATGCATAAAAGATAAACATCACATGCAATCAATATAAGTGATATGATATGGCCATCATCATCTTGTCCCTGTGATCTCCATCTCCGAAGCACCGTCATGATTACCATCGTCACCGGCGCGACACTTTGATCTCCATCGTAGCATCGTTGTCGTCTCATCAATCTCATGCTTCCACGACTATCGCTAATGCTTAGTGATAAAGTAAAGCATTACAGCGCGATTGCATTGCATACAATAAAGCGACAACCATATGGCTCCTGCCAGTTGCCGACAACTCAGTTACAAAACATGATCATCTCATACAATAAAATTTAGCATCATGTCTTGACCATATCACATCACAACATGCCCTGCAAAAACAAGTTAGACGTCCTCTACTTTGTTTGTTGCAAGTTACGTGGATTCTACGGGCTTAAGCAAGAACCAGTCTTACCTACGCATCAAAAACCACAACGATAGTTTGTCAAGTTGATGTCGTTTTAACCTTCGCAAGGACCGGGCGTAGCAACACTCGGTTCAACTAAAGTTGGTGAAACAGTCACCCGCAAGCCACCTATGTGCAAAGCACGTCGGGAGAACCGGTCTCGCGTAAGCGTACGCCTAATGTCGGTCCGGGCCGCTTCATCCAACAATACTGCCGAACCAAAGTATGACATGCTGGTAGGCAGTATGACTTATATCGCCCACAACTCACTTGTGTTCTTCTCGTGCATATAACATCAAACCATAAAACCTAGGCTCTGATACCACTGTTGGCGAACGTAGTAATTTCAAAAAAAATTCCTACGCACACGCAAGATCATGGTGATGCATAGCAACGAGAGGGGAGCGTGTTGTCTACGTACCCTCGTAGACCGTTCGCGGAAGCGTTATATCAACGCGGTTGATGTAGTCGTGCGTCTTCACGTCCGATCGATCCAAGTACCGAAAGCACGGCACCTCCGAGTTCTGCACACGTTCGGCTCGGTGACGTCCTCGCCTTCTCGATCCAGCAAGAGGGGCGAAGTAGTAGATGAGTTCCGGCAGCACGACGGCGTGGTGACGGTGTTGGTGAAGAACAATTTCCGCAGGGCTTCGCCTAAGCACTACGAAAACTATGACAGAGGATAAACTAGAGGAGACAGGGTTGCTGGCACACGGCTTGGTGTTTCTTGATGTGTCTTTGGTGCTAGCCCTGCCCCTCTATTTATATGTTGAGCCCTGGGGTCGAAACTTGGAGTAAAAGTCTCCACAAAGTCAGTTTCACCCGAAAGGCAAGAGTCCTTCTCGGACTCCAGGGCCAGACGCCAGGGTTCCCGGCGTCTGGACCCAGACGCCAGGGACCCTGGCGTCTGGCCCCTGGACTCCGCAAAACTTCCTTTTGCGCTTTCCAAAAACCTTGTGGGCTTTCCGCTTTGGCCCAAATAAAGTTTCTCGTACCCAAACATTTCGGGAAACATCCGGAACCCCTTCCGGTGATTTCCGGAACCCTTCCGGTGACCAAACACTATTATCATATATATCAAACTTTATCTCCGGACTATTCCGGAGTTCCTCGTCATGTCCTTGATCTCATTTCGGACTCCGAACAACATTTGGTCACCAACATACATAACTCATATAGTACTATATCGTCAATGAACGTTAAGCGTGCGGACCCTACGGGTGCGAGAACTATGTAGACATGACCGAGACACCTCTCTGGTCAATAACAATAGCGGGACATGGATGCCCATATTGACTCCTACATATTCTACGAAGATCTTTATCGGTCAGATCGCATAACAACATACGTTGTTCCCTTTGTCATCGGTATGTTACATGTCCGAGATTCGATCGTCAGTATCTCAATACCTAGTTCAATCTCGTTACTGGCAAGTCTCTTTACTCGTTCCGTAATACATCATCTCGCAACTAACTCATTAGTTGTAATGCTTGTAAGGCTTATGTGATGTGCATTACCGAGAGGGCCCAGAGATACCTCTCCGACAATCGGAGTGACAAATCCTAATCTCGAAATACGCCAACCCAACATCTACCTTTGGAGACACCTGTAGAGCACCCTTATAATCACCCATTTACGTTGTGACGTTTGGTAGCACACAAAGTGTTCCTCCGGCAAACGGGAGTTGCATAATCTCATAGTCATAGGAACATGTATAAGTCATGAAGAAAGCAATAGCAACATACTAAACGATTGGGTGCTAAGCTAATGGAATGGGTCATGTCAATTAGATCATTCATCTAAGGATGTGATCCCGTTAATCAAATAATAACTCTTTGTCCATGGTTAGGAAACATAACCATCTTTGATTAACGAGCTAGTCAAGTAGAGGCATACTAGTGACACTCTGTTTGTCTATGTATTCACACATGTATTATGTTTCCAGTTAATACAATTCTAGCATGAATAATAAACATTTATCATGATATAAGGAAATAAATAATAACTTTATTATGGCCTCTAGGGCATATTTCCTTCAATATATATATATATATATATATATATATATATATATATATATATATGCTTTTTAGGTTAGATTTGTTCAAAACTCAACATTAAAGAGTGTAAATTAAAAAACATGAGAAGAAGGCAGTTGTTGACCGTGGCCTACCCCCTCTCTCAGTGCCAGTCAACTTCCTACACCGGCACCGAGAGAGAACTTTAAAGAGTGTAAAGTAACAAACATGAGAAGAAGCAGTTGTTGACCGTGGCCTACCCCCTCTCTCGGTGCCGGTCAAGTTCCTAGACCGGCACCAAGAGAGAACTTTAAAGAGTGTAAAGCAATAAACATGAGAAGAAGTAGTTGTTGACCGTGGACTACCCCCTCTCTCGGTGCCGGTCAACTTCCTAGACCGGCACTGATAGAGAACTTTAAAGAGTGTAAAGTAAAAAACATGAGAAGAAGCAGTTCTTGACCATGGCCTACCCCCTCTCTTGGTGCCGGTCAACTTCCTAGACCGGCACCGAGAGAGAACTTTAAAGAGTTTAAAGTATAAACATGAGAAGAAGCAGTTGTTGACCGTGGCCTACCCCCTCTCTCGGTGCCGGTCAACTTCCTAGACCAGCACCGAGAGAGAACTTTAAAGAGTGTAAAGTAATAAACATGAGAAGAAGCAGTTGTCGACCGTGGCTTACCCCCTCTCTCGGTGCCGGTCAACTTCATAGACCGCAGGGGCCACCGGATGGCCCATGCATATACATGTGATGCCCTCCTTTGTGAGCACGAGATGTTTCGAGACCAACGGAGCAGCAGGACCCGCACTTCGTGCAGAAACTGGACACATTCCCTCTCGATACTCATAGACTATCTCGAAGAACGGGCCTAGACTTGGTCTGTCATCTCGTGATGACATGCACTAACATGGAGAATCAGTTATTCGCCGTGGACTACACCCTCTCAGTGCTGATCAACGCCCTAGACCGTCGGGGCCACCGGAGGGGTGCCAGTCTGTAGAATCGGGCGAGGCCCATTTGAAAAAGAAAACAGAAGACGGTAATTATGATGTGCTAAGGTTGTTTGCCAAGCATGGAAGTAAACAACAACAAAAATACTTATTATCGAGAATGCACAAGAAGGAAAAAGATCTAGCTTAGATGCTTTATCGAGAGGGGCTCTCGAAAAAAGTGGCCACTACCGAGAGCCGATAATCGACCCTTGGTAACAGCTGCTCTAATTTTTTGTTTTCCTTCTCTTTGTGTTTTTGTTTGGCACTCTCTTTTTTGTATATGATATTTAATATGTTCTTACAACCAAAGTTTGAAAATGCCATGACTTTTGATGAATTTTTTTAATAAAAGACTTTTGATGCACTCATATATATATATATATATATATATATATATATATATATATATATATATATATATATATATATATATATGCTTTTTGGGTTAGATTTGTTCAAAACTCAACATTAAAGAGTGCAAAGTAAAAAAACATGAGAGAAGTAGTTGTTGACCGTGGCCTACCCCCTCTCTCGGTGTCGGTCAACTTCCTAGACCAGCACCGAGAGAGAACTTTAAAGAGTGTAAAGTAATAAACATGAGAAGAAGTAGTTGTTGACCGTG
>NC_041392.1:16413809-16414842 GCF_002162155.2 Triticum dicoccoides
CTCGGTGCCGGTCAACTTCCTAGAATGGCACTGACAAAGAACTTTAAAGAGTGTAAAGTAAAAAAAACATGAGAAGAAGCAGTTCTTGACCGTGGCCTACCCCCTCTCTCGGTGCCGGCCAACTTCCTAGACCGGCATCGAGAGAGAACTTTAAAGAGTGTAAAGTAATAAACATGAGAAGAAGCAGTTGTTGACCGTGGCCTACCCCCTCTCTCGGTGCCGGTCAACTTCCTAGACCGACACCGAGAGAGAACTTTAAAGAGTGTAAAGTAATAAACATGAGAAGAAGCAGTTGTTGACCGTGGCCTACCCCCTCTCTCGGTGCGAGTCAACTTCCTAGACCGCAGGGGCCACCGGATGGCCCATGCATATACATGTGATGGCCTCCTTTGTGAGCACGAGAAGTTTCGAGGCCAATGGAGCAACAGGACCCGCACTTCCTGCATAAACCGGACACATTCCCTCTCGATACTCATAGACTATTTCGAAGAACGGGCCTAGACTTGGTCTGTCATCTCGTGATGACATGCACTAACACGGAGAATCAGTTATTCACCGTGGACTGCACCCTCTCAGTGCCGATCAACGCCCTAGACCGCCGGGGCCACCGAATGGGTTCTCGATCTAGAGACTGCCCGAGGGGGGGGCACCCCTACATGCGTGTGTCCCATGCAGATGCATTCAGGGATTGTGTGCTATTTGAATAAGCAATGCATGTCCTTGACATGGCACGTGCCTCACAAACCACACACACGGGGCGGGAACGTCAAGGACCGGCTGCGTTCGTCCGCGAGACAGAGTCTTCGGTGGGTGATCCCGTGATAGAACGGGCCTAGACTTGGTCTGTCATCTCGCGATGACATGCACTAACACGAAGAAGCCGTTATTCATTGTGGCCTACACCCTCTCGATGTCGAACCACGCCCTAGCCCGCCGGGGCCAACGGATGGGTGCTCGATCTAGAGACCACCCGGGGGGCACCCCTACATGCGTGTGGCCCATGCATATGCATGCAGGGGAGGTGTGCTATTTG
>NC_041392.1:16415173-16429459 GCF_002162155.2 Triticum dicoccoides
ACACCCTCTCGGTGCCAAACAATGCCCTAGACCACCAGGGCCACCGGATGGGTGCTCGATCTAGAGACTGCCCGAGGGGGGAGGGCACCCCTACATGCGTGTGGCCCATGCATATGCATGCAGGGGTGGTGTGCCATTTTAATAAGCAACACATATCCTTAACGTGGCATGTTCCTCACAAACCACACAGACGGGCGGGAACGTCGAGGACAGGCTGCGTTCGTCCGCGAGATAGAGTCTTCGGTGGGTGAACTCGTGACATCACCAGCCTAGAGACTTGTTCTGTCATCTCATGATGACATGCAGTAACACGAAGAAGCATTTATTCCCCGTGGCCTACCCCCTCTAGGTGCCGAACAACAACCTAGACCGTCGGGGCCACCGAAGGGGTGCCGGTCTCTTGAACCGGGTGAGGCCCATCTGAAAAAGAAAACACAAGATGGTAATTATGATGCGCTAAGTTTGTTTGCCAAGCATGGAAGAAAACAACAAAAAAGTATAATACATATTATCGAGAATGCACACGAAGGAAAAAGATCTAGGTTAGATGCTTTACCGAGAGGGCTCTCGAAAAATGTGGCCATTACCGAGGGCTGGTAGCCAAGCCTCGGTAACCACTGTCGGTGCGGCTCTCGGAAAAGCCCCTGAGATCTAGGTTAAGACTTTTACTGAGTGTCGCTATGGTTGGCTCTTGGAAATGTTTCCTGCGGGGACTTATGCAAAATCTCCCCCTCGCTTGCGCTCACTCCTCTCTTCTCTCTGTTTCTCTCGCCCCTGCTCTCTCCCCCCTCAGTCCGCGCCGCCCTCAGTGCCGCCGCCCCATCTGGCGAGCTCTGCCGCAGCCTCCTCCACCACCGCCGCCACCGGGAGTGCCTCCCCCGACCCCTCCACCTCCACCGAGCCGCCCCTCGCCACCTCCATCGAGCTCGTCCACCGCCACCATCTCGGCCAAGCTTCACCACTACTAGGAAAAGGGCTATAGATGAAATTGACACTAATGGCGCACCAAAGAAGTGGTGCGCCACTACTATATACTAATGGCGCACCATCTGGTGATGCGCCATTAGTGTGGAAGACACTATGGCGCACCTTTTGCCTGGTGCGCCACTAGTAACAATTTTTTTTCATTTTTCCAAACATACTAATGGCGCATCCAGGCGTAGTGCGCCATTAGTAGTTCTAACTAGTAATGGCGCACCAGCCATAGAGTGCGCCACTAATGTATTTTTTTTATTCTTTTTTTTTGCAAAACTACTAATGGCGCACCGTGGCATAGTGCGCCATTACTAGTAATTTTGCAAAACTAGTAATGGCGCACTACGCCACGGTGCGCCATTATATTTTAACTTTTTTTGCAAAACTACTAATGGCGCACGGACAGGTGGTGCGCCATTAGTATGTTGGGTTACTAATGGCGCACGGCCAGGTGGTGCGCCATTAGTAACCTGGGACCAGCTAGATATTTTGGACAGCCACACCTACACACTCACTTTCCCCACTTCATTCCCTCCACCTCCTTCTCCAAGCTTGTCGGCTGCCTCCTCCTCCTCACCTAATTTGCACCATAGATTCATCAAAATTAAGTTGTGAAATTACCTTTTTTTTTTGATAGGTAAGTAAGGGGAAAGCTATCTTCATGTTGTAGATCTACTTTTTTTCTCCCTAGCTCGCTCCAACAACGTGCACATGCACTTTTTGTGGCTAGCTAGATCTATGTATGTTTGTGGTGTTGCATATGTTTATGGTGTTGCATATATGTTTGTGTTTGCAGGTACCGATATTTGAAATGACCAACGCATGGTTCGACGAGAACATGTCATTCTGGCACGAACGTCCTCCCAAGGGGAACAAGTGCCCGACCAGTTTCGAGGAGGCGAAGAAAATCGTGTGTCCTCTGGATTTACCACACGTGAAATACCATGTGTGCATGAACAATTGCGTCATTTATCGGGACGAGCACGCGGAGTCTACCATATGTCCGGTGTGCGGCGTCACTCGATACAAGAAGAGGAAGAAAGCTCCTCGAAAAGTGGTGTGGTACTTTCCGATCACTCCTCGTCTGCAGCGGTATTTCGTGGACCCTAAGGTAGCAAAGCTCCTGCGTTGGCACGCGGATAGGGAGCAGAAGAAGCGAGAAGATGACGCAAATGATCCGGAGATAAATAAAAAAGACAAGATGCTGAGTCACCCAAAGGATGCGAGCCAGTGGCAAGCGTTGAACTTCGAACACCCAAAATTTGGGAAGGATCCAAGGAACATCGTGCTGGGTGCGAGCACCGATGAAGTCAATCCGTTTGGCAGTCAGAGAAGGACACATAGCACCTGGCCTGTGTTTGTGTGGATGTACAACCTTCCCCCCTGCTTGTGCATGAAGAGGAAGTACATTCACATGAGTATGCTAATTGAAGGGCCGAAACAACCAGGGAAGGACATCAATCTGTATCTGGGGCTGCTGAAAGAGGAGCTAGACACGCTGTGGAAAATGCCAGCCAATACGTGGGATGCCACAGAGAAAGAATATTTCCCTATGAGAGCCGCACTGCTCACGGCGGTGCACGGCTATCTCGGTTACGGATATCTCGCGGGGCAGGTGGTCCACGGATTTTATGGATGCGTCAGGTGCATGGATGACACAATGTATCGCCAGCTAGATAGAGATCCCCGGTCTTCAAAAACCGTGTTCATGGGACATAGAAGGTGGCTTTGCGATGATGACCCGTGGAGGAAATCCAAGGATTTGTTCGATGGTGAAACCAAACCCCGAAAACGCCCGCGTACGAGGAGCGGCGAGGAAATAGACCAGCTGTTGAAAAATTGGAAAGATTGCCCACTGTTGGGAAAGAAGCAAAAGGCGCCAGAGCCAGGAAAGAAGCGAAAGGCGCCAGAGCCGCTGCTGAAGGTATGGAAAACGAGGTATGTTTTCTGGGACTTGCCATACTGGAAGATCCACCATGTGGCTCACAGCCTTGATGTCATGCATATCACGAAGAACGTGTGCGAGAGTCTGCTTGGTACCCTGCTCAACATGCCAGAGAGGACCAAAGATGGCCGAAAGCAAGGGCAGACTTGAAATCAATGGGCATCAGGGACGAGCTTCACGCTAATGATGATGATGATGAGGCGAAGCAGGACACGGAAAGTCGTCGCAAAGGCAAAAAGGCCAAGAAGACCGGAAATGACTACCCTCCCGCGTGCTTCACTCTAAGTCAGGAGGAGATTGAGCAGTTTTTCACCTGCCTCGTAGAAGTAAAACTTCCTTACGGTTACACGGGGAATATAAGCAGATACCTAGACCCAACGAAGCAGAAGTTCAACGGGATGAAGTCTCACGATTGTCACGTGCTGATGACGCAGATACTTCCAGTTGCAATCCGTGGGATCATGGACGCGCACGTCCGTGAAACGCTATTTGGCCTATGCAACTTTTTCGACGTCATCTCTCGGAAGTCGGTTGGCGTGAGGAAACTCAGAAGGCTACGGGAAGAGATCGTGATGATACTATGCGAGCTTGAGATGTACTTCCCGCCCGCATTCTTCGACGTTATGGTGCATCTTCTGGTCCATATCGTGGAGGATATCATCCAACTCGGGCCGACGTTCCTGCACAGCATGATGCCATTTGAAAGGATGAATGGTGTCATCAAAGGATACGTTCGCAACATGTCACGTCCAGAGGGAAGCATAGCCAGGGGCTTTCTGACCAAAGAGTGCATCTCCTACTGTACGAATTATCTAGGCATCGAGGACCCCGTTGGTCTACCCGTCAACAGGCACCTCAGCAGGCTCGCTGGATGGGGTCACCGTGAGGGTCACCGCGAAATGCATGTCGACTTCGAGGGTCGACTCGCCGACTTTGAAAGAGCAAACCTAGTCGCGCTACAACACATAGACGTGGTCGATCCTTGGGTGGTAGAGCACAAAACCTTTATTGAGAAGACGTACAATGACCGAGGCCAACAGAGGACGGACGGAGATATAATCAAAGAGCACAACTCATGTTTCACGCATTGGTTCAAGCAGAAGCTTCTGTCGTACCCTTTACATGAGGATTCTTCCACGGAAGAACAACTCATATTCGCCTTGTCACAGGGCGCCGAGCACAACCTGATGACCTATGAGGCGTACGATATCAACGGCTACACATTCTACACCGAGGACAAGGACATGAAGAGCGATGGTTATCAGAACTACGGGGTAACAATGGAATCCTACACCGGTAACGACAAGGACAGATACTACGGAAGGAATCCTATACCGCCGCCAAAAAAAAACAAATTTGATTATATTTTCAAATAATAAATTTGATGATATTTTCAAATAATAAATTTGATGATATTTTTTTCATATTAAAAAATATTTTCAAATAACAAATTTGATGATAGTTTTTTAGAAAATATTACTATTTTTATAAAAAAATATTACTGTTATGATTTAAACAAGTTTTAACATATTTAAACACAAAGAAATATCAAACAACATTTTAAATGCACAAAAACAAAAATTGGGGAGCCTGGGAATCAAACCCAGGACCTCCTAGTGTGTGTGCTGCGTGCCGACCAGTCGACCTAGTGGGCGTGTTCTAATGGAGATAGGGTTAGGTGGAATATAACCTGACCAGTGGCTAGTAATTAAAACAAAATTCTAATGGCGCACCAAGGGGAGGTGCGCCATTAGAATCGCCGTACCTATGGCGCACTAGGGAGAGGTCCGCCGCGCCTGCACGCCGTCGGCGACGCCGCCGCCGCTGTGGTCTTGCGCTGCCCCGACGCCGCCGCCTCACCCCCACGGGACTCCACCCCCGCCGCCCCCGCGCCCCCCGAACGGGATCAGCCGAGCGCGCGCCGCCCGCTCCTCTCCTCTCCTCCTCCCTCCGACGAGCGAGGGCCTCCTCCGGCCCCTGCAGCAGCCGGCGAGCGCGGCCCCGACGCACCCACCCCGCCTGCCCCTGCTGTCCTCCGCCACCGGCCCCTGCTCTCCTTCGACCGTGGCGAGCGAGGACCCGGACGAGCTCGGACCCCGACCCCGACCCCTTGCCCGACCCCGACCCCGAGCCCTCCGGCGACCAGGTACCTCTCCTCCTTCCTCCTTCCTCCTTCCTCCCTCTCTCCACCATTCCCCATTCCCTCCCTCCCTCCCCTCGACCGTGGCAGTCTATGGCATTTTTGTTAGTTTGATTATCTATAAATTGATGTGCCATGACCCGGTAGAGGCACATCCGAATTTTGTGTTTAGTTTTCTCACCCCAAATTGCATCCCATGAACCAGTAGACTAGTACAGATGACATGCCATGACCTAGTGCACTAGTAGACATGTCATGGCAAATTTCACCACCATTCTGTACCATGGTATATTTGTCATAGTTGTGCTTTTAATTATAAAGGACAAATTCAGTTGAAAGCTCTGCCTGTTATAATGTTGTACAAAAATGGCCCATCTCCTCATGTCTTGTTGAAAGTCATCAAAGTTATTGAGGAAAGGCACATGAGCAAGTTCAATGCCCTTGTACAAGAAAACTCTACTTAAATGGGCAATCTTTGTTGGGAGTCACATGTCCCTGTGCTGGATTAGGTTGTTTAGGAGGTACATGTATGTGAATAACTTAACTTTAAAAATCAATAAAGGCATGAAAGAATTTGTTTGCACATAAAATTTCTTCGCGTTTCAAATGCCAAAACACATAATTAACTACCCTAACTATTACATAGATTCCCTTCTGGGTGTGAAACACAGAAGAAAGTGATGATAGCTAGTGAAGCCGATCACATCCCAGATCTTTGGGTGTGAAACTTTTTCTTCGCGTGTGTCCCTTTGCACCGTAACCATGGAAAATCTTCATCATTTAACGGGACGCTCGGGTCAATATTCACTGTGAATGGAGCAATTTCATCAAACTTTTCATAATCTTCTGACATGTCTGTCTGGTCATCCACTCCCACGATGTTTCTCTTCCCAGAAAGAACTATGTGCCACTTTGGCTCATCGTACGATGCATTCGCTTCCTTATCTTTTCTTTTTCTTGGCTTGATAGACATGTCCTTCACATAGAAAACCTGTGCTACATCATTGGCTAGGATGAATGGTGCGTCTGCATACTCAAGATTGTTGAGATCCACTGTTGTCATTCCGTACTGCGGGTCTTCCGTTACCCCGCCTCGTGTCATATTGACCCATTTGCACTGAAACAAAGGGACCTTCAAACCACGTCGATAGTCAAGTTCCCATATGTCCTGTATATAACCATAATATGTTTCCTTTCCCGTCTGGGTTTCTGCATCAAAGCAGACACCACTGTTTTGGTTGGTGCTCTTCTTATCTTGGGCGATCGTGTAAAATGTATTACCATTTATCTCGTACCCTTTGAAAGTCATTATATTCGAAGATGGTAACTGGGACAGCAAGTACAGGTCATCTTCAATAGAGGTTTCATGCATGGTACGTGCTTGCAACCAGCTGGCGAAACTCCTGGTTTGTTCACGCGTAATCCAGTCATCAGACCGCTCCGGGTGTTTGGAGCGTAGCAAATTCTTGTGTTCATCCATATACGGAGCCACCATGGCGGAATTCTATAGAACTGTGTAGTGTGCTTCAGTGAGAGAATGTCCGTCCATACATATTATTTGTTCCCCTCCTAGTGTGCCTTTTCCATCCAGTCTGCCCTTATGCCGCGATTCAGGAACACCAATCGGCTTAAGGTCAGGAATAAAGTCAATACAAAACTCAATGACCTCCTCATTTTGACGGCCCTTGGAGATGCTTCCTTCTGGCCTAGCACGGTTATGAACATATTTCTTTAAGACTCCCATGAACCTCTCAAAGGGGAACATATTGTGTAGAAATACAGGACCCAAAACGTTAATCTCTTCGCATAGGTGAACTAGGACGTGCGTCATGATGTTGAAGAAGGATGGTGGGAACACCAACTCAAAACTGACAAGACATTGCACCAAATCATTCTGTAACCTTGGTATGATTTCTGGATCGATTACCTTCTGAGAGATTGCATTGAGAAATGCACATAGCTTCACAATGGCTAATCGAACGTTTTTCGGTAGAAGCCCCCTCAATGCAACCAGAAGCAGTTGCGTCATAATCACGTGGCAGTCATGAGACTTTAGGTTCTGAAACTTTTTCTCTGCCATGTTTATTATTCCCATTATATTCGACGAGAAGCCAGATGGTACCTTAATACTGAGCAGGCATTCAAAGAAGATTTCCTTCTCTTCTTTGGTAAGAGCGTAGCTTGCATGACCCTGATGTATGTCGTCTTTTCCGTGCATACATTGCTGGTCCTCCCGTGCCTCAGGTGTATCTTTTGTCTTCCCATACACGCCCAAGAAACCAACCAGGTTCACGCAAAGATTCTTCGTCACGTGCATCACGTCGATTGCGGAGTGGACCTCGAGGTCTTTCCAATAGGGCAGGTCCCAAAATATAGATTTCTTCTTCCACATGGGTGCGCGTCCGTCAGCGTCATTCGGAACAGGTTGTCCACCAGGACCCTTTCCAAAGACCACCTTCAAATCCTTGACCATATCATGTACATCAGCACCAGTACGGTGGTGAGGCTTCGTTCGGTGATCCGCCTCACCTTTGAAATGCTTGCCTTTCTTTCTTACGGGATGCCTGCTCGGAAGAAATCGACGATGTCCCAGGTACACATTCTTATTAGCCAAATATATACTGTCGGTATCGTCCAAACAGTGCGTGCATGCGCGGTATCCCTTGTTTGTCTGTCCTGAAAGGTTACTGAGAGTAGACCAATCATTCATGGTCACGAACAGCAACGCCTTTAGGTCAAATTCTTCCCCCATGTGCTCATCCCACGCACGTACACCTGTTCCATTCCACAGTTGTAAGAGTTCTTCAACTAATGGCCTTAGGTACACATCAATGTCGTTGCCGGGTTGCTTAGGGCCTTGGATGAGCACTGGCATCATAATGAACTTCCACTTCATGCACAACCAAGGAGGAAGGTTATACAAACATAGAGTCACAGGCCAGGTGCTATGGTTGCTGCTCTGCTCCCCAAAAGGATTAATGCCATCTGCGCTTAGACCAAACCATACGCTCCTTGCGTCATCTGCAAACTCCTTCCCGTACTTTCTTTCGATTTTTCTCCACTGCGACCCGTCAGCAGGTACTCTCAACTTTCCGTCTTTCGTACGGTCTTCTCTGTGCCATCGCATCTCCTTGGCATGCTCTTTGTTTTGGAACAAACGTTTCAACCGTGGTATTATAGGAGCATACCACATCACCTTGGCAGGAATCTTCTTCCTGGGGCGCCGGCCCTCGACATCATCAGGGTCATCGCGGCTGATCTTATAGCGCAATGCACCACATACCGGGCAAGCGTTCAAATCCTCGTACTCACCGCGGTAGAGGATGCAATCATTAGGGCATGCATGTATCTTCTGCACCTCTAACCCTAGAGGGCAGACAGCCTTCTTTGCTTCGTACATACTCTCGGGCAATTCATTGTCCTTTGGAAGCATATCCTTTATCATTAGCAGCAACTTTCCAAATCCCTTGTCAGATACACCATTCTCTGCCTTCCATTGCAGCAATTCCAGTGTGGTGCCCAGCTTTTTCTTATCACCTACGCAATTCGGGTACAACAATTTTTTGTGATCTGCTAACATGCGCTGCAACTTCTTCTTCTCCAAATCACTTGCGCAGTTTCTCTTTGCATCGGCAATGGCCCGACCTAGATCATCAACAGGCTCATCTGATGCCTCTTCTTCAGCTTCTTCCCGCATTGCCGGCTCAGCTTCTTCCCGCATTACCGGCTCAGCTTCTTCCCCCATTGTTGTATCATCGTATTCAGGGAACCCATGGCCAGGATAGCTGTCGTCGTCCTCTTCTTCTTCATTGTCTTCCATCATAACCTCTCTTTCTCCGTGCTTGGTCCAAACATTATAATGGGGCATGAAACCGGACTTAAACAGGTGGACGTGAATGGTTCTTGACGTAGAGTAATTGTGACCATTCTTACAGCGAGCACATGGACAAGGCATAAAACCATCCGCCCGGTTGTTTGCCTCAGCCGCAAGCAGAAAAGTATGCACGCCCTCGACGAACTAGGGAGAGCATCGGTCATCGTACATCCATTGCCGGCTCATCTTCATTACACAACACCGAATAGACCAAATTAATACAAGTTCATACATAAAGTTCATACAACACTTAAATGCAACAAACAAATAACTCTCTAGCTAAAGCATTTAAATGCAACAACAAATACGATCAAGATCGCAACTAAGGTAACAATGGATCCAACAGCATAATGATACCAAGCCTCACTATCGATGGATATTTTCTAATCTTTCTAATCTTCAAGCGCATTTTCTCCATCTTGATCTTGTGATCATCGACGACATCGGCAACATGCAACTCCAATTCCATCTTCTCCCCCTCAATTCTTTTCAATTTTTCTTTCAAGTACTCGTTTTCTCTTTCAACTAAATTTAACCTCTCGGCAATAGGGTCGGTTGGAATTTCCGGTTCACATACCTCCTAGAAAAAATTTCTATGTCAACTTGATGGGCATAATTTGTCATAAACACAAAATGTAACTAGTTTTAAAAGATAATATACATACCACATCCGAATCATAACAAGGACGAGGGCCGACGGGGACGGATATCAAAACCATGGCACTATATGTATAACAAACAACGTACGGGTAAGATAATTATACGGGTAACTATATATCCAAATCACACAAACATCAATTTTTATATAAAATTTCATGAACAAGAGGCTCACCACAAGGTGGTGCCGGCGACGGGACGGTGCGGGCGATCGACGGTGGCTACGATGGAGATTTAGAAGGCACTAAGTAAACCACACCTACATATGCAAACTAAGTGTTATTTTTGACCTCAAATTGCATATAAATCAAATACTAGCACATATATATATATCCTCCCAAATTACTAAACTCACAAATTAATCACTATATAAAGCATTGCAAGAGCTAATCTAGCAATGAGAGATGAAAAGACAAAGTTGCTAACCTTTGTGATCATTTGAATGGATGGGGGCCTTCAAATCTTGACAAATTTTGGGCAAAATGTGTGATGAGCTCGAGAGGAAGAGGGGAAGAACAGAGAGGAGAGGGGAAAGGGGAAGAACAGAGCGAGCTCGGGTGGACGAAAGGTTTCTGTAGGACGACCTTTAGTACCAGTTCGTGCCAAGAACCGGTACTAAAGGGGCTGGAGGGGCCCCAGTCTGACAACATCCTGCCACCACTCTCATTAGTACCGGTTCGTGGCACGAACCGGTGCTAAAGGTTCGCCACGAACCAGTACTAATGAAAGCGGCCCGGCTAGCCATTGGAACAGGCACTAATGTGCTTCACGTTTGACCCTTTTTCTATTAGTGTTAGATGGCATGATACGCAGATCCTGAGAGTCATTTTTTTATATATTTCTTTGACAAAATGAACATGCACAAGGATCGCATGGCTCGTTCGGAACTCATCTGGCACCATCAACAGCTCTGTGCATGAAGCCTGGCTGAACGCCCTAGCTACGCAAAACAGAATTTCAAAAAATATTAATAAAATAAAATTTCGAAACAATGGCTCCGATTTAGTAAATTTCAAATTTATGCCCAGGTCGTCCTCTATTAGGCAGAAGAGGACCTCTTCGTCCTCTTGTGGGCCGAAGAGTCTTTTTTATCTTCCTTTGGGCCGAAGAGCTCTCGTCGTTCATACAATGGCCCAAGAGTTAGTCTTGGTTCACCAGGTGAATGAAAATGCTGCTACCTATGCCCCACTCCTTTCTCAAAAAAAAAAAAAAACCTACGCCCCACTCAAAAAACACATCCCCTTTGAGCAGGACCTCTTCTTGCCAACCCCTCGCGCCAACTAGACTGTATCGATAACAAAAATCCATTCAGATGAAGAATAGCTTGAACTGTACACCGTGGAGAATGAATTCTGCCAATTAGTACGTCTACACCAACCGTCGCAAGTCTACATCGCACTCGTGAGAATATTCCAATTTAGTCCACACATCTACACATCAGATGTTGCCAACCTCATAGACATTATCCCTCATCCTATTATGTCACTGGTTGCGCGCACCATAACCCTTGACATTCGCAGACATGAGCCCAGTGTTGCCAACCTCAGCATCAAGATGAGTACATGTGTGCGATTAATTGGAAAATCTCTCACTAAAGATGATATAGGTTTGTGGCTATCAGTATAGATTGAAAGGTGAAATTCGTCCTCCACACACAAGGTTCAAGTTGTCCTTCATCTGAATGGATTCTACTCATCGATATTGTTCTGGTGACGCAAAAGTTAGACCGGGAGGATATGTGTTGTACTCCCTCCGTTCCAAAATATAAGGTGTATTACATTTTTCAAAAGTTTAACATGTGCATGTTTGACCAAGTTTTGAGAACAAAATATCAATATGTATAGTACCAAATTTGTATCATGATACTTGACGAAAAGTATTTTCATATTTTATTCAATTTGAGCTAAAGATGTTGAAATTTTGTTTTATAATCTTGGTCAAACATACACAAATTTGACTTCAAAAAAATCAATACACCTTCTGAAGACCCACTCTTCAGCTTTCCTATGAAGGAAGAGTGATTTTCAGCCAAGAAGGAAGACAAAAAGGGCCTCTTGTACCCACACGGGCACAAAGAGTCACTCTTCGTCCCAACAGAGGACGATGGGGGCATATATTTGAAATGTCCTAAATCAGAAATACCGTTTCAAAATTTCATAAAAAGTAATTTTTTTAGAGTGAATTCCGGTTTTTACCCCCTATTTTGACATTTTTAGGACGGAGGGAGTAGTAGCTATTGTGGTTAGGCTTGTAGGAGCTGATTATCCCCGCGGCTGTGAATACCTCAGATAGCGTGGGGATAATCTCCTGTCTGATAGTTCCACCGCAGCAGGGCGTGAGGGAGCTGGCTTCTACCTAGATTAAATGGCAAGATCGAGCGGAGGTGGACTTCCTGGATTAGAAGGAGAATGCATCGGCGGATGGAAGGGAAGGAGAAGGCGTAGAGAGAAAAATATTGCGTGGGGATTCTTTCGGGATAGATCGATCCTGAAGTTTTGTACGAATAATAATACGGTACGTTGGTTTTTCTTACAACTAGGCTAGATTGATTTTTCTACCTGTACCCAGATTGCTTTTAACATATACGTCGTTTGTTTTTTCTTTCTTACATCTAGCCTAGATTGGTCTTTCTACCTGTAACCAGATTGCTTTTAACGCTATATTTGCTTTTCTTAGATTGCAAGGATTATATGGATGAGTCTACACCGTAATAACTTGGTCCCATCAAATGAACGACCTGTAAATTCTAATTAAGAGTAAATTGCTCGAAACCATCACATTTGTGGCTAGAGTACTAAAAAACTACCACTTTTGTCAAAAATCACAAAAGACCACCAACTCTGCGACAAGTGAGTAACAGGTTGCAATTTGTTACTCACTTGCCGCAGAGTTGGTGGTCTTTTGTGATTTTTGGCAAAAGTGTTAGTTTTGGAGTACTCTAACCACAAATGTGGTGGTCTTGAGCAATTTACTCTCTAGTTAACGTGGTAATTTATAGGGAGTCTTTAATTAGTATAAGTAATTATTTTTTCTTAGATTACAAGGATTATATGGATGAATCTACACCGTTATAACTTGGTCCATCAAATGAACAGCCGGTAAATTATAACTAACATGGTAATTTTTAAGAAGTCTCTAATTAGTATAGATATAGATAGATAGATAAATAGGTATAGATTTAGCCTACCCATTAAAGCATTGGCTTCTGCACGTCAAGAACTGTAGTGTGGGAGTGCCATCCAAATAAAGTATATGTAGTGTATTAAGCATTATTGGTGCTATATAGCTACGATGTGGGAGCAGCATGCCATAGTGTATTAATTATTCTCGAAACTTTGTCAGTTTCCGTAGTGCACTACTAGCAAGTAGCAATAGCGCTGAGCAAATTCCCCTTTCATCAGTAGCTTCTCCCTTCCTTATGTTTTACTAATTTCAAATAGTTGTTGCTTCACGGAGTGGATCTTGAAAGTGTCTTTGCCCTCACGACATGTTTAATTATTGCCATCTAAATAAAGTCTGTGTTGTCACTTGTCATAGCATGCCTAGTGAAAATGAGGTACGAATGGAGACAAGGATGAGCATGTAGTAGAGGCAAATGGTAAGCTACGTACTAATCTGTATATATGCTCTTCCTGTACATAATCAGACGGAGTCCTTACTGTGGCATCCCATTCACTTGAAGCTGTAAATCTTTTGAGACACAATATATCTGATGCTTGCATGGTTTTCAATTTTTTGGAAGATTGTAATGCTTTATATCGGACTCAGAACTGCGCGTGTGAGTTGCTGCATGTGTACTTCCCTGATCAGTTGCATTGAAACATATGTCATGGTCATGCATTTCACTGAATTATCTAGTAAACAACTAAACCATACGAGATCCAATAAGAACCTATAACAGAAACTACAAGAAAACTGCATACATATTAAATGGATCCGGCACTAATGGATCGTCTCCCGTGCAGAGCCAAGTCTACTAGTATATCACCTTGTCCCATCACTGCTGCTTCGGAAACGAGGTGGATAACATATCAGTTATAGCTGAAAAGGCAGCTCCTTGTTTTGATTCAAAGAATCACAGCAACAACAAGTAACACTACTCACCGGTAGGTAGCTCTCTATCATTTTGGGTGTGATTTGATTTTGGACCCAATGGAGCTATATCCGCAGCGATGGATGGAAATTAGGCTGGCATCATTACCTCAAGACAGTAGACACGTATTTCCAAGACGCCTGGATGCTATACACAAACCCGACCATTCATCAATCATGGATGTAGATATCTCTAGAGGAAGAAGAGGTCTGATTCTGAATGTTGTTTACAAAGTTATAGGTGTTGCATGTATCTAAAAAGAGACAAGCGTTATCAGACTACCCAGTTTCCTAAATAAATATGAACTCTAGTCAGTTATTGCATTTGCGGTCAGTACAAGCGAAGTTACCATGGAGTGCAGAGTGACATAGCACTATCATTTTTATACTCCAGCATAAATAGAATGTGAGGTTAATTTGGCCTGTTTGTGTTGCTGGCGGCGGTGGGCGGACAGTGAAGCCGCATTGGCGGCACGGAAGGAAGAAGCACCACCACGATGACGACATCGGCACAGCTCGTAGATGCGTGGATCCGCGCTGGAGTGGGATCCGTCCATTATTGGTGACTGGCCAGCGACGTAGTGGGTGCACGTGAGATTGGGG
>NC_041392.1:16429469-16448738 GCF_002162155.2 Triticum dicoccoides
CGGGAGGGGGGGGGGTGCTACGTTCTTTGAGCTTCTATTAGACATATCACATCTGGTCCTTTTTTATTGGCATTAATATTGGCCTTGTAATGTACGACTTTATCCTTATCATGTGTACTATATATGTACTTGGCCAGGCCCCAAATTATCGGCTGGTATCATATTTCAAGTTACTCATATGTGTTACTACTTGCTTCCCAATTCTGAGAAAATAGTATAGGTAGTAAAGTTATATGAAGTGGAATACATGTGAGTCTACAACTAAATGTGTATACGTGATTTTCAGGTCAAACCTGTATAATTACATGATTTTCATTTGCTGGGCAATAGCTTTGTTGCCCATTGAAAAAAAAATCAACGATATGCACAAAAAGGTCATACTACTGTTCTTTGGTTATTTACAGTTTAAACATTAACAGAGAAATGATGTCCTGTAGCGAAGGATAATGTCAGATTTTAACTAACAACAAGTTACTTCTCTATCTCACGAAACGTACAAATAACAAAGCCATTTTAACTTCAAGTTCCACAACATTATTGAAAGCTCAATATCAAATGGAATAATTTGGAACGTCCTTTCTGTTGCATCACATATATATGCAAGGTAGGTGAATTTGTCAGTTTTGATAGGACATCAGTTGGTTGCTTCTATATCTTTCTTATTGCGAAATTGTTGCTTAATGGATTGGAGATTGAAACGGTCCCCATATTCCTCAAGTATTTCTGTGGTTTCCACAATGGGCTATTAGTACTAGCCAGTGGTGGCTATACCTGTACTTTGCTCATTTGATGAGGTCGCAGCGTGTAGAAAATAGAGTAGTGGGGATCAACTACTTAAGTATACTAGATACTAGATGTGTCTTATATAGAAACATATATATTGATTCAAATTGTCGAGCCATATAGCCCTGAAAACAAGTACCTCTATCACTAATCATTGATTGGCGCACACATCACTTTTTACTTAATTTGTTTGGAAGGCCGCTATAATTGCATGAGCACCCACCATATTCAATTGAGTGATATAATTGTGTAACTTCAAAATTTTTGTATCTAAATCTTCTCGCCGACCTTAACTTTTTGGAACAGGGACAAAGACTTGACATTTTCATTAATTAAGAAGAGAGTGAGAATTGCCCTGTTAATTTGTAGCAAACTGATATTAATGTTACAGTGGCTATGAACTATTTAACCTGCGTTTCATCTGCATGCCTATCTGAAACCAAGTTTCTGTCCATCAGAGAAATTGTAACAACCTTCTAATATCATGCCTTCATCTTTTTTTTTCTGACTTCGATGGGTAAAAATCAAATTGGAAATCTTAAAAATGGAGCCTTTATTTTTAGGCTGTTCCAGTGACAATGGTTACCAAAAACTAGAATCCTACATAGAAGACATTCACTGCTAAATGTGAGTGGAATACATGTGAGTCTACAACTAAATGTGTATACGCGATTTTCAGGTCAAACCTGAATAATTACATGATTTTCGCATTCTGGGTAATAGCTTAGTTGCCCTTTGAAAAAAAAATCAACGATATGCATAAAAAGGTCATAGTACTGTTCTTTGGTTAGTTACAGTTTAAACACTAACAGAGGAATGATGTCCTGTAGCAACGGATGATGTCAGATTTTAACTAACAACAAGATACTTCTCTATCTCATAAAACGCACAAATTGCAAAGCCATTTAACTTCAAATTCCACAAGATTATTGAAATCAAAGCTCAATATCAATTGGAATAATTTGGAACGTCCTTTCTGTTGCATCACACATGCATGGTAGGTGAATTTGTCAGTTTTGATAGGACACCAGTTGGTTTCTTCTATATCTTTCTTATTGCGAAATTGTTGCTTGATGGATTGGAGATTGAAACCGTCTCCATATTCCTCAAGTATTTCTGTGGTTTCCATAATGAGCCATTAGTACTGGCCAGTGGTGGCTCTACATGTATATAGATGTATTTTAGAGTGTAGGTTCACTCATTTTGCTCCGTATGTAGTTCATAGTGGAATCTCTACAAAGACTTATATTTAGGAACGGAATGAGTATATAGCTACGATGTGGGAGTGCCAACTATATATATACATAACCATGTATTCTGGAAACTTTGTCAGTTCCGTAGTGCACCACTAGCAATAGCGCTTAGCACATTCCCATTTCATCGATAGCCTCTCCCTTCCTTACGTTTTACTAATTTCAAATAGTTGTTGCTTCACAGAGTGGAGCTTGAAAGCGTCTTTGTCCTCACGACATATTTAATTATTGCCATCCAAATAAAGTCTGTGTTGTCTTAGCATGCCTGGCGAACATGAGCTACGAATGGAGACAAGGATGAGCATGTAGTAGAGGCAAATGGTAAGTTACGTACTAACCTGTATGCACTTCCTGTACATATTGAGACGGAGTCCTTACTGTGGCATCACATTCATTGAAGCTGTAAATCTATTGAGACACAATCTATCTGATGCTTGCATGGTTTTCAATTTTTTGGAAGATTGTAATGCTTTATATCGGACTCAGAACTGTGCGTGTGAGTTGCTGTGTACTTCCGAAACAACATTGTCTTCAATATGGCTTACTTCTTGCTTCTCAAATCCGATAAACTTGTATAGGTAGTATTGTTGTATGAAGTTGGGTACAGGAGAGTCAGCAACTAACTGTGTACATGATTTTCAGGTCAAACCTGAATAATTAACCGATCCATTCAAACACTGGTTCTTGCACCTTAGGCAATGTAGAGTGCCAGGTCTCGCCTTCCAAATAAAGTATGTCTTGTATTAACATGGAGGAAGATTAGGCAGAAATTAAGGAGTGGCAACTACATACACTGTTGTAATCGTGTTGCTTATATATTTCTGTGGTGTGCAAAATGAGCCATTAGCACTAGCCACAATGCGCCATTAGCATTAGCACTAGTTAATGATTTGGGAATGGCTTCCTCCTCAAATCAAGGACTCTAGATAAGGCAACTCTTGTCTTGTGTCATTTATTCATTATTAAATGCAGGGTTAGAAACCATGCTTATACATTATGCATGCCCCCGCAGACCACAAAACATGGGTAATAAAAAGCAGTGGAGGGCATTAAGTTGGGGGGCCAACGGCTATAAATACCTCACCACCCTGCTAGTGTTGGCACCATCAAAGGAAGAAAACAGAGAGTTTCAGCAGACAAGTGAAACCCCAGCGCGCTCGGCCTTCTTCCCCCACCATGGCGGCCATGTGGTCTCCGATCATCGGACTCCTCCTGCTCCTGCTGCAACTAGCGCCGTCCTCTTCCTCCTACATCCAGTTGCCGCTGGAAGGCAGCGTCCACCCTGTTGGGTATGTTTCTCCATTCCCTACATGGCATGCAATTGACAGGCTTTGATCGTCCTTCTCAGACTTTAAGTTTTCTTTCTGTTCCATATATTTGACATGGTTTTCTGTACCTACGCAGTTACTTCTATGTCACGATGAACATTGGTGGGAAGCCCTACTCACTGGACATCGATACTGGCAGCAATCTCACGTGGCTGGAGTGCAAGTACCCGGGCCACCAGTGCAATACCTGCAAGGTAACAATATTACAGATTTATTGTCTTACAGTTGCATCTGTTAATTAACTTGGTGTTGCATATACCACTAGGGACCCCATCGACCATATGAGCCAAATAGACATCACAAGAAGGTGATGTGTGGAGATCAGTTTTGTACTGATCTCCACAAAGACCTACCTCATTATCCGGAACCTCGATGTTACACTCAACATCCACACGAATGTCACTACCATATTCAGTATGTTGGCGGGACGTCATCGGAAGGGTTCATCGTCAACGACACGGTGTCTGTCGATGTGCTCTCTCCCTCTCTTCCTTCCAGGAGAGTACAAATTTTCTTCGGGTTCGGGTAAGACACTCCTAACTGATATGTTCTCGCATGTGCACTGCCTACTGGATTTGTATGTTGATTATGGTCACGCTTTGTTTGTGCAGATGTGGATGTAACCAGAAACCACTGAAAGATTCACCCGTAGATGGCGTCCTTGGTCTTGGGATGGGAAAGGTAGGTTTTGTCACGCAATTGAAGGCGCATAACGTGATCCGCAAGGATATCATTGGGCACTGTCTCAGCATCGATGGAGGGGGCTACCTCTTCGTCGGGGAGCATCACTTACCCGACCACATAACCTGGGCCCCCATGAGAAAATACAGGTAAATTTTTATTAACCACCATCAGGTGCTTTTTTGTGATCATGAGTTCATCAAGTATTGGGTGTCAGTTTTAGTATTTGGTTATTCCTGCATCCCATCATATATAACTTTAATATTTATAGTTCGAGGAGGCTGTCTTTGATATAGTTGTTTTCTTTTCAATTGGTTCCAAACACTATACACACAACTCCTTTTTTTTGCCAGCCATTACTACACACCTGGCCCAGCACAGCTGTTACTTGGCGGAGAGAAGATAGGCAGTCAGAAAATGGTGGTCTTTGACAGTGGTACCACATAAACCTACATACCTGACCAGGTGTACTCCGAGCTTGTTAGAGAAGTAAATCTCAAATCTCAATGATGATTAGTACATTTGAACAGATAAACAGGACATGCAGGGAATTAATTCCGTTTGGGTCTTTCAGGTGAAGAGGAGTGTCAGCGGCTCACTTCAAAGGGTGACTGATCATGCGCTTCCTGTATGTTGGAAGGGCCCATTCCAATCAATCCAACTGGTCAAGAGGAAATTCAAGCCACTAGCGCTTGAATTTACCAACAAAGTCATGCATATCCCACCAGAAAACTACCTCGCACTCACGGTAAACCTTAAACCAGTCAATTTAATGCATACTGTGTGCAACGTCAGATGATATAGAAGGTAATATTCTTTGCTTGTTTGTGGCAGGGAGAAAAGAATGTATGCTTGGGCATCCTTCAGACACCAAAGGCTGGTGGCCAAATGATAATAATTGGAGGTTTGTGAAGTCACAAATATTGTCCAGTTTCTTCAACGAGTACACCATGCAGGTTTTTAGTAATGATTTCCAGTTTGATCTTCTGCCTTGCAGATGTTACAATGCAGGATTTGCTTGTGATATATGACAATGAGCAGAAGCGTGTCGGATGGATCAGTAAACAGTGTAAACATACTCTGGAAATACCATCAATCAATGCTCTCTGAACGAAGTGTATGTGAGCATCAGGCTTCGTATAAGACGGAGTTCTCGGAAGCAGAGGGGTTATATATTAACAAGAATAAATATAAGTTTTTATTGGCTTTAATATTGGCCTTGTAATGTACGACTGTATCCTTATCATGTGTACTATATATGTACTGGGTCGGGCCACAAATGTAGTATCAGATTATAGTACACAAGATTATCGAAATCAAAGCTCAATATGAAATGGAATAATTTGGAACGTCCTTTCTGTTGCGTCACATATGCATAGTAGGTGAATTTGTCAGTTTTGATAGGACATCAGTTGGTTGCTTCCTTACCTTTCTTATTGCAAAATTGTTGCCTGATGGATTGGAGATTGAAACCGTCTCCATATTCCTCAAGTATTTCTGTGGTTTCCTTAATGAGCCATTAGTACTAGCAAGTGATGGCTCTACACGTACTTTGGGCCTTTGATGAGGTGGCATGTGTAGAAAATAGAATGGTGGGGATCAACTACTTAAGCATACTGGATAGTAGATGTGTCTTATATACAACGATATTGATTGAAATGGTCGAGCCATTTAGCCCTGAAAACAAGTACCTCTATCACTAATCCTTGAGTGGCACACACATCACTTTTAACTTTATTTGTTTGGATGGCCGCTATAATTACATGACCACCCACCATATTCAATAGAGTGATATAATTGTGTAACTTCAAATAGTAAAAAAAATTGTTATCTAAATCTTCTTGCCGACCTTAATTTTTTGGAAGGGGCAAATACTTGACATTTTCATTAACTAAGAAGAGAATGAGAATTTCCATGTTAATTTGTAGAAAAACGGGCTAAACCCGATACAACTCAACCCACATATCATGGACAACCTAGCAGGAACATGGATTAGAGCTAAAAAGAAGAAAAGAACGGGCCGCAAGCGTCATCATCATCGAGCTAACTGATCATTCAGATAAATGACTAAGCAAGGATTAATAAAAGAAAATCAACAATGAAACCATCTAAATAACCTAGGGTGACCAAATCTAACAACACAATTCAGCACACAGCATGTCACTCCTGTCCTTCACAAGCATCCAGAATAGACAAAGATACTTCATTTGGACAATGGCCCAGCAGAGATTAACCAAATCAAACCAGTAAACACACCATCTATCTATCTATCTATACCTATACTAATTCTAGACTCACAAGAAATTCTCACGTTAATTAGATTTTACAAGTCGTTAATCTGGTGGGACCGAATTATTACGGTTCAGATCCAATCTCGCATGTATTGCCCTAAAAAGAAAAAAACATTCTCGTGGACATCTACCTCACGACCCAAATCTTCCAATCTCTCATCGTTAAGTTGGCGGGACCGAACTATTATGATTCAGGTCCAATCTCTCATGTATCTCTCAAAAAAGAAAAGAAAATCTCATGGATATCTCCTTCACGAACAGAATTTCCCAAGCTCTCACGTTTAAAATATTGTGACGTACATATCCCTCAAAAACAATTGTCACGTACACATCTCTCTCCCACGATCAACACTAATAATCTCTCTTTCTTTAACATCTCCCACGCTCTAAGAACAAAAACAAAAAATCTCCCAATCTTTCACGTGTAGACGTACATGTCCCTCACAAAGAAAAAGTGTCACATACACATCTCTATTTCTTTAACTGGGTAACAGTACTCACCGTATCATGGCACAGTCATAGTACATGTTTAGATCTAACCTAGCAGCCGCCATTTCCTTCCATGTCTTCTACCATCCTGGACCTCCGATCGATTGTAGCACATCATTCTTCTATCCTCCGGCGAGACCACAAGGAACAATGCCTTCCAGTTCTTCCCTCCTCTGCACATCATTCTCTATCTCATCCACCCGTCGCAAGGTACAATACTCCATCGACTGCCCTCCATTGATCTTTCAACTTGCACCTGCGGCTCCAGTTTGATAAGATGAAATCGTCTAACTCTGAGTTGTTTCCATGGAACTACATGTACAGGTATTTCCTAGAGACAACAGTCCATGATAGGTCCTGGCTTCGTATGCAATTTCATTGGAATTTGTAGTCCCAGGCGAGTTTGACCAAGATCTGACGCATTGATTACTCTCTGTTATCACAAGTGCTGATTTCTCTATGTTGATTTGGTACAAGCATATTGACTTGAACGATTCTTACTATTACATCTCATGTATAAAGTATGAAACAATGCAAAGTGGCGCAGCTGATCACCTATAGTTATCTATGGTTCCACCAGACTAGGTGGACGGCGCAGCACAGATTTCCGACGGTGCGAGTCCAACATGAACTGCTCTGTTGCTTCTCATCGCTGGCCTGTGTATGGTGCCATGCCGGTATGCAATAACAATCTTGGTGCCCGTATGAATAACTCTCGGTTCAGGTATAGCATGTGTGCACTGAAGATATTTAATGTAATGGAATAAAAGAAACATGTATATTGCTATTTCATCCTGCAACAGTGGCTCATTTGTGTGTATGTTTGATTGTGCAGTTTAATTTACAGTGCATCCTTCAGCGTGTGTATCATGAGAAGAGGTGGTCTGACTCGGTGAATGTCTTAACGTCTGATGGAGTAGGTATTGGATTAGCTCCTTTTGTAGTTTGTTAGACTGCACTTATACGTACATGCAGTATCAGAAAAAGGAATCGATGTAGAAGTTATTTATCCATTGAATTTCTCTGATCCTCTGCTACATAAAAGTCATGAATCAGTGTAGAAGTTATTTAAAACTAAGGTGCTAGATTATGGTGGGATGGTGATGTTTGTACGTAGTATGCACAAGTGGATTATAATTAAGTATGAATTATTTGTTTTTATTCTTCATGTTTTCTTGGTGGGTCTACTAATTTGTGGTTTGAATGGTTGATTATATAGGCAAATTGCTACTCAAACATATTAATTTATTGCTGGGGTATTAGTTCCTGGAAATTAGTATATATCACTTATTAATAATCTCATTAATTCATAACATGATACAGTTTTTCTTTATTACCATCAGGCGTTAAGACAGTAAGGAGTTTCATGTATTTTTTTGTAGTTTTCCTTTAGTTAGTTGATATAAGCACGATCTAATCGAAGAAACTCATTTAGTACAATATGTGAAACGCAAGGCAAAACAGAAACTCATTTGCATATTCATATGATTAAATATTCACACCGTGGGATGAATAATAGTTCAAAAGACTTACAATTGCAACTCAAATGGCTTAGTTGACATTATGACATGAAATAATTAGGCCTACAATGGAATTGCTGGAAGAAACTAAACCTACTATATGTCAGCATAAGGCCTTAGTGTCATTTAATAGTTGGCACATCTATTTCAGGTCAGCTAGCTCCTTCCATAGGATTTATGATGAGAAACTACAATAAAATTCAGTATACAACCTCATTTTGGGCTGACAAGGGTCGTGTATATATTGTGATCATCTTTTCTTCCCACCAATTAGACCAGAAGTATAGGTATATGAACCGATAAATTTGGGTAGAAATAACTTTCTATACTGTAAATTACTTGCATTTGTAACAAATCAGTACGGTGTGTCCTCATACACATTCTTAATAATTCTTGACATGTACATATAGGATACCATTATGTTTTATAAAATATCAACCCTATTGATTCATTCAACTATCGTTTCATGCAAAGTCCCAATGCTATTGGATTTTTTAATCGACCTGTTTGTTCCATTCTCACTTTTCTTTATTAATTTATTTTTCACTATGGTATATTTCCCAACCAAATGGAATTTATATAGACTTCATAGCTACAATCAATCCTATAGTATCCAATTAAATGATCTTATGATGTACATGTCATTCCACCAATAGCTTTCTTCGTATGATTTCTCCTGCTGACGATTTGATTTCCTGAATAATAACTACTTTCAAGATCACATAGAATAGGAGTTCTCACATACCAATCATCCAGAGTACAAGGTACTCCGTCCTTACAAAATTCACATTTGAAACCAATTCAACATGAAAGAAGCTGTCCTACTTTACAATAAGACCTAACAATGGTTCATAAACTGCATAGGCATGCATTTTCTATATAGGTCAGATAGAATAAGAAATCACAATTAATATATATTTATGGGCCACAACAAATATTCCAGAAAAAAATATTCATACATAAAAGTCTATTTTCTTTCAAAATATATATCAATACCAAAATTGAAAATTTTACGGCGTTTCACATGTGTTGGACTCTAAGCTAAATCCAAATTCTAAAAGTAGTTTGATCTTTATCCATATACACTATTAAGTAAGCAAGCCCGTGCGAATGCACGGGTTTGCGACTAGTCTAATTAATTTAGCAAGGAATATTCGAACAACACAAGCCGATGCAAAACGTATCCCATTCCTTCTGCCCCACAAGCCCCAATCAACCGATTCCACCGAACTGCAACAATGATAGGTATAGTCCCTAAAATTAGTCAGCCACGAGATATATCTAATCCTCAAGCTAAACACATACTGACTCACTCAGATTTAACCAAACGAATCACACACTAAACATTTTTGCTACCATTAGAGGGAATAATGTGCAACTAACCTTCTTATTGTGCAAGTCAATCTATAAAACCAAGCTCTGGTCAAATAAGTATCTCATGACTACCAAAACCTGATGACCATGAAAATTGTCAAACACGGAAAAATAACCCTGAGTTTTTCATATGTAACAAAACCACGAATTGCAACTTCAAGCTTTGGAAGTTACGATCAAGGCAGCATTTCATGCACAAAGAAACAAGACCATCAACATTCCATGCACAAAGAAACAACAATTGCAGGTCCTTCCAGGATACAAACAAGGAACGAAAGGCATAGATGTACATTCCACTAAAAACAAGCAAAGAAAATAATACTGTTGGCCTATAACAAGAAAAGAAACAAAAGGCCATCATTGGTCAGCCTGCACGCCAATCATGTCACCATACAACCATGCACCTAGCCCTGGAAACGAAGAGGAGTGGAAAAGTAGGAGGATAAGAGGGTTAACCTGCTGATGCATGAAGGGAGATGCGCGAGCCTACTAGCAGACGATGCGCAGACACAGATCGAAGGAGGAACCGGCCAGGGGATCGACCAAAAGCACAAGAATTCGCAAATAATGGACAAATCTGCAAGAAAAACAAAGAAAAATCGCTGATGAGCGTCATCCAACAATAACGGGGGCAAAAATAGGCTTGTACCTGCAGATCAACGAGTGCAGCAGCAAATCCGGCAGAGCGACCAGGAGAACAATGGGCCTGCAATGAAATGACGTGAATACCAACTTTGGGAACATGGGGGCCATCTTCTTCCTCCCTGTGTCCTATTAATCATGTTGTACCGGGAATATTTAAAAGGTCATATGTACCTGGTACAAGTGCTAAGATTATCTATACCCACGGACGTGACCGGGCACAACATGGCCACAACTTGTACCCCGAACACCTACTTGCGTGTCCTAATCATGTTGTACCGGAATACCTGCGCGAGCATATGTACCTAGTACAAGTGCTAAGAGCATCTACAACCACAGACGGCAAATGCGTGCCCTCAAATGCCCGGGAACATGCCTGGGCACAACATGGCCAAAGCATGTACACAGTACACCTACTGACGCATTATAATTATGTTGTCCCAGGAACACCGGCCCGCGCATATGTACCTGGTACAAGCGCTAAGGGCATCTACAGCCACAAAAAACAAATTCGGGCCCTCGAACGCTCACGTACGTGCCCGTGCACAACACGGCCACAACTTGTACCCCGAACACCTACTTGCCTTATTCTAATCATTGTATCGGAAACACCTGCAAGGTCATATATACGTGGTACAGATACTAAGAGCATCTAGAGCCACAGACGGCAAACTCGGGCCCTCAAAGGCCCGCGGACACGTCCAGGCACAACACGGCCTCAAATTGTACCTGGAACACCTACTGGCGTATTCCAATCATGTTGTCCCGGGAAGAACGGCCCGCGCATATGTACCTGATACAAGTAATAAACATGAGAAGAAGCAGTTGTTGACCGTGGTCTACCCCCTCTCTCGGTGCCAGTCAACTTCCTAGACCGGCACCGAGAGAGAACTTTAAAGAGTGCAAAGTAAAAAAACATGAAAAGAAGCGGTTGTTGACCATGGCCTACCCCCTCTCTCGGTGCCGGTTAACTTCCTAGACCGGCACCGAGAGAGAACTTTAAAGAGTGTAAAGTAATAAACATGAGAAGAAGCCGTTGTTGACCGTGGCCTACCCCCTCTCTCGGTGCCGGTCAACTTCCTAGACCGCGAGACAGAGTCTTTGGTGGGTGATCCCGTGACAGAACGAGCCTAGACTTAGTCTGTGATCTCGCGATGACATGCACTAACACGAAGAAGCAGTATTCACCGTGGCCTACACCCTCTCGGGGCCGAACAACACCCTAGACCGTCGGGGCCACCGGAGGGGTGCCAGTCTGTAGAACCGGGCGAGGCCCATCTGAAAAAGAAAACTCAAGACGGTAATTATGACGTGCTAAGGTTGTTTGCCAAGGATGGAAGAAAAGAACAAAAGAAGTATAATACATATTATCGAGAATGCACAAGAAGGAAAAGGATCTAGGTTATATGCTTTACCGAGAGGGGCTCTCGGGAAAAGTGGCCATTACCGAGAGCCGATAATCGACCCTCGGTAGCAACTACACTAATTTTTTGTTTTCCTTCTCTTTGTGTTTTTGTTTGGCACTCTCTTTTTTGTATCTGATATTTCATATGATTTTATGACCAAAGTTTGAAAATGCCATGACTTTTGATGAATTTTTTCGATAAAAGACTTTTGATGCACTCATAGATATATATATATATACGCTTATTGGGTTAGATTTGTTCAAAACTCAAGTTTAAAGAGTGTAAAGTAAAAAACATGAGAAGAAGCAGTTGTTGACCGTGGCCTACCCCCTCTCTTGGTGCCGGTCAACTTCCTAGACCGGCACCGAGAGAGAACTTTAAAGAGTCTAAAGTAATAAACATGAGAAGAAGCAGTTGTTGACCGTGGCCTACCCCCTCTCTCGGTGCCGGTCAACTTCCTAGACCGGCACTGACAGAGAACTTTAAAGAGTGTAAAGTAAAAACACGAGAAGAAGCAATTCTTGACTGTGGGCTACCCCCTCTCTCGGTGCCGGTCAACTTCCTAGACCGGCACTGAGAGAGAACTTTAAAGAGTGTAAAGTATAAACATGAGAAGAAGCAGTTGTTGACCGTGGCCTACCCCCTCTCTCGGTGCGGGTCAACTTCCTAGACCGGCACCGAGAGAGAACTTTAAAGAGTATAAAGTAATAAACATGAGAAGAAGCAGTTGTTGACCGTGGCCTACCCCCTCTCTCGGTGCCGGTCAACTTCATAGACCGCAGGGGCCACCGGATGGCCCATGCATATACATGTGGTGCCCTCCTTTGTGAGCACGAGAAGTTTCGAGGCCAACGGAGCAATAGGACCCGCACTTCCTGCACAAACCGGACACATTCCCTCTCGATACTCATAGACTATCTCGAAGAACGGGCCTAGACTTGGTCTGTCATCTCGTGATGACATCCACTAACACGGAGAGTCAGTTATTCACCATGGACTACACCCTCTCAGTGCCGATCAACACCTTAGACCGCCGGGGCCACCGGATGGGTGCTCGATCAGGAGCCTGCCCGAGGGGGGGCACCCCTACATGCGTGTGTCCCACGCAGATGCATGCAGGTATGGTGTGCTATTTGAATGAGCAACGCACGTCCTTGACGTGGCACATGCCTCACAAACCACACACACGGGGCGGGAACGTCGAGGACCGGCTGCGTTCGTCCGCGAGACAGAGTCTTTGGTGGGTGATCCCGTGACAGAACAGGCCTAGACTTAGTCTGTGATCTCACGATGACATGCACTAACACGAAGAAGCATTTATTCACCGTGGCCTACACCCTTTCAGGGGCGAACAACACTCTAGACCGTCGGGCCACCAGAGGGGTGCCTGTCTGTAGGACCGGGCGAGGCCCATCTAAAAAAGAAAACACAAGATGGTAATTATGATGTGCTAAGGTTGTTTGCCAAGCATGGAAGAAAATTACAAAAAAAAGTATAATACATATTATAGAGAATGCACAAGAAGGAAAAGGATCTAGGTTAGATGCTTTACCGAGAGGAGCTCTCGGAAAAAGTGGCCATTACCAAGAGCCGATAATCGACCCTCGGTTACAACTGCTCTAATTTTTTGTTTTCCTTCTCTTTGTGTTTTTGTTTGGCACTCTCTTTTTTGTATCTGATATTTCATATGTTTTTATGACCAAAGTTTGAAAATGCCATGACTTTTGATGAATTTTTTCGATAAAGACTTTTGATGCACTCATATATATATATATATGCTTATTGGGTTAGATTTTTTCAAAACTCAACTTTAAAGAGTGTAAAGTAAAAAACATGAGAAGAAGCAGTTGTTGACCGTGGCCTACCCCCTCTCTCAGTGTCGGTCAACTTCCTAGACCGGCACCGAGAGAGAACTCTAAAGAGTGTAAAGTAATAAACATGAGAAGAAGCAGTTGTTGACCGTGGCCTACCCCCTCTCTCGGTGCCGGTCAACTTCCTAGACCGGCACTGACAGGGAACTTTGAAGAGCGTAAAGTAAAAACATGAGAAGAAGCAGTTCTTGACCGTGGCCTACCCCCTCTCTTGGTGCCGGTCAACTTCCTAGACCGGCACCGAGATAGAACTTTAAAGTGTGTAAAGTATAAACATGAGAAGAAGCAGTTGTTGACCGTGTCCTACCCCCTCTCTCGGTGCCGGTAAACTTCCTAGACCGGCACCGAGAGAGATCTTTAAAGAGTGTAAAATAATAAACATCAGAAGAAGCAGTTGTTGACCGTGGCCTACCCCTCTCTCGGTGCCGGTCAACTTCATAGACCGCAGGGGCCACCGGATGGCCCATGATGCCCTCCTTTGTGAGCAGGAGAAGTTTCGAGGCCAACGGAGCAACAGGACCCGCACTTCCTGCACAAACCGGACACATTCCCTCTCGTTACTCATAGACTATCTCGAAGAATGGGCCAAGACTTGGTCTGTCATCTCGTGATGACATGCACAAACACGGAGAATCAGTTCTTCACCGTGGACTACACCCTCTCAGTGCCGATCAACGCCCTAGACCGTCGGGGCCACCGGAGGGGTGCCAGTCTGTAGAATCGGGCGAGGCCCATTTGGAAAAGAAAACAGAAGACGGTAATTATGGTGTGCTAAGGTTTTTTGCCAAGCATGGAAGCAAACAACAACAAAAAACGTATTATCAAGAATGCACAAGAAGGTAAAAGATCTAGCTTAGATGCTTTACCGGCAGGGGCTCTCGGAAAAAGTGGCCACTACCGAGAGCCGATAATCGACCCTTGGTAACAACTGCTCTAATTTTTTGTTTTCCTTCTCTTTGTGTTTTTGTTTGGCACTCTCTTTTTTGTATCTGATATTTCATATGTTTTTATGACCAAAGTTTGAAAATGCCATGACTTTTGATGATTTTTTTCGATAAAAGACATTTCATGCACCTGAACTCTCTTTTTTTGTATATATATATATATATATATATATATATATATATATATATATATATATATATATATATATATACATAAACACTATTCTGATCATGGGATCAGAATAATATTCTGATCACAACCTGAACTGCCTGAGTAACGCGTCTGAACTTCCCTCTGTACGAACCCGACCTTCGGGCTATCTTCGCAACCGTGGCTTCCCCCGCGAATTATTCTTGTTAGTCGTGTTCTATATGATGTTAGTATAATCTGCAAACGATTTTTAGCAACTAAATACATGTTCTAAATAGGAATCTCGCTCATAGGCGGATTTTGCACTCGGGTCGTGATGAACTCGCGTTTTTTGCATTTTTACTGCCTGAGTTGTTCGACCTGAACTTCCCCTTGTGCTAGGTTGAACTTCCGCCAACATTGCCCAAATGGGGCTGGCTATATACTGTTGGAAAGCTATGGACACCATTATCATGACCCGAGTTAAATTTTTGGCAAAATGTAAGCGGGTTAAGAGCAGTTTTGAAAACCGTTTTTTCTTCATACAAAAAACGTGAATGGTATTTTCGATCGCATTTCTAAACCGTTTATCAGAATGAGGCATACAATATGGCGTTGAAAAGCTGCTGAAAAACCGCTCCTTCCACATGTTGAAAGTTTTCCCTAATTCCCTATGGTGAAAGAGTAATTTGAAAAAACGTAAAATTTCACAAACCAAACAGCCGAGTTCGTATTTTCGATGTCATTTCTAAACGGCTAATCCAATTGAGGCATAGGACATGGCGTTGGAAATCTTATGAAAATGCGCTAGTTTTTCATGTTGAAAGTTTTTGCTAATTTTGAACGGTTTAATAGTAATTTAGAAAACGGTACAAGTCCTACCGAGTTCGTATTTTCGAGCTGATTTTTTAACCTACGTCCGAATGCAGCAAATGCTATGGCGTTGGAAAGCTTGAACAAACGCGAATTTTTTTGGTATGTATTGTTTCTCCTAATTCTTTACGGTTTTAACTCAATTCTGAAAATAGCTAAAAACGTATTTTCGATGTAATTTCTACGAACTTTGTCGGAATGATGCAAATAATATACCGTTGAAAAGCTACGGAAAGTGCAAAACTTTTTCATGTTGAAGACTCTCTCTGATCCCTAGCCGTTTTTAAGTAATTTCGAAAACGGCGAAATCATTCGTTCTGCCTTTATCGCGAAACAGATTCGTCGAAAATGCATCGCGTGAAGTACTTGAACTTCTGTGGTAGTTCTGTTTGAACTTTACTCTGTTTTTTGACGTGATGTTTTTCGCCCGTAATTCTCAGACCACTTACTGTAATTGAGCAAATGATATACCGATGGAAAGCTATTAAAAACACGCAACTTTTTTGTGTTGATGAGTTTTTCATACTCGCAACAGTTCAAAATATATTTTTGAATGCGTAAAACAACGTCGTTTTTGCCTGTTTTTTACATGTAACTGATGGTCGGACGTCTCACACTAGAGATCTTGAACTTCACCGGGAGTAGCACGTGAACTTCTAGCAACAAAATCTTTTAAGCTTTTTGTTTTCTATTCTTATTTTCATATCTGAAACGCATTTCGTGTAGTAGTTGAACTTCCCGCTATTTTCATCTTGAACTCCCGTCATGTATTTTTGTTCAACCTCTCTCACAAGAATTTTTGAACTTCCCCGGACAGAGCCCTTGAACTTCTAGCAACAACTTTTTTAGAAGTTATTTTATTTTTGAACTTCTTGTTTCCATTCTTTAATAACGAGATAAATCTGAGTTTTCTATAATCATCAAACTTCTGCATCTTTTTAATTTGGACTTCCTTGTTTTATTTCTTAATTTTTTTCTATGAAATTTTGAAGCGCTCTATTTTTAAAAGTTGAACTTCTTGTTATTTTATTTTTGAACTTCTTGTTTCCATTCTTTAATAACGAGGGAAATCTGAGTTTTCTATAATCATCGAACTTCTGCATCTTTTTAATTTGGACTTCCTGGTTATTTTTCTTAATCTTTTTCTATGAAAATTTTGATTCTTATATAAACGCTGAATCACCCTCTTAGTTTAACTTGAACTTCTGCTGTACATTTTCCAACACCTAAAAAATGAATGTAGTGAGAATTTTTTTTTAAATTGAACCTCGTACTTTTATTTTTCCAAGAAATGGAATGAATTTGAGTTTTTCGTAAACATCAAACTACTCCTTTTTATTTTAATTTGAACTTCTTTAATTTTATTCTTCAGCAACGAAGAAAACCTTTGTGTGTTTTTTATAAATATTGAACTTCTCTTTTTTTATAATTTGGACTTCCTGGTTTATTTAAAATACTTTCTTTTTCCATTTTTTGAAACCGTAAAACAATGTTCTTTTTATAAAAAATAAGCATCAAAGTCATGTGTTATGTTAATTTGAACTTCTTGCTTTTATTTTAGATACAATTTTTTAATTTTCTTATAAACATTGACCTGCTATGTATCTGAAATTTGAACTTCTTGGTTTAGTTTCGGAGATGGAAAAAATTGTCTACTGTTTTTGTCTTTTAACTTATAGGCTTTTTGGGGTTTTTTGAACTTCTGGAGTTTATTTTTGTGCAAAGTTACACACACACACACATAATAGAACACACACCCACACACTGATGCTCACATGTTGTAATTTTTTTTGAAGTGAATTTTCTATGTGTGCACCTATGATGTGTTTTTCTTAATTCCATTTTTTGTTGTCTTTGTTTAACCATTTTTTCTTCTAATGTACATGTTGTCTCTACTTCTCTTGTTAGCATGTCCGAACTCCTAGAATTATTTTAGAAAAGGGGAAATCCCTTTTTTTGTATAATCTTGTTGACTTGTTCTACTATTTTTAATGTGTTTATTTTCCCTCATTTCAAACTTTAATGACCATAATCTTTGAACTTCGGTAATTCTATCTTCTTTTTGTGAACTAACCATGTTCCTCTATTAATTCCATACTTTTCCTTTACTATATGTTCTTTCGTTTAGGATCTCCTTGCTTTTTCCATTTCTTTTTTTGATAAACAAACAATAATACATGAACATAGAATAGATATTTAACATATTTGCAACATATTTTTTTAATTGATCTATTTTTCTAGAAAAAAGATCCTTCCTCTTGTTGTTGAATTGTGTTCAATCTTTGTAATAATATTACTAGAGAATTTTGTCTCACGGGAATTACAACGAGAACCTTGAGAACATCAAATTCCAAGAAGAAACACATATATATTTTTTCCTTTTGCACAAACGTACCAAGAATCATCACACTTCACAAAGGTCATTTGACCACAAGATCCACAATAATTAGGTGTTGTTGCAACTGTAACAACACGCACATATAGAGAGAAGCAGAGAGAGAGAGAGAGAGAGAGAGAGAGAGTAGCACATGGATAGAGAGTAGCAGCCTGCACTTAGAGAAAGAAGCTACATTAGTTACTGAAAGAGAGCAGCAATGGCGCCACACCATTAGCATTTACCAATACAGAACAACAGCACGCGGGAGCACTAGTTGAGAGAAGGAACGATCCACAACATCCGCACTCAAGAAGCAACAGCAGCATGCTAGGCATCAAAAGTGGGCTATTCACCAGCCGGATGACCCGCAGGTCACATAGAGCAAAAGGAGCAGCTATCCGGATGAGTACAATCCGGATGACCCAAGAATATCAAGAGAAGCAGAGAGAACTAAGGAGTTTCTCTCCTCACCTACAGGGAAAAAAATTCAAAGAAGTTCAAATCCTCATGCGGAAAGAGTTCAAGGTAGAGAGGGAGGGGCAGTAGCTGACGTTGAAGAGGAGCACGCTCGAGTGGAGCGCCACGGTGCATGGTGGTACAGCGCGTCGCGAATGTATGGCTGTTGAACGGGGCTCGAGAACGGTGCGGCGGCCGAATCCACTTGCGCGGGTGGTGCGGCTACCGAATCCAGGCGCGCGGCGGTGCCGGTGTCGGATCCAGGCGAGGGGGTGAAGATCACCGGAGGAAGAGAAGAAGAAGAGGAAGGGGTTGACCGGACTCGCATTGGCAGCAAGAAGGGGACTGCGTGCCAGGTTGATGGTGTTCGAGGATCCCCGGCGGCGGCGGCGGTTGGGGTGCGGAGAAGCGTGCGGCCATGGCGAAGTGTGGTAGCAGGTTCCCGGTGGCGCGCAAAGGTTGGTGGGCGACGCACAACGACCCCGGGTTGGTAGGTCGGGGGGTGCCTTGGGTAGGTCGGCCGGCGGGAGGCGCACCGGCCGCGGAGAGAGGTGGCTCGCCGGCCATGGTAGAGGAGGCGCGCGGGGCGGTGAGATTCAGGGAGGGTGCGGGGTTCGGGAGATGGGATCGAGCGAGGCCAGGGTGGGGATCGGGGAGCCGGTGGGGTGGGTGGGCTTTTTTCTGTAATCATAATTGGTCTAGTGGGTTTTTTTTATCTCAGGAACATATCATCGGGCCGACCGTGATCCAAATAACTATTCTTATCCTGGGATTAGAATAGTGTTATCCTATATATATATATATATATATATATATATATATATATATATATATATATATATATATATATA
>NC_041392.1:16448969-16458989 GCF_002162155.2 Triticum dicoccoides
TTAACATCAAGGCACCGTAATTTTACGTTCCTTAAATTTTGTCTTATTTCAGACATAAAAAGAGAACGTAAGAAAATTTATAATCGCCATAAAAAATATTTTATGTTACGTAAATTACAAATGTAAAAACGTAGTGTAAACTGTACATAAAATGTAATTTTTCTGGTCTTCTGACCTTTTTTTATGCCAAATTTATACAGTGAATCAATATGACTGTAACTATTTGTATTTGAAACATAATTTATTTATGAAATGATCGTAATATTACCTCGGGTGAAGAATAACTTATTCTGCACCCTGGGTGATGAATAGTAACACTATATATATGTTGGGGAACGTAGTAATTTCAAAAAAAATTCCTACGTACACGCAAGATCATGGTGATGCATAGCAACGAGAGGGGAGAGTGTTGTCTATGTACCCTCGTAGACCGTTCGCGGAAGCGTTATATCAACGCGGTTGATGTAGTCGTACGTCTTCACGTCCGACCGATCCAAGTACCGAAAGCACGGCACCTCCGAGTTCTGCACACGTTCGGCTCGGTGACGTCCTCGCCTTCTCGATCCAGCAAGAGGGGCGAAGTAGTAGATGAGTTCCGGCAGCACGACGGCGTGGTGACGGTGTTGGTGAAGAACAATTTCCGCAGGGCTTCGCCTAAGCACTACGAAAACTATGACAGTGGATAAACTAGAGGAGACAGGGTTGCCGGCACACGGCTTGGTGTTTCTTGATGTGTCTTTGGTGCTAGCCCTGCCCCTCTATTTATATGTTGAGCCCTGGGGTCGAAACTTGGAGTAAAAGTCTCCACAAAGTCGGTTTCACCCGAAAGGCAAGAGTCCTTCTCGGACTCCAGGGCCGGACGCCAAGGTTCCCGGCGTCTGGACCCAGACGCCAGGGACCCTGGCGTCTGGCCCCTGGACTCCGCAAAACTTCCTTTTGCGCTTTCCAAAAACCTTGTGGGCTTTCCCCTTCGGCCCAAATAAAGTTTCTCGTACCCAAACATTTCGGGAAACATCCGGAACCCCTTCCGGTGATTTCTGGAACCCTTCCGGTGACCAAACACTATTATCATATATATCAAACTTTATCTCCGGACTATTCCGGAGTTCCTCGTCATGTCCGTGATCTCATTTCGGACTCCGAACAACATTCGGTCACCAACATACATAACTCATATAGTACTATATCGTCAACAAACGTTAAGCGTGCGGACCCTATGGGTTCGAGAACTATGTACACATGACCGAGACACCTCTCTGGTCAATAACAATAGCGGGACCTGGATGCCCATATTGACTCCTACATATTCTACGAAGATCTTTATCGGTCAGATCGCATAACAACATACGTTGTTCCCTTTGTCATCGGTATGTTACTTGTCCGAGATTTGATCGTCAGTATCTTAATACCTAGTTCAATCTCGTTACTGGCAAGTCTCTTTACTCGTTCCATAATACATCATCTCGCAACTAACTCATTAGTTGTAATGCTTGCAAGGCTTATGTGATGTGCATTACCGAGAGGGCCCAGAGATACCTCTCCGACAATCGGAGTGACAAATCCTAATCTTGAAATACGCCAACCCAACATCCACCTTTGGAGACACCTGTAGATCACCTTTATATTCACCCATTTACGTTGTGACGTTTGGTAGCACACAAAGTGTTCCTCCGGCAAACGGGAGTTGCATAATCTCATAGTCATAGGAACATGTATAAGTCATGAAGAAAGCAATAGCAACATACTAAACGATCGGGTGCTAAGCTAATGGAATGGGTCATGTCAATCAGATCATTCATCTAATGATGTGATCCCGTTAATCAAACAACAACTCTTTGTCCATGGTTAGGAAACATAACCATCTTTGATTAACGAGCTAGTCAAGTAGAGGCATACTAGTGACACTCTGTTTGTCTATGTATTCACACATGTATTATGTTTCCGGTTAATACAATTCTAGCATGAACAATAAACATTTATCATGATATTAGGAAATAAATAATAACTTTATTATTGCCTCTAGGGCATATTTCCTTCAGTCTCCCACTTGCACTAGAGTCAATAATCTAGATCACATCACCATGTGATTAACATCGATAGTTCACATCATCATGTGATTAACACCCATAGTTCACATCGCCATGTGACCAACACCTAAAGGGTTTACTAGATTCAGTAATCTAGTTCACATCGCTATGTGATTAACACCCAAAGAGTACTAAGGTGTGATCATTTTTGCTTGTGAGAGAATCTTAGTCAACGGGTCTACCACATTCAGATCCACATGTATTTTGCAAATTTCTATGTCAACAATGCTCTGCATGGAGCTACTCTAGCTAATTGCTCCCACTTTCAATATGTATCTAGACCGAGACTTAGAGTCATCTAGATTAGTGTCAAACCTTGCATCGGCGTAACCCTTTACGACGAACCTTTTTGTCACGTCCATAATCGAGAAACATATCCTTATTTCACTCAGGATAATTCTGACCGCCGTCCAGTGATCTACTCCTAGATCACTATTGTACTCCCTTGCCAAATCAGTGCAGGGTATACAATAGATCTGGTATACAGCATGACATACTTTATAGAACCGATGGCCAAGGCATAGGGAATGACTTTCATTCTCTTTCTATCTTCTGCCGTGGTCGGGCTTTGAGTCTTACTCAACTTCACACCTTGTAGTACAGGCAAGAACTCTTTCTTTGACTGCTCCATTTTGAACTACTTCAAAATCTTGTCAAGGTATGTACTCATTGAAAAAACTTATCAAGCGTCTTGATGTATCTCTATAGATCTTGGAGCTCAATATGTAAGCAGCTTCACCGAAGTCTTTCTTTGAAAAACTCCTTTCAAACACTCCTTTATGCTTTACAGAATAATTCTACATTATTTCCGATCAACAATATGTCATTCATGTATACTTATCAGAAATGCTGTAGTGCTCCCACTCACTTTCTTGTAAATACAGGCTTCACCGCAAGTCTGTATAAAACTATATGCTTTGATCAACTCATCAAAGTGTATATTCCAACTCCGAGATGCTTGCACCAGTCCACAGATGGATCGCTGGAGTTTGCACATTTTGTTAGCACCTTTCGGATTAACAAAACCTTCTGGTTGCATCATATACAACTCTTCTTTAATAAATCCATTTAAGGAATGCAGTTTTGTTTATCCATTTGCCAGATTTCATAAAATGCGGCAATTACTAACATGATTCAGACAGACTCAAGCATAGATACGAGTGAGAACCTCTCATCGTAGTTAACACCTTGAACTTGTCGAAAACCTTTTGCGACAATTCTAGCTTTGTAGATAGGAACACTACTATCAGCGTCCGTTTTCCTCTTGAAGATCCATTTATTCTCAATTGCTTGCTGATCATCGGGCAAGTCAACCAAAGTCCAAACTTTGTTCCCATACATGGATCATATCTCAGATTTCATGGCCTCAAACCAGTTCGCGGAATCTGGGCTCATCATCACTTCCTCATAGTTCGTAGGTTCGTCATGGTCAAGTAACATGACCTCCAGAACAGGATTACCGTACCACTCTGGTGCGGATCTCACTCTGGTTTACCTACGAGATTCGGTAGTAACTTGATCTGAAGTTACATGATCATCATCATTAGCTTCCTCACTAATTGGTGTAGTAGTCACAAGAACAGATTTTTGTGATGAACTACTTTCCAATAAGGGAGAAGGTACAATTACCTTATCAAGTTTTCTACTTTCCTCCCACTCACTTCTTTCGAGAGAAACTCCTTCTCTAGAAAGGATCCATTCTTAGCAACGAATGTCTTGCCTTCGGATCTGTGATAGAAGGTGTACCCAACTTTCTCCTTTGGGTATCCTATGAAGACATTATTCTCCGATTTGAGTTTGAGCTTATCGAGATGAAACTTTTTCATATAAGCATCACGATCCCAAACTTTAAGAAACGACAACTTTGGTTTCTTGCCAAACCACAATTTAGATTGTGTCGTCTCAACAGACTTAGATGGTGCCCTTTTAAACGTGAATGCAGTTGTCTTTAATGCATAACCCCAAAACGATAGTGGTAAATCGGTAAGAAACATCATAGGTCGCACCATATCTAATAAAGTATGGTTATGACGTTCCGACACACCATTACATTGTGGTGTTCCAGGTGGCGTGAGTAGTGAAACTATTTCACATTGTTTTTAACTGAAGACCAAACTCGTAACTCAAATATTTGTCTCCGTGATCAGATCGTAGAAACTTTATTTTCTTGTCACGATGATTTTCCACTTCACTCTGAAATTCTTTGAACTTTCAAATGTTTCAGACTTATGTTTCATCAAGTAGATATACCCATATCTGCTCAAATCATCTGTGAAGTTCAGAAAATAACGATACTTGCTGTGAGCCTTAACACTCATCGGACCGCATACATCAGTATGTATTATTTCCAATAAGTCTGTTGCTCGCTCCGGAGAACGGAGTCTTAGTCATCTTGCCCATGAGGCATGGTTCGCAAGCATCAACTGATTCATAATCAAGTGATTCTAAAAGCCCATCAGCATGGAGTTTCTTCATGCGCTTTACACCAATATGACTTAAACGGTATTGCCACAAATAAGTTGCACTATCATTATTAACTTTGCATCTTTTGGTTTCAATATTATGATTATGTGTATCACTACGATCGAGATCCAACGAACTATTTTCATTGGGTGTGTAACCATATAAGGTTTTATTCATGTAAACAGAACAACAATTTATTCTCTTACTTAAATGAATAACCGAATTACAATAAACATGATCAAATCATATTCATGCTCAACGCAAACACCAAATAACATTTATTTAGTTTCAACACTAATCCCGAAATTATAGGGAGTGTGCGATGATGATCATATCAATCTTGGAAACACTTCCAACACACATCGTCACTTCACCCTTAACTAGTCTCTGTTTATTCTGCAACTCCCGTTTTGAGTTACTAATCTTAGCAACTGAACTAGTATCAAATACTTAGGGGTTGCTATAAACACCAGTAAACTACACATAAATAACATGTATATCAAATATACTTATGTTCACTTTGCCATCCTTCTTATCCGCCATTCACTTGGGGTAGTTCCGCTTCCAGTGACCAGTCCCTTTGCAGTAGAAGCACTTAGTCTCAGGCTTAGGACCAGACTTGGGCTTCTTCACTTGAGCAGCAACTTGCTTGTTGTTCTTCTTGAAGTTCCCCTTCTTTCCTTTGCCCTTTTCTTGAAACTAGTGGTCTTGTCAACCATCAACACTTGATGTTTTTCTTGATTTCTACCTTCATCGATTTCATCATCATGAAAAGCTCAGGAATCATTTTTGTTATCCCTTGCATACTATAGTTCATCACGGAGTTCTACTAACTTGGTGATGGTGACTAGAGAATTCTGTCAATCACTATCTTATCTGGAAGATTAACTCCCACTTGATTCAAGCGATTGTAGTACCCAGACAATCTGAGCACATGCTCACTAGTTGAGCGATTCTCCTCCATCTTTTAGCTATAGAACTTGTTGGAAACTTCATATCTCTCAACTCGGGTATTTGCTTGAAATATTAACTTCAACTCCTGGAACATCTCATATGGTCCATGACGTTCAAAACGTCTTTGAAGTCCCGATTATAAGCCGTTAAGCATGGTGCACTAAACTATCAAGTAGTCATCATATTGAGCTAGCCAAACGTTCATAACGTCTGCATCTCCTCCTGCAATAGGTCTGTCACCTAGCGGTGCATCAAGGACATAATTCTTCTGTGAAGCAATGAGGATAAACCTCAGATCACAGATCCAATCCGCATCATTGCTACTAACATCTTTCAACACAATTTTCTCTAGGAACATATCAAAATAAACACAGGGAAGCAACAAGGCGAGCTATTGATCTACAACATAATTTGCAAAATACTACTAGGACTAAGTTCATGATAAATTAAAGTTCAATTAATCATATTACTTAAGAACTCCCACTTAGATAGACATCCCTCTAATCCTCTAAGTGATCACGTGATCCAAATCAACTAAACCATAACCGATCATCACGTGAAATGGAGTAGTTTTCAATGGTGAACATCGCTATGTTGATCATATCTACTATATGATTCACGCTCGATCTTTCGATCTCAGTGTTCCGAGGCCATATCTGCATATGCTAGGCTCGTCAAGTTTAACCTGAGTATTCTGCCTGTGCAAAAACTGGCTTGCACCCGTTGTAGATGGACGTAGAGCTTATCACACCCGATCATCACGTGGTGTCTGGGAACGACGAACTTTGGCAACGGTTCATACTCAGGGAGAACACTTTTATCTTGATAATTTAGTGAGAGATCATCTTATAATGCTACCGTCAATCAAAGCAAGATAAGATGCATAAAAGATAAACATCACATGCAATCAATATAAGTGATATGATATGGCCATCATCATCTTGTCCCTGTGATCTCCATCTCCGAAGCACCGTCATGATTACCATCATCACCGGCGCGACACTTTGATCTCCATCGTAGCATCGTTGTCGTCTCATCAATCTCATGCTTCCACGACTATCGCTAATGCTTAGTGATAAAGTAAAGCATTACAGCGCGATTGCATTGCATACAATAAAGCGACAACCATATGGCTCCTGCCAGTTGCCGACAACTCAGTTACAAAACATGATCATCTCATACAATAAAATTTAGCATCATGTCTTGACCATATCACATCACAACATGCCTTGCAAAAACAAGTTAGACGTCCTCTACTTTGTTTGTTGCAAGTTTTACGTGGATGCTACGGGCTTAAGCAAGAACCAATCTTACCTACGCATCAAAAACCACAACGATAGTTTGTCAAGTTGATGCCGTTTTAACCTTCGCAAGGACCGGGCGTAGCCACACTCGGTTCAACTAAAGTTGGAGAAACAGTCACCCGCAAGCCACCTATGTGCAAAGCAAGTCGGGAGAACCGGTCTCGCGTAAGCGTACGCCTAATGTCGGTCCGGGCCGCTTCATCCAACAATACTGCCGAACCAAAGTATGACATGCTGGTAGGCAGTATGACTTATATCGCCCACAACTCACTTGTGTTCTTCTCGTGCATATAACATCAAACCATAAAACCTAGGCTCTGATACCACTGTTGGCGAACGTAGTAATTTCAAAAAAAATTCCTACGCACACGCAAGATCATGGTGATGCATAGCAACGAGAGGGGAGCGTGTTGTCTACGTACCCTCGTAGACCGTTCGCGGAAGCGTTATATCAACGCGGTTGATGTAGTCGTGCGTCTTCACGTCCGATCGATCCAAGTACCGAAAGCACGGCACCTCCGAGTTCTGCACACGTTCGGCTCGGTGACGTCCTCGCCTTCTCGATCCAGCAAGAGGGGCGAAGTAGTAGATGAGTTCCGGCAGCACGACGGCGTGGTGACGGTGTTGGTGAAGAACAATTTCCGCAGGGCTTCGCCTAAGCACTACGAAAACTATGACAGAGGATAAAGTAGAGGAGACAGGGTTGCTGGCACACGGCTTGGTGTTTCTTGATGTGTCTTTGGTGCTAGCCCTGCCCCTCTATTTATATGTTGAGCCCTGGGGTCGAAACTTGGAGTAAAAGTCTCCACAAAGTCAGTTTCACCCGAAAGGCAAGACTCCTTCTCGGACTCCAGGGCCAGACGCCAGGGTTCCCGGCGTCTGGACCCAGACGCCAGGGACCCTGGCGTCTGGCCCCTGGACTCCGCAAAACTTCCTTTTGCGCTTTCCAAAAACCTTGTGGGCTTTCCCCTTTGGCCCAAATAAAGTTTCTCGTACCCAAACATTTCGGGAAACATCCGGAACCCCTTCCGGTGATTTCCGGAACCCTTCCGGTGACCAAACACTATTATCATATATATCAAACTTTATCTCCGGACTATTCCGGAGTTCCTCGTCATGTCCTTGATCTCATTTCGGACTCCGAACAACATTCAGTCACCAACATACATAACTCATATAGTACTATATCGTCAATGAACGTTAAGCGTGCGGACCCTACGGGTTCGAGAACTATGTAGACATGACCGAGACACCTCTCTGGTCAATAACAATAGCGGGACATGGATGCCCATATTGACTCCTACATATTCTACGAAGATCTTTATCGGTCAGATCGCATAACAACATACGTTGTTCCCTTTGTCATCGGTATGTTACATGTCCGAGATTCGATCGTCAGTATCTCAATACCTAGTTCAATCTCGTTACTGGCAAGTCTCTTTACTCGTTCCATAATACATCATCTCGCAACTAACTCATTAGTTGTAATGCTTGTAAGGCTTATGTGATGTGCATTACCGAGAGGGCCCAGAGATACCTCTCCGACAATCGGAGTGACAAATCCTAATCTCGAAATACGCCAACCCAACATCTACCTTTGGAGACACCTGTAGAGCACCCTTATAATCACCCATTTACGTTGTGACGTTTGGTAGCACACAAAGTGTTCCTCCGGCAAACGGGAGTTGCATAATCTCATAGTCATAGGAACATGTATAAGTCATGAAGAAAGCAATAGCAACATACTAAACGATTGGGTGCTAAGCTAATGGAATGGGTCATGTCAATCAGATCATTCATCTAAGGATGTGATCCCGTTAATCAAATAATAACTCTTTGTCCATGGTTAGGAAACATAACCATCTTTGATTAACGAGCTAGTCAAGTAAAGGCATACTAGTGACACTCTGTTTGTCTATGTATTCACACATGTATTATGTTTCCAGTTAATACAATTCTAGCATGAATAATAAACATTTATCATGATATAAGGAAATAAGTAATAACTTTATTATGGCCTCTAGGGCATATTTCCTTCAATATATATATATATATATATATATATATGCTTTTTAGGTTAGATTTGTTCAAAAATCAACATTAAAGAGTGTAAATTAAAAAACATGAGAAGAAGTAGTTGTTGACCGTGGCCTACCCCCTCTCTCGGTGTCGGTGAACTTCCTACACCGGCACCGAGAGAGAACTTTAAAGAGTGTAAAGTAATAAACATGAGAAGAAGTAGTTGTTGACCGTGGCCTACCCCCTCTCTCGGTGCCGGTCAACTTCCTAGACCGGCACCGAGACAGAACTTTAAAGAGTGTAAAGTAGTAAACATGAGAAGAAGTAGTTGTTGACCGTGGCCTACCCCCTCTCTCGGTGCCGGTCAACTTCCTAGAACGGCACTGACAAAGAACTTTAAAGAGTGTAAAGTAAAAAAACATGAGAAGAAGCAGTTCTTGACCGTGGCCTACCCCCTCTCTCGGTGCCGGCCAACTTCCTAGACCGGCATCGAGAGAGAACTTTAAAGAGTGTAAAGTAATAAACATGAGAAGAAGCAGTTGTTGACCGTGGCCTACCCCCTCTCTCGGTGCCGGTCAACTTCCTAGACCGACACCGAGAGAGAACTTTAAAGAGTGTAAAGTAATAAACATGAGAAGAAGCAGTTGTTGACCGTGGCCTACCCCCTCTCTCGGTGCGAGTCAACTTCCTAGACCGCAGGGGCCACCGGATGGCCCATGCATATACATGCGATGGCCTCCTTTGTGAGCACGAGAAGTTTCGAGGCCAATGGAGCAACAGGACCCGCACTTCCTGCATAAACCGGACACATTCCCTCTCGATACTCATAGACTATTTCGAAGAACGGGCCTAGACTTGGTCTGTCATCTCGTGATGACATGCACTAACACGGAGAATCAGTTATTCACCGTGGACTACACCCTCTCAGTGCCGATCAACGCCCTAGACCGCCGGGGCCACCGAATGGGTTCTCGATCTAGAGACTGCCCGAGGGGGGGGGCACCCCTACATGCGTGTGTCCCATGCAGATGCATTCAGGGATTGTGTGCTATTTGAATAAGCAACGCATGTCCTTGACATGGCACGTGCCTCACAAACCACACACACGGGGCGGGAACGTCAAGGACCGGCTGCGTTCGTCCGCGAGACAGAGTCTTCGGTGGGTGATCCCGTGATAGAACGGGCCTAGACTT
>NC_041392.1:16459587-16464803 GCF_002162155.2 Triticum dicoccoides
TGCATGCAGGGGAGGTGTGCTATTTGAATAAGCAACGCACGCCCATGACATGGCACGTGCCTCACAAACCACACACACGGGGCGGGAACTCGAGGACCGGCTGTGTTCGTCCGCGAGACAGAGTCTTCGGTGGGTGATCCCATGACAGAATGGGCCTAGACTTGGTCTGTCATCTCGTGATGACATGCACTAACACGAAGAAGCAGTTATTCGCTGTGGCCTACACCCTCTCGGTGCCAAACAATGCCCTAGACCACCAGGGCCACCGGATGGGTGCTCGATCTAGAGACTGCCCGAGGGGGGGAGGGAACCCCTACATGCGTGTGGCCCATGCATATGCATGCAGGGGCGGTGTGCCATTTTAATAAGCAACACATATCCTTAATGTGGCATGTTCCTCACAAACCACACAGACGGGCGGGAACGTCGAGGACAGGCTGCGTTCGTCCGCGAGATAGAGTCTTCGGTGGGTGAACTCGTGACATCACCAGCCTAGAGACTTGGTCTGTCATCTCATGATGACATGCAGTAACACGAAGAAGCATTTATTCCCCGTGGCCTACCCCCTCTAGGTGCCGAACAACAACCTAGACCGTCGGGGCCACCGAAGGGGTGCCGGTCTCTTGAACCGGGCGAGGCCCATCTGAAAAAGAAAACACAAGATGGTAATTATGATGCGCTAAGTTTGTTTGCCAAGCATGGAAGAAAACAACAAAAAAGTATAATACATATTATCGAGAATGCAAACGAAGGAAAAAGATCTAGGTTAGATGCTTTACCGAGAGGGCTCTCGAAAAATGTGGCCATTACCGAGGGCTGGTAGCCAAGCCTCGGTAACCACTGTCGGTGCGGCTCTCGAAAAAGCCCCTGAGATCTAGGTTAAGACTTTTACTGAGTGTCGCTATGGTTGGCTCTTGGAAATGTTTCCTGCGGGGACTTATGCAAAATCTCCCCCTCGCTTGCGCTCACTCCTCTCTTCTCTCTGTTTCTCTCGCCCCTGCTCTCTCCCCCCTCAGTCCGCGCCGCCCTCAGTGCCGCCGCCCCATCTGGCGAGCTCTGCCGCAGCCTCCTCCACCACCGCCGCCACCGGGAGTGCCTCCCCCGACCCCTCCACCTCCACCGAGCCCCCCCTCGCCACCTCCACCGAGCTCGTCCACCGCCACCATCTCGGCCAAGCTTCACCACTACTAGGAAAAGGGCTATAGATGAAATTGACACTAATGGCGCACCAGAGAAGTGGTGCGCCACTACTATATACTATTGGCGCACCATCTGGTGATGCGCCATTAGTGTGGAAGACACTATGGCGCACCTTTTGCCTGGTGCGCCACTAGTAACAATTTTTTTTCATTTTTCCAAACATACTAATGGCGCATCCAGGCGTAGTGCGCCATTAGTAGTTCTAACTAGTAATGGCGCACCAGCCATAGAGTGCGCCACTAATGTATTTTTTTTATTCTTTTTTTTGCAAAACTACTAATGGCGCACCGTGGCATAGTGCGCAATTACTAGTAATTTTGCAAAACTAGTAATGGCGCACTACGCCACGGTGCGCCATTATATTTTAACTTTTTTTGCAAAACTACTAATGGCGCACGGACAGGTGGTGCGCCATTAGTATGTTGGGTTACTAATGGCGCACGGCCAGGTGGTGCGCCATTAGTAACCTGGGACCAGCTAGATATTTTGGACAGCCACACCTACACACTCACTTTCCCCACTTCATTCCCTCCACCTCCTTCTCCAAGCTTGTCGGCTGCCTCCTCCTCCTCACCTAATTTGCACCATAGATTCATCAAAATTAAGTTGTGAAATTACCTTTTTTTTTGATAGGTAAGTAAGGGGAAAGCTATCTTCATGTTGTAGATCTACTTTTTTTCTCCCTAGCTCGCTCCAACAACGTGCACATGCACTTTTTGTGGCTAGCTAGATCTATGTATGTTTGTGGCGTTGCATATGTTTATGGTGTTGCATATATGTTTGTGTTTGCAGGTACCGATATTTGAAATGACCAACGCATGGTTCGACGAGAACATGTCATTCTGGCACGAACGTCCTCCCAAGGGGAACAAGTGCCCGACCAGTTTCGAGGAGACGAAGAAAATCGTGTGTCCTCTGGATTTACCGCACGTGAAATACCATGTGTGCATGAACAATTGCATCATTTATCGGGACGAGCACGCGGAGTCTACCATATGTCCGGTGTGCGGCGTCACTCGATACAAGAAGAGGAAGAAAGCTCCTCGAAAAGTAGTGTGGTACTTTCCGATCACTCCTCGTCTGCAGCGGTATTTCGTGGACCCTAAGGTAGCAAAGCTCCTGCGTTGGCGCGCGGATAGGGAGCAGAAGAAGCGAGAAGATGACGCAAATGATCCAGAGATAAATAAAAAAGACAAGATGCTGAGTCACCCAAAGGATGCGAGCCAGTGGCAAGCGTTGAACTTCGAACACCCAGAATTTGGGAAGGATCCAAGGAACATCGTGCTGGGTGCGAGCACCGATGAAGTCAATCCGTTTGGCAGTCAGAGAAGGACACATAGCACCTGGCCTGTGTTTGTGTGGATGTACAACCTTCCCCCCTGCTTGTGCATGAAGAGGAAGTACATTCACATGAGTATGCTAATTGAAGGGCCGAAACAACCAGGGAAGGACATCAATCTGTATCTGGGGCTGCTGAAAGAGGAGCTAGACACGCTGTGGAAAACGCCAGCCAATACGTGGGATGCCACAGAGAAAGAATATTTCCCTATGAGAGCCACACTGCTCACGACGGTGCACGGCTATCTCGGTTACGGATATCTCGCGGGGCAGGTGGTCCACGGATTTTATGGATGCGTCAGGTGCATGGATGACACAATGTATCGCCAGCTAGATAGAGATCTCCGGTCTTCAAAAACCGTGTTCATGGGACATAGAAGGTGGCTTTGCGACGATGACCCGTGGAGGAAATGCAAGGATTTGATCGATGGTGAAACCAAACCCCGAAAACGCCCGCGTACGAGGAGCGGCGAGGAAATAGACCAGCTGTTGAAAAATTGGAAAGATTGCCCACTGTCGGGAAAGAAGCAAAAGGCGCCAGAGCCGGGAAAGAAGCGAAAGGCGCCAGAGCCGCTGCTGAAGGTATGGAAAACGAGGTATGTTTTCTGGGACTTGCCATACTGGAAGATCCACCATGTGGCTCACAGCCTTGATGTCATGCATATCACGGAGAACGTGTGCGAGAGTCTGCTTGGTACCCTGCTCAACATGCCAGAGAGGACCAAAGATGGCCGAAAGCAAGGGCAGACTTGAAATCAATGGGCATCAGGGAGCAGCTTCACGCTAATGATGATGATGATGAGGCGAAGCAGGACACGGAAAGTCGTCGCAAAGACAAAAAGGCCAAGAAGACCGGAAATGACTACCCTCCCGCGTGCTTCACTCTAAGTCAGGAGGAGATCGAGCAGTTTTTCACCTGCCTCGTAGAAGTAAAACTTCCTTACGGTTACGCGGGGAATATAAGCAGATACCTAGACCCAACGAAGCAGAAGTTCAACGGGATGAAGTCTCACGACTGTCACGTGCTGATGACGCAGATACTTCCAGTTGCAATCCGTGGGATCATGGACGCGCACGTCCGTGAAACGCTATTTGGCCTATGCAACTTTTTCGACGTCATCTCTCGGAAGTCGGTTGGCGTGAGGAAACTCAGAAGGCTACATGAAGAGATCGTGGTGATACTATGCGAGCTTGAGATGTACTTCCCGCCCGCATTCTTCGAAGTTATGGTGCATCTGCTGGTCCATATCGTGGAGGATATCATCCAACTCGGGCCGACGTTCCTGCACAGCATGATGCCATTTGAAAGGATGAATGGTGTCATCAAAGGATACGTTCGCAACATGTCACGTCCAGAGGGAAGCATAGCCAGGGGCTTTCTGACCAAAGAGTGCATCTCCTACTGTACGAATTATCTAGGCATCGAGGACCCCGTTGGTCTACCCGTCAACAGGCACCTCAGCAGGCTCGCTGGATGGGGTCACCGTGAGGGTCGCCGCGAAATGCATGTCGACTTCGAGGGTCGACTTGCCGACTTTGAAAGAGCAAACCTAGTCGCGCTACAACACATAGACGTGGTCGATCCTTGGGTGGTAGAGCACAAAACCTTTATTGAGAAGACGTACAATGACCGAGGCCAACAGAGGACAGACGGAGATATAATCAAAGAGCACAACTCATGTTTCATGCATTGGTTCAAGCAGAAGCTTCTGTCGTACCCTTTACATGAGGATTCTTCCACGGAAGAACAACTCATATTCGCCTTGTCACAGGGCGCCGAGCACAACCTGATGACCTATGAGGCGTACGATATCAACGGCTACACATTCTACACCGAGGACAAGGACATGAAGAGCGATGGTTATCAGAACTACGGGGTAACAATGGAATCCTACACCGGTAACGACAAGGACAGATACTACGGAAGGAATCCTATACCGTCGCCGAAAAAAAACAAATTTGATTATATTTTCAAATAATAAATTTGATGATATTTTTTGAAATAATAAATTTGATGATTTTTTTCATATTCAAAAATATTTTCAAATAACAAATTTGATGATATTTTTAAAAAAAATATTACTGTTTTTATTAAAAAATATTACTGTTATGATTTAAACAAGTTTTAACATATTTAAACACAAAGAAATATCAAACAACATTTTAAATGCACAAAAACAAAAATTGGGGAGCCTGGGAATCAAACCCAGGACCTCCTAGTGTGTGTGCTGCGTGCCGACCAGTCGACCTAGTGGGCGTGTTCTAATGGAGATAGGGTTAGGTGGAATATAACCTGACCAGTGGCTAGTAATTAAAACAAAATTCTAATGGCGCACCAAGGGGAGGTGCGCCATTAGAATCGCCGTACCTATGGCGCACTAGGGACAGGTCCGCCGCGCCTGCACGCCGTCGGCGACGCCGCCGCCGCTGTGGTCTTGCGCTGCCCCGACGCCGCCGCCTCACCCCCACGGGACTCCACCCCCGCCGCCCCCGCGCCCCCCGAACGGGATCGGCCGAGTGCGCGCCGCCCGCTCCTCTCCTCTCCTCCTCCCTCCGACGAGCGAGGGCCTCCTCCGGCCCCTGCAGCACCCGGCGAGCGCGGCCCCGACGCACCCACCCCGCCTGCCCCTGCCGTCCTCCGCCACCGGCCCCTACTCTCCTTCGACCGTGGCGAGCGA
>NC_041392.1:16465251-16474105 GCF_002162155.2 Triticum dicoccoides
CCGGCCCCTGCAGCAGCCGGCGAGCGCGGCCCCGACGCACCCACCCCGCCTGCCCCTGCTGTCCTCCGCCACCGGCCCCTGCTCTCCTTCGACCGTGGCGAGCGAGGACCCGGACGAGCTCGGACCCCGACCCCGACCCCTTGCCCGACCCCGACCCCGAGCCCTCCGGCGACCAGGTACCTCTCCTCCTTCCTCCTTCCTCCTTCCTCCCTCTCTCCACCATTCCCCATTCCCTCCCTCCCTCCCCTCGACCGTGGCAGTCTATGGCATTTTTGTTAGTTTGATTATCTATAAATTGATGTGCCATGACCCGGTAGAGGCACATCCGAATTTTGTGTTTAGTTTTCTCACCCCAAATTGCATCCCATGAACCAGTAGACTAGTACAGATGACATGCCATGACCTAGTGCACTAGTAGACATGTCATGGCAAATTTCACCACCATTCTGTACCATGGTATTTTTGTCATAGTTGTGCTTTTAATTATAAAGGACAAATTCAGTTGAAAGCTCTTCCTGTTATAATGTTGTACAAAAATGGCCCATCTCCTCATGTCTTGTTGAAAGTCATCAAAGTTATTGAGGGAAGGCACATGAGCAAGTTCAATGCCCTTGTACAAGAAAACTCTACTTAAATGGGCAATCTTTGTTGGGAGTCACATGTCCCTGTGCTGGATTAGGTTGTTTAGGAGGTACATGGTAAATTCTTGTGAGGAGTCAATATAAGTTGAATTGACCTGTCAACAACTGAATTAGTATAGCTCCTATGGTGAGTATTAAGTTCAGGTTCAGTAGGGCGACATTCATTAATCTTTTTTTTTCAACACTAGATGTTTGATGCTTGTACCACATGTGACACTGTTCTATAATATAATGTGGGCACCGCATCAATGCCACACCTGAACTAACAATTTGATATACAAGTATGATAATTAAAACTTGCTAAACTTCATATGAAAATACAGTAGTAAAATATAATACAAGTACAATAGTTAAAACTTGCTAAATTTCATATGAAAATACAGTAATAAAATACTTAATATAAGGATAAACATTGTTAGTTTCTGAAACTATTAGATTAAGTGTTTGCCGTGTCAAAGTGTATCAGTAGATAACTATTTGTCCTTTTGCAACATTCTGTACCATGGTACCATGCCATAGTTGCCATCAAGTTTTACATTTCTTTCATAGTTTTGACGTGTCAATCGCATTATTTCTTCGAGCTGATGCATTTTATTTCTGAATTTTCCTGAGCTATGCCTTGGTTAGAAAATGGTGCAGATGAATTACAGTGTTTGTGTTGTAATGAAACTTGAGCTGAAATAGAACTTGACAGCCTGTACAGTGAATATATACAGTCATTGTAATTTTTGGGAGTAATTTTTGGTGTCAAATCACTCAAGCAGTAACTGAATTTTCAAACTGAACTTGACACAATACTATTCAGTTAATTTGCTTGGACAGTAGTATGTATACTTGTGATGATGCTACTTGTGATCTTCTGAAATGACCCATTGGCGACTTCATTACACGGGGATAATGATATTGCAGGTACCCCGACAGGCCCTTGAGTTTGCCAGAATGTTGGTTAACTTCCGTTCCGGCAAATTCGGGTACTCCATATGTCCTATTTTCAGCAAAGGTCATGCGGAAATTTTCCGTGAATTTTAGCATGACTTTGCTAAAAATAGAACATATGGGGTACTTGCGACTAATGCATGGGCCGGGGTATCTTAGTACTTAGTTAAGTAGGATCAACTGCCCCGCCATTCTTGCTGCATAGGTGGCAATAGAGCCAAGTGATTAGGCCCAACCTAGGGTGCCTCGGCATCGATAAACCCTAAATGATGAAAACTTAACTTACCATTTAGGGTGCCTCGGCATCGACAAACCCTAAATGATGAAACCTTGGCTTCTATACGGTGCCTCGGTGTCAATGAGAACCTAAATGATGTACGCTTAGGCTTTTAGGGTGCCTCGGCGTCGACAAACCCTAAATGATAAAAGCTTAGCTTTTTGGATGCCTCGGTGTCGACAAACCCTAAATGATGAGACCATGATCTTGTTCCTTGACAATAACCAACTTTTTGACCAAAATTTTTTCCTATTTAGAGCGAAACATGGCCCACAACGATGAGGCCGGCGGTTCGGGCGGCAAGCAATTCTGGGAGCTGTCCCAGGAGATGGAGGAACAACCTCACCGCTATGAGGATGCCGCGGAAGACATCGATCCTGACTACACAACCCCTAGTGGCGATCGTACTACCAGAGAAGGATGCCTACTACGCCCTCCATCACATGCGGGCGGTCATACGGGACCATCATCACCTTCTGCTACCAGATAATCTCAAAGATTGGGCCGCAAGGTTGTCGGCAATCCAGGATGCGGACATCAGACAAGAATTCTTTCGCATCCAGTCAGAGTTTGCGGACATCATCCATCAAGATGTCCTTCATACCTCGGGGCAGTTCTACCTTAGATATCAACTGTCCAACCGTGAGATAGACGGAACGCTACAAATGCAGGCTGAAAATGCCCGCGATTTCATGACCATCACGACTGACTGCGGCTTCATCCACGCTCCGGTCCCATGAGTCGAGTCGACAATAGTGATGCTATGTGTAGTTCTGAAACATTGATTGGCTCATGTTGTAATTAAACTTTAATGAACTTGTCTGTCTCTTTGGTTTGGACAGTCATTCAACTTAGATGTAATCGATGCTATTTATTAGTAGGACCATGAATCGTGCTATTAATGTCTTGCTTTTCTCTTCCGATCCTTTTGTTGCATACTTATATATTGCTTATGTATTGTCTGTTGTTTGGCTTGTGCATAGAGATGCCGTCGTATGTCGTGTACAAGGGTAAGGTTCCCGGAGTCTACGACGATTGGGAGGAGTGTCGGAGACAGGTTCACCGTTTCAGCGGTATAAGTTACAAAGGGTACACCACTAGGGCGGAGGCGGAATCTAGATACGCCCGCTATCTAGCGGGAGAGAGGAGGGAGCGTTGGAGGAACCGGATGAAGAACAGTTTCATCGCGATGATGCTCATCGTGATGACCGCAGCTCTCTTTTATGTGATGGTAGTTTAGATGATCGATATCGACTTGTAATGTGAAGACAAACTTGCTACTCGCGGTCTCGAGACTTGTAATGTTCTATCTTTGTTCGGTCTTTTGAATTCGGAGACTAATATGATGAATTGTATTCGGAGACTAATCTTCTATTGTATTTGATGAATCTGCTGTTGTTGTGTGCTGTTGTCTAAATTCTGTACAATAATATATTTTGTAACGTGTGAAAATATCAGAAATGAAAAAAAAATCCCTAATGTTCATACTAGTGGCGCACCACACAAGACACTAACGGCGCACTGTGATAATCACACTAATGGAGCATCACCCACTGGTGCGCCATTAGAATGCCAAAGCACATGGGTACATATGGCCCCCTGGGAGGCATTCTAATGGCGCACTGCAGGCTATACTATTGGCGCACCACGTGGTGCGCCATTAGAACACCAGATACTAATGGCGCACCCGTGGTGCGCCATTAGAATTTAATTCTAATGGCGTGATGCTAGTGGCGCACCAATAGTGCGCCATTAGAATGCAAAACTGCTGCGCCACTGGCATGCCTTTTCCTAGTAGTGCACCGAGCACCACCGACGCGGCATCCCCTCCACCGAGCTCTACCACGTCCAGCATCCACCTCCGCCGCCGCTCCCCCTGCCCCGTTGGTGAGCCCCTACTCAATCTCGTTTTTTTGAAACAAAAGGGGGTTTCCCCCCTCTCCATTATAACAAAAGGTATATATATATATGCATAGTGAATAATGAGTGTGAGTGTGTGCTTTGTATGTGTGTGTGTCAGTGAGTGATGTTGGTGTGTGTGTGGGTGGATGTGTTGGGTGTGTGTGAGTGTGTGTGAGTGAGTGATGTTAGTGTGTGTGGGGGTGAGTGCTATTGGTGTGTGGGTGTTTGTGTTGTGGGTGTTGTTGTTGAGATATGATTGACATATGATTGACACTACTCATTCTTTCATGCAGGACATCCATCTATTTTGACAATAGAGAGAGTGAATTCCGTTGCACGCTTCAAGGGTAATCTCTTCCCGTTCATGTGTAGGTTTTCATTATTTGTAGATCACCTAAACAGTCGCGTAACCTAGGTGTCTCCCGTTCGGAAGGGTTGTATCTATAAATATGCAAGTCTTTGCATAATTATAACCTCAACTCTTTCGAATTCTCCATGTTTTCCATGGACTACCCGAGGATGTGTAGGTGGGTCGTTTTCATGATGTACTTCGATCCGAGATAGATTTCGACAGTGTCTCCTTGTTGTTCTCTAGATACACATCCTCTTGGCTTATTGCTGACACGTGTATTTGGAGAACAGTGGTGAGGTGCTGCCGAAATTTTGTCTCGGGTCAGAGTTCGGCATGGAAGCGGACCCAACCTACACATTCTCGGTTGGGATTAGGACCTATCTTTGCCTATTACATAGCTCAGTGCATGTCGTAAAACTTGATGGAACCACTTATTACATAAAAAATTATGTGTGTGTTTCACTTTATATCAGAGGATGGAAGAACGTGAGTGGATGTACACCGGACATCCCAGCATGGAGGGTATGACCCCTAAGTGGAGGTCGAAGACCAATGATTTCCTGGAATTAGTATTTGCTGGAGAAATGCCAGTTTGTGGAATTAGGTGACCATGCACGGAGTGTGATAACCAGACTGAAAGAGATAAGATTACTATGAGTAAACACTTAGGCAAATATGGGTTTACGCCAGGCTATTACCGGTGGATCTTTCACGGTGAGACAGAACAGTCCAGGGCGGAGGTGGTGTGACAACGCACCGGCGAATATGATACTCGAATTGAAAACTTGTTACATGACATCCGCCATGCAGATTTGCGGGAGGACCCAAACTCCGAGGAGCCGCCGAAAAGCCCAGAAGAGTATCATGCAGCTTTGTTTGCGGCACAGAAACCCCTTCACGCCCATACAGAGGTTACTCAACTAGATGGCATTGCATACCTAATGGCCCTGAAGGCAAACCATAACATGAGCATAATTTGCTTCAATGAGTTATTGTCAGTTATTGCCAGCATGTTGCCTAAAGAAAATATATTTCCAAAGAACATGTATGAGTCGAACAAAATCCTCGGTTCACTTAAGATGCCGTATGAGCAAATACATGCTTGTCCAAACAGATGCATGTTATTTAGAAATGAACATAAAGATACAGATTATTGTGTCAAGTGCAAATCCTCTAGGTATATTGAGGTAAAAGATGATTATGTTTGCAAGAGGCAGCTCACAATTGCCGTCAATATCCTTCGATATCTGTCATTCACAGAAAGGATCCAGAGGCTTTATCTGACCGAGGAAACTTCCCAATATATGAGATAGGCCGCCGAAGGGACGATGTAGAATACAAAAAAGATGCAACATCCACGGGATGGTGAAGCATGGAAGAAATTTGTTGAAATTCATAAGAAAACAGATGACTGTAAGAGTGTAGTTGTTGGGATAACAACCGACGGGTTCAATCCATATGGTTTGATGGCTGCCATATACAGTTGTTCGCCAGTATATGTTATCCCCCTGAATCTGCCCACTGGCGCTTGCATGCAACAACATCACATGTTCCTGATGTTGATAATTCCAGGTCCTAACTATCCCGGGAAGCATATGAGTGTGTACATGGAGCCATGGGTGGACAACTTACTTGTTGCTTGGAACAATGGGGTCCGGACATACGATGCCGTTTCAAAGAAGCACTTCAATATGCATATCTGGTACCACACATCCCTACATGACCAACCAGCACATGCGATATTTTGTGGTTGGTGTGTAAAGGGGAAGTGGCCGTGCCTAGTGTGTCGACAGCTTGTAACTTTCATTTGGCTGGCTAAGGGTCACAGGTATGTATGCTTTCACCAACATCGGCAGTTCCTTCGTCTTGATCACCCATACAGACAAGACACTGTGCACTTCCAAAAAGGTGTTACTGTTGATGACCCACCACCACCTATTATGACCGGTGCCCAGCGTAAGGATGAGTTAGATGCTCTCGAGGAAAAGCTCGATGGGAAAGGTTTTGTGGGATATGGAGAAACACACCAGTGGACTCACATTCCAAGCTGATGGACGCTCCCTTACTTAAAGATCTTCTACTTCCACACAACATTGATGTAATGCACACTAAAAAGAATATTGCGGAGGCCTTACTCGGCAAGCTCATCGACACCGAGAAGCCAAAGGATAACATTCAGGCTATGATCGATCAAGCCCAGCTATGCAACATGCCAAAATTAAATTTGGTGCCTCGTGCAAAAGCTACTTATTGGAAGAAGCCACAAGCCCCTTTCACCCCTTCAATGCCCCAAAGGAAGGACCCTTTCACCCCTTCAATGCCCCAATGGAAGGAAATTCTCCAATGGATTGTGAACAACTTGTACTTCCCTGATGGATATGCAGCTAATATCATGAGGGGAGTGAATATGGCTACAAAGCGAATAGGAGGCCTCAAGAGTCATGACTACCATGTATGGCTTGAGCAGATAATGCCTGTGATGATTCGAGGGTATGTCAGAGAGGATATTTGGCGAGTGCTGGCGAAGTTGAGCTACTTCTTCCGTCAGCATTGTGCCCAAGAACTAGATTATGAAGTGGTTGCAAAGTTGGAGGAACAAGCACCTAAGTTTCTATGCAAGTTAGAGAGGATATTTCCGCCAGGTTTCTTTAATCTGATGCAACATATCATCTTACATCTCACATATGAGGCTAGAATGGGAGGACCTGTGTAGTTTCGATGGCAGTATGCACCTGAACGGGAGTTCAAGCATCTTCGTGGCAAATGTAAGAATAAAGCCCGCATTGAAGCCTCCATAGCCGAGGCATACCTGAACGAGGAGGTGGCCACGACCACGACAAAGTACTATCATGACAGTATTCGCACTAGGTTAAATCTAGCTCCTCGTTACAATGAAGAACCGACCAGTAATGTTACCGACCTTAGCCTCTTCAAAGGCCAAGGTGGCAAAGCAAGTGGATCGAAGCGCAAGAACTTTTCACCTACTGAGTGGTCGACTATTATGATCCATGTCTTGGCCAACATGGAAGAAGTGCAACCGTACATAAAGTAAGTGTAGAACACCTTTATTGACAACTACTCACTAGTCTTGAGTTCTAACTCGAATTCTTCCCATTGCTAGGGAATTCCAGAACAAATTATGGAAGCTACGACGACCCCCTAGCGATGAAGAATCAGCAAACCTTCTTGAAGATACCAATGCTGATGGCGGTTTCATTTCTTGGTTCTCAAGAAAAGTAACTTTTCTAACTTTATGTTACTTCAAGTTGATCTTATTTGCCAGTAATGCTTCCACTAATGAACCAGACAATCTCATATTAATCTTGTAGGCATATCAGGAGGTTGATATGGACGCCAAAGTGAGAGAAGAAGCCAAAGGTTTTGAATACGATGCCAAGTCATTTAAGGCTTACGACATGAATGGGTATCGCTTCCACACTGATAAACACATGTGTGAGAGGCCCAACCGAAGGTCAATAAATAGTGCAGTCTATTGTCTAGGGACAGATGGACGTCACTACTATGGAACCATCGAAGAAACTTATGAGCTGCAGTATTGTGGTTTACAAGGAGTGAAGCCCATCGTATTCAGATGCAGTTGGCTCAATCCTGAGAAAGTGAGGCGAACCCCTAGTATTGGCTTGGTCGAACTTGAACGATCATCGAAATATGCAGGAAATGATGTCTATATTATGGCTGAACAGGCTACACAAGTGTTTTTTCTCCCATACGCGTGCATATCTACGGAATATATCGATCTCTTGAAGTGGGATGTCGTGTACAAGGTACTCCGCATATCAAGGTACCTACCCCAAACAAGGACGATTACCATATAAACCCTACCACATACGAGGGAGAGTTCTTTCAAGATGTAGACACTCACGAAGACGAAGATAATGCAGAGGAAGATGATGGCGTGCATCACGAAGATGATGCTATGGAACATGAGGCCATGGATGACATGGAAGTAGATAATGCAGAGGACGAATATGAGGATGTTTCTGACCCTCGAGATTTGGCATTACTTATGCGATGGCACATGGGGCTAGATGAGGATGACGACCCCCCTCAAGACTTCGAGGATGAATGTATGAACGGGCGTGATAGCGATGATGAAAGCCCTGATCCAAATGTTGCACCTAATATTGACCCTTATTTCTTACAACTCCATGTAATCGTGTGAGAAATCTATGTATGTGTGTCACAACTCTATGTATTCGTGTGTGTAACAACTCTATGTATTTGTGTGTGCAACAACTCTATGTATTCGTGTGTGCAACAACTCTATGTATTTGTGTGTGTAACAACTATATGTATTATTGTGACAATTCCATTTATTCTTAATATGTGATATATTTATTGTATTTACATCAAGTTGTATCATCTTTACTAACTGGTTTGTTCTTATTCGTATCAGGTGATTGAAACATGACAGGTAGCGACAAGAATCCAAAGGAAAGTTTCAAAAAAGTGGCAACTCTGTATAATGATCAACTTTCCCAACCGATGAAAGCAGTGGCCGCTCCTCCATCGGTTGCCACAACCGCCAAGAAGGCCAAACGATCGGCGGGTCTAGACACCCATTTGAAAAAACGTGCGAAACAAGGTCGAGTACCATGCAGGCGAGGAGTAGGAGGCGGACGAGGTGAAGGCGGGGTAGAAGGAGGAGGAGGCGGATGAGGTGGAGGCGGGGTAGCAGGAGGCGGAGGCGGAGGCGGAGAGGAAGCAACTCGAGGAGGGGGGCGA
>NC_041392.1:16474671-16489023 GCF_002162155.2 Triticum dicoccoides
GGAGTAGGGGGGCGAGGAGGGGGAGTAGGTGAGGCAGGAGGAGGAGGTGGATGAGGAGGGGGAGTAGGCGGACAAGGAGTACGTAAAGCAGCCCGGAGTAGAGCACCTCTTTCTTCTCCTGGACCCTCTGATACAGTGCTTCGCCGTGCTCAGGAGGAGGAAACAGAGGATGGGGATGAGGCGAGTGAGGAGGAGGACCAGGATTTTGCGGAGGAGGTGGTGGAGGATGAGGAGGAGGAGGTGGTGGAGGACGCCGCCGCCAAGAGGAGGCTGGTTGTTCATCAGGTTTCTGAGGGTGGGGATGGACCCTCACGGGTGATAGAGCACCACGAGGTGAGCGGCTCGCAACCGAGCGGTTCGACTATCGACACTACTTCCAGAGAAAAAGTGTGGCTGTGTGGTCCTTCAAAGCTTCCAAAATGTCCATATGTTCATAGAGACATGTTGATTAAACCAACTAGCAGAGTGGCCCGCTCGATGCGCGGGCTAGAAATCTGGAAAGTTCATAATGAGAACATATGATTTGTTTTGTGTAGAGAATAACTGAAATCAAATTTTGAATATAAAATCTCGTTGTTTGTAGTTACAAAGAACTTGCAAGGGTTCCATCTATAGTGTGTTGAAATTAGGGTTCATATATATTATAGGTTTTGTAATAGTATAGCCATCGTGAATATCAATAAAACATCAGAGTCTATAATTTGTGGAATAATGATATATAAGAACACCATATTAGTGAATAGTTGCATGTGTCATTCGTGCAGAATACTGCATGCCTTCGAAGAATTCAGCTTTACATATCGAGCTAGCTGATATTTCCATATGGTACAAATATTAGAGCAACACTTGGAGTGAAGACTCAAATTAGAATCCATAGTTTCTAGTTGACATTGGATGAGAAAATATGAATATCAATGTGGTGCAAATAGTAATAAAATAGGGTCAACCAAAGAAGTGAGTGTAGTTCACTTGGTTAAGGATGTGAACATAAAACCTACCAACCCTAGTTGAAGTCTTCTTCGATGTTGTTTATATATATTGTGAAGATGTATGGGTTGGCACTACAATAAGGTGAACTTGATAATGGTAGATACAATTGTGAAGAGTTGTCGTTCATGTGGTCTACAAAATTAGTTTCTTTGTGTTTGATTTACTGTGAGATGCCTAGTCCGATTCTTTTTTTCTATCTCACCATGTGTTTTTATAATTTAGAATAAATATCACGTGTTATAATATATATGATGACATAATGTAAGATGATAATATCACCATGAAAAATATATGAATGTTCATTTAGGTGCTTATAGATCATATAAATATTTATGTAATATTTTGAATCAAATAACAAAAGGAATTGGTTAAAATACAAAAGAATCCCTCCATGTTAACTTTTTGGCCCAATAAAAATGATGTTTTATTTGTCTCGGTCTTCTTCTTCTCTTTTCCTAACCCGTTCGAAAATGCATCACGTTCTAGAAATTGTTTCAGTTACCAATATATATGTCTGATCATTAGTTTTGTATACGAATTTATTATTAAAAAGTAGATTTCTTCTAAGTGTGTAGTTTTTTTCTTAGAAAATAATCTTATAGTTTTGGTCGGACAGTTCTTAATAAAACGTTAATGCATAGAAAATCATTTGATGACACATGTTCATGGTTGTTATCTACTCTGCAACATTTGCAATACCTAATAGATAAAATATGAAACTACTTTTCATGTTCAATTGAATGGTATTATTTTATTTATTGTGGATATTGATATATCTTTCTACAAACTCAGTCAAACATGCACTCGTTTGACTTTTGAAAAAAATTACACCTTATATATATATATAAAGGAACGGAGGGAGTATGTCCGAACACAGTTACACATTTAGTATTGCTTTTATCTATTTCTTTTCACTCTCTCATCGCTCCACTGTTGTTCAACCTGCACATCCTATGTCCTTTGTCGCATGTATTTGTTGTATGATATGACAGGGTAGAACGTTAGGGTGATAGCTCGAATCTTGCACATCACCGTTGGTTTCCTCTCATTGCTAACCAACTATTATGATTTTATTTGCTTTTGGTGAAAAAGGTATTGTTGTATAACGGGATGCATATTCCAACTACTTTAGAAACAGAGCACAAACACAGATGCATATTCTAGGTCTTAACCAACCTTGAAAGTAGAAGGAAGATTGGCTTAAGTCCATGATCAATTATCAACACATAATACTCCCAGCATCTTGACATTGCTGTGGTACATGGACGTCTTGGTACGTTGCTAGGAATTAGCAGATGACAACGTAAATTTAGATCGCAGGCTTTGATGACCACACAGTCATGTCTGGTGGTTCTCTCATTCCATGATATGCTTGATAGATTAAGGGTCGTGTACGACAGTACTCAGTTCAGTTTTCTAATTGATACGTTGTGTCAGATTATTTATATTTTAAAATTCGTACGGAAGGTGGGAGTCGAAATCAAAGGCAGACTATTTTTATGAAGAAATATATTTTTACAATATTTTGAAGAAAAGTATTGGCCATGGCACATTCTCCTAATGTCTGATTAGTCACAAACCATGTATGTTATCTCTTATACTTTGTTGCATCTAATGGATCTAGATGCTTAATCACATGAACGGCTACATAGTACGTTGCTGAACACTACGACTATATTTCTCATTATGGTCTCAGTTTGCCTAACTAAGTACTAACAGGGTTGTATGTTTCTCAGCCACACTCGATGGAAGTAGCTGCCATGCCAACGTCTAATTTGTTTCATGCCCAAGCACTGTTCTCATGCAAAAAATAGTGTTGTATGTATCCTGTCCAATTTGTCTTTGACCACTGAATAATCTAGTTTTTTTCTTCAGGTTTGCGTGTTAATTTCTTTTGGAAGATGCTTTTTTAAACACATGTATGTCTATATTTGTAACCATAAATCATCTCAGACCCACCACGTTATACATGCATGATTGTAGAGCTCGGCGAAAATGAACCCTCACGTCTAAATCCCGGTCGTTTTTAACCTTGAGGTCGTATCCAAACCGAGGATTCTTAAATACCACCTGGAAAGACCGGGATCAATTACTCAGCCAACACCTGCAGATTGGTCCCATGGAATCAAACCCCTTCCGTCAGCACTCAGCAGCATCGCCGAGGACTGCACCTCGTGCGACGGCCATGGAAGCTGCATGACTCGCGATCACTCATGGCCGAGCCACGATCACCGGCTGGCGTACCAGGACCTGCTCGTTCTTGGTGCTAGCCATCGCTGCACAGCCAGCTTCGTACACCGGCGAGCTGTCGGATGTCTTCCCGGATCCTGCATCGCTTGGGCTGTCGGCCGTCTTGCCTGCCACGGCGTCGCCCGCGCTGCCTTGCATCGCCGGTTTCTTCGTCGCTCGGGGAGCTGCGCATCTCGTCGATGCCGGGGCCGCGCGCCTCACCGGCTCCCTTGCCACAGGCGCTGCCGCTATGCCGCGTGACTTGCTGAAACCAGGGCCACGTATCTAGCGAGGCGTGCACACCAGCCGTGGTAATATTCGGCAATTCGGTGTGCTTCACGCCGGGGTCGCCGTGGTGGTCCAAAAACAGTTTTACCTGGCTCGGCGCTTGGTGTCATGCACCGGCTCGTTGTAGAGCTTTACCAATGTTTGCGGGCTACATGCACGTACAAGCCAGCAAGCTACAGGCATGCTTCTGATTACACCGGCTAGACGCGTATATATACGCATATACAGGCGTGCTACTGATCTATTCCTGGCGAGAAACATGACACACGCAAGGTAGAATAAGAAGTCGACGACGAAGATGTACAGGCCGAAGCACGGGACACAGTCCACCCAGAGATCGTTTGACGGGGCAGCGAGCTAGAGCATGGACAGGAGGCATGTAAGTCCCCTACCTACGAAGGATAGGCTGGTTCACTTGAGGAGAATATCTTCTATGATCATACCGCAACCATGTCATCCATGAACAGGCTTCGTAAGATCTCATAGAGTAGAAATGGAATAAGTCATGTGACATGATCCAGTTGCCCCAACGGTTTGGACTTGAGTAGGTTGAAAAAAGACATACAACCTTGGCAAGAACGACGCTCAGCAGAATATATGACCCACGCTCCTTTAGGCTTTTTAAATTCCGTGGGTGGCGTAGCTACCGATTTTTAGAGAGAGAGAATTAATATATGATCTATTTGAAGCTGCTACAGGTATGCGAATGATGCACAATTACTTTCGCATCGGAGGAGTAGTCGCCGATCTACTTTATGGATGGATCGATAAATGTTTAGATTTCTGTGATTATTTTTTACGCGGAGTTGTTGAATATCAACAACTTATTACACAGAATCCAAATTTTTTAGAGCGAGTTGAAGGAGCTCGTACTGGCAGCGCCGGAGCGCAACGCGGATAGCCAGCCGTGGTCAAATGGGAATGGCGGTGGCTCCCATGTGAGCAAGCCGATGTGGCAGTCATTAATTCAGTTAGAGTCAACAATCCCAGCCACGTCACTAAATCCTCTCTTGGAAATGCCAAAAGATTCAAAATGACCGGGATATGCAAGGTTGGGTACAGATTTCAGCAGGGGCGGATTTGGGCCTGGGGCAACTGGGGCTATAGCCCCAGGCGTGGCCCAACTTGTAACTATACGTCCAGTTAATTTTTCTCCATTTTTGTACGCCTAAAAGGCCTAGCCCCAGCCATGTAAACGCAGCCCAGGTATCAGCCCATATAATAGCCCAACTAGTTATAAGTAGCTTTCCATCGCTACCAGTTTGCAATTAGCCCACGCTGCCATTATCGCTCGCCCAACCACACCGTTTCTTCTTTTCGCTCGTCTGATCAGGAAATAGATCTCGCTCAAGCGGTCACGCTGCGCCCCCAATTCCCCACGAGGCTTCGATTCCTTGACTAGACAGATGAACGTCCAGACTATGGCCAGCGGCTGGCGCTCGGAGACTCGTATCGGATGATCTCTCGCTTCATCGGAGCTGCCCCTCTAGCTCTCTGTTCTGCTCCATCTACAGAATCGACGGGATATCTGACCGATTAGGCTTTTGATCTCTTGTACCCTCTACTCTTTTTTTTCCTAGTTCGTTTTTGATCAACCAAAATCAAGGAATTGGTGATGCTAAATTTTATTTGATTGTTATTTGTTAACAGGAAAAGAAAATACCAATCCAAGATGAAGAAGACCCGGACACTTAAATCCTTTTTTTCAAGCAACATCCAAACAGCCTGCATCAAGCAATACACATCAATGAGTGACCTACCGAACGAGTAAGACTCAGAGAAAAATACGAGGAAATGCAATACTATCTCGTGCACTTGGCGATAATATTTTTTTATTTGTAATTCATATGAATAATTGACTTAGTACATGTCCATTATTTTGATTTTAATTACTCTATTTTATGTTTACAGTTCCCGGTCCTTCTATTATTGCTGGTGAAGAATGATGTCCTCAAATAAAGCAAGTCTTCACTAATATGGTACCTGGGTTTCTTTTCACAGTAAAAACGAACTTATATTTCAATTTTTTTTGTTCACTATTTATTTTGTCGGATTTCTTCTCACAGTAAAAATGAACTTATATTTCATTTGTAATGTGACTTTGTGGTGTACTTCTAACATGCATTTGTACGTGATATAACGTTATTTGTAGTTCCCCCATAATTTTTTTATTTATAGTCACTTAGTTTTAGCCCTAGGCTTTGAGAAATCTTGGTTCCGCCTCTGGATTTCAGGGATTTAGACGTGAGGGTTTAGTTTTGTCGAGCTCTACAACTGTAGGTTTCAGACTTCACTCATCGATTGAAGCGGCACCGGCGTAAGTGGAACGCTTGCGTGGTCCAGGAGCGGCTCGGAGTGGCAACCTGTAGCGGGCGCATGGAGGTGCGTTGGGCTTAGGCCCAAGCGGCTGGACAGCAGCCATGACAACGTGGCCCACTAGCTGGCTTGCAGGCGTGCAATGGGACTGAGGCTGAGGTGCGTGCCCACGTGGTGCTTGGAGCAAGGCGGGATTTGTTTGTGACAAAAAGAACAAGGGCTGAGAGTCAAGGCCGTGATATGCTATCAAGGAAGGAGAAATAGGTTCTAAAGCTACATACGTGTGATGAATCAGGAGTTTGAGCTAGCTTAGCTTTGTTGATCTGTGGTATGTTCACACGGGAAGGCTATGGAGGACATTGCTTTGGTTTCTTTGTCCGTACACGTTTGTGCATAGATGGCGAAGGTCACGGCTTGAGTCTGAAATGTGTCTGCAGCCGACAAATTCGGCTGGGTCAGACTGTACAGTCTGACGGATCGACGCAAGTCGGTTGGAACAGAAGACGGTGGTGGGACGAGCGACAACGACAAAGGAGCGCGATGCTGATGGTGACCGATTTCTGGGCGTGAAAACACGTGGCGCAGGCTCAAGTGCCTGTGTGGCTTCGACAAGACTATGGCGCGGGGTTGATTCAAGACGGTGCACATGGAGCTTGAAGTCGACGGGGTGCGAAGGTGGACTGATCATCTACCATGGAGTCATGTTGAAGGTGGAGCTGGAGTTTGGAAGACTTCACTCTGTGCTAAATTTAGGGGCTACGGTGTAAGGATCCAGGGAACCGAAACCTATTCAGCAAGGGGGAAAAGCGAGTGACATGCAGTTCGGATTGGAGCCCAGTGGTCTGATGGAAGCATGAAACTAGTCATCGGTCGGTGATGATCGGTGGTACTCTGCAATGGGGTTGAGTGGTGTAGGTTCGCGACCCTTGAGACTCAACCAGGGCAGCGGAGGCTCGACGCGGTAATAGCGGCGAGGTGTGCGGTATGCACGGGACATGGAGACGGGCCAGGGCTCTAGTTGTCATACATGTGGTGAGACAACTGTGAATTTGACTTGGAATGACTACAGGCAACGGTGAAATTCTTTCAAGTTTCAGACAGGCAGTCAAGAAAGGAGAGGTGATGTTGAGTTCAGGTGTTGACTGTGGTCAAAGAAAAGAAGGGACTACAAGTTACAGGTGGAGTGATATTGAGACTTTGGAGTAGTAGCGGTGCTCATGGGATAAGCTCAAGTCCAATGTACATGGAAGTTTGACGCATGGACAAATTCAAGGTGGTGGAGAATATTCGCCAAGGTGGAGTTTGTTGGAGTTGTGTCGAATATAGAGTACAAGGTAGGTGGCAGTTGGACTATGAGTTGTATTGTGTTTACATAGGATGTGGAGTCGTGTCGTAGTAGGACACTTGTATCCTAGGCCTCTCATATATAGCGAGGGTAGACACACGATGTAACCTATGACAACATAATAGCACCGGAACGCAAGGAAAGCCGGCGGCATGTGTCGGCGTCCAGGGCGACCGACTGCGGTATTGTGACGGTGTCACGGGAAGGAGTGGGCGTAGTCAAGCCCGCGGATGTAGCCATATCGGTGAACCTCGTTAACAAATCTCGGTGTCGTGCTCGTGTGATTGCTTGGTCCTCGGATGATCGATGGTATGCCTCGGATTTATTCTAACAGCCCGCGTGGTTCTGGAATAGATGTTTTCGTTGCTTCGGAAAAGTTCATCGAGTGGCCGAGTGCAGGGATCCAATCCGGTGCAACAAATGCTTTCGCTCAGGACACCGCGCACGATATGGTTGCAAGCCGGTGCAGCCACTGTCAGATCTAAGACTCTTCGTCGTGATTCCTCGCCTTACTCGTCGGTTGCTTCGGCTTCTATCCCAATAGATGTGACACTCCAGTCTGCACTTGGGGTGCACACAAAGCTATTAGGATCTGATCTTCATGGCATGACTTCCTCACAGATGGAGGAGGAAATTAATCCGCTTCGTGAGGTCGCTGACTCCTTGCAAGGCTGGATGGTGCGTATTGGGAGCTTTCTGGAGCGCGCGGAGGCTGCTCTGCAAAGTCTCCCTCTTGCACATGCTCCCGTGGTTGAGTCTTCTGTTGGCTTGTTGATGGATGAGGCAGGTGCGGAGCTCTTTGGTAGCTTCTCACCCCGTGTTGGGTCTAGTTCGATGCCCCTTGTGTTTCTGGAGTCCATGGGTGAGGCTTCCGCTGAGGTTGTGTCTCCGGTGTTGCAGATCACGCTCGAGTTGCAGGTGTTGTGTGGGGAACATGTTTCGTCTGTGTCAATGGAGCAGCTCAAGTTTGAATCTCTCCAGGCTTCGAAGGTGGACCGTGTGGCCTCACCACCCCCCGTGGAGCCTTGTCAGGCTTCGAAGCCCTCACCACCACCTGTGGATCCTTGTCAGGGGTCAGACAATCTACCTCTCAGCATCTTGGAGCATAGAGTTTTAGATGTTGCTTCCCTTCCCTTGTCTGCAACCGTCGGGCAAGTGATGCTAGTGAGTGGCATGACCATTGAGTCACTTGCGTTGGCACCTACTCCAAATCCAAATGCTCTTTTCGCGAAGGAACTTTGTGATTTGCTAGCCAGCGTGGAGGTGGCTAGACCTGGTTTGGGTAGGTTGATTGCTTGCCTCCTGGCGGGGACGCCAATAAGAGGAAAACAAAAAAAGATGGGAAAAGGCAAAAATGATGCCAAAAGCAAGGTGTCTATGGCTGCTTGATGGATGATCTTCGGTCTCTCGGCTTGTCCTCTTTGTTTGGGTTGTTGTTTTGGGTTGGGAGGTGCTTGATGTCTTGTGTCGAGGTGTTCTTGTGGGGAGTCACTCGGCGTAGTAGCAGTGAACGAGTTTGTGGATGTTGTGTATTTGGAGAATTTGGCAGGCCGTGCCGCCTGTGAGGTTGTGGGGTTTCATGTTGTAGGAGTAGTTTGTTCGTGCTTCGTTTGTATTGGTTTTCGTCCGGTTTTCTATAAATTAACTAGGCAATTATCTTCTTCTTAATTAATTGATGAGGCAAGAATTTGAGGCCTTTCGTCTTGAATTGTCAGCTGAGCCACCAAGGTGGGTGAAGGTGGACAGGTTGCAAAACTGATTACTCTTTGTAGGCAGTGACGGGAGAAACCCTATATTTGCTTGCAAGAATCCTGAAAGATGGGGAGAAAAGAGTGACCATGTATATGTTGTGGGGTCATACAAAGAGTCCACGCAACCTTGGTTCGAGGTTCAGTTGGGCCAGTTATCACAGCGCATGTCTAGCAAGATTTATAGCTCCAGAATGTGGTCAGGGAAATATAGGAGTGTGGAGCCCCTCTAGGTGTTCCCTAGCATGATCTCTCGTGTCGACCAGTCGTCGATGTGCATGGCCCACCATGACTTGTGGCGGCTGGATCAGCCTTGACCCGGAGGCAGCAAACTTAGATTCAAGAATTTCTGCCCGTAGCCAGTCTCAGCGCCATCCTGTCGTAGTGCTTGTTTTATATAGGTGTCTGCCTGTAAATGTCTGCTTAGCTGTTACAAGAATGAAATGAAATTGCTGCTTTTGTGATCCATCCAGACACCCGAGTGAATGTTGCTCCTTCCTAATAAGGGAGCTATTAGTCCAAATTGTTCCTTCTGTACTCCCCGATAGTGCTTCATTATCTTTGTGACGAACATCATGAACTGATTACTAAAAAATCTTGCTTCTGTGCTCCCAAGTGGATGATGGTTCATCTTGATTAGCTTGTGGCTGTGATAGATTTTATCTCTGAGAAATATTTCTTTTAACAGAACTAGCAATTGACTATTGTTTTTTCAATTTTTGTACTAGATTAGAGCACATACATGGAAACGTCTTGCTTCTTCTGGTCACCCCTAATAACACACAAGTAAAATCAAACGAATCCTGAATATTTCAGTTGATTTTGGTCATATAAATTTAAGCATGTCAGGCCTGAACAAACGATATACTACTAGTTTCCGTTGTCCTAGTCATGTGCGATTGATTTATATAAATGTATGAGTTTTCATGAATAATTAATCGGAAAAATACTGGCTTCTGAAATTTCCATATTCCTTTAGATTTATATTTCTGACCAAACTATTTATGCTATTATCCATATCTGATATCAAAATTATAGATATGACAATTAATATAAGAGACGAACAACACATATCCATATATTCCTCATTTGCGCATGACCAACAACACTCTCATGACTAAATCTGTCATATAACTCATGGTCCATATACAGAGCCACACCACAATTTCCAGAGTCGCAATCAAAATGAGAGAAAAGAGTTGTAGCTGGACAATTATTGTGTTAGTTTAATTTGTAGTTGTGTAGTAGTATCACTTTAGGAAGTGCTCTGCTCTAGACTGGTGGACAGTATAGCCCAGATCGGTCACCTCCTATGTCGTCCGATCACACGACTTCTGACCATCTTATCTATTCCTTCGTCCCCTTTCTTCTTCTCAGCGGACATGCATGGAAAAAAGAAGGGGGGAAATGAGAGAGCGCTGCCCAAGCTCGTCGGCTCCCATGCGTTGCTGCCCGTCCGCTCCGCTTGAACCATCGGTGCCCTGCACGCGGCCCACGGTGCTCGCAGGCTTGCTTTCGTCGTGGAAGCATCAACCCTGTCGTTCACAACCCTCGCCGTCGTCTATTGTACCCAGTGGTGGAGCCAGAAAATTTTGTAAGGGGCCATGTGACGTCAAAACAGATTAGGGAGGACCAGACATTGCAAAAATGAGGTTTTAGCAGCAAAATCACGAAATATGTACTGTTCATAAGAAAATTAGTAAAAAATCACAGATGTCAGGGGCCAGGGCCCCTGCCGGTCCTCCCCCCGCCCCCGCCGTTGTAACATGTCGTGCTCGCAGTTGCAGCCCCTCGTCACCAGTTGCAGCGTTGTCGCTACTTGTTGTTGTCAGCGTTGTGCGGTCTGCCGCAGCTCCGACTCCTATTGGTCGAATCATCAGCTGCTACTGGTTCCCGCGTCTGTAGCGCACGGTTGCAGCACCACCGCATAGCATCGCAGCTTCCCCGCTCGTTCCGGTTGCAGCGGTCCAACTGCTGTTGATTCCAACGCAGGCGATGCACGGTCATGGCAATAACACTGGTTTTAACATGGTGTTGCATCTCGCCCTTTTGGCAGCACCAGCATCTGCGACGCATGGGCAGACCACCACCGTTGTCTGGTTCCAGCATCAGGATGCGGTTCCCCTGTCTGTTCCAGAAGGTATAGTTAGTACACGCAGCTCCAGCCGACGTGGGTCACGACACTGGGGCTCGACGGTCGCAGCACCAACGCTCAGTGGCGGAGCTAGAAAAAATGTATTAGGATGGCCAAGTGCTGCTAAAATAGGTTTTTCAGCAAAAAAAATGTATTAGGGAGCCATAAAAAATACGAATTATCTCCTACTTGAGAGATAGGAGGGGCAAACTACTGAAAAACTGATTTTTAGCAGCAAAAAAACACTAATTGTGCCACCGTTCATAGCAAATTATCTCTAAATTCCTGATGTTCAGTGGTGCCAGGGCCTCTGCTGGTCCCCCTATCTCCGCCACTGCTAAAGCTCCCTAGATCTAGCATCACGACGCCCGTTTCTACCTGTCGTTCCAGCATGCATCGTCGACAGTCGCAGCTACGGCTGACGTGGCTTGCAGCACTAGCAGTCCAGCACTCGCCAGTTGTATCTCCCACCGTCACTCGTGAAGGAGGGAAGGATGGGTGGGCAAGACCATGGAAAGTAGGCAGTGATGACCGGCATGCTCGCATGTCTAACTTTAGGTGTTGGTTGTGAGGAACTGGGGATAGAGGAGGATGGGAGCTTGACGAGCTAGACAGAAGAGACAAGCCGGTCCTAGCTCCTCGGGCATGCATCCTTGCATCCGGCGGTTGTCATGCCCCTAGGAGCGCCGGTAGCAGACGTGAGCACAGGTGAGAGGCCACATGGTGGCGCGGGAGTTGTCAAATAGCAGCAATGAGGAGGAGAAAATGATCCGGCGGTGCTCTTTGAAGAGAAGGAGCAAGGAAACGAATGGACATTGAAGGATAACGCGAACAAAAATAAGGCTCCTGTGTAAAAGTTGGGCTGCATGACCAAGGTTGGTGGGTGCAGGCTTACGATTCAAAACGATGTCCCACTGTCCCATATGGGAATAAACGTCGCGCCTACGGTAGTCGAACTACCCTCCGTCAAAGCACCCAAACATAATAAAAACTACATCAAGGTCCCTACACCATTGAAGGGCCACTAATGTTACCAGAACAAATAGTCGACGCGTCAATATCGCCGCTCCCATACTAGAGTTGAGCTGATGTTGCCGATGACTGCCGGGAAATCTTCACGTGTGTGCTCCTAAGGACCACTGTCTTTTTTGTGAGGGAAGGACCACCGTCTTGGAGCCACAATCATCGCCATTGAACCCTTGAAATGATATGAAGTGCCCGATCCATCTGCTGCCCATGCGAGGACTAGAAAATCCTAACTGAAACTACTAGGCGTAACCGAGGCAACGAGATTTTGCTTGCCGCCACTAGCTGCCAGAGTGGTAGCCAAAGGAGCGGCGGATCCACGGGTTGGCCGATATATGGGGAGAACTTTGCCCTAGCCACCTACTTCCATAGGAAATGAAAAGAATTGATAATGTTTGATCCACATCTGCATTGTCTGTTGATGACCTTTTGATGAGATAAAATATAGTTCGTCTACGACAAGCACACACACCATTGGTGATTTTCTTCACAGCGCGGGATTGTTGATTAAACTGCTTACGAATCGATCTAACTGTATGTTTCACCCATTCGCCAAACATATCGAATTATTGACCATTTCGATCACATTCATCTGAATTCCGGATGCACGGATGAAAATTTATTTCATTTCAAATTTAATCATCTCACCATTACATATTGTGGCACAGCAGCTTCTAGAGTTTCTCTCCTATGGATTTGCAGTAGGATCCACCTGGACTGACTCTTTTAATTTTTTGCCACTACAACAACAATTTCTTGAATCCATACAAGTATCCATTTTTCCTGTAACCGTAACGAGCACATAACTCACCGCATATTACATTTGGGTAGGGACCTGAGCATTCCGGTGCCACTAAGCATGCCCCTACAAAAAGTACTTAAAAGTGTCAGTTTTCTATGATGATTCTAGATATATGCACTTGGGAAACAAAATTTACTATATATACGATGAGGAATGAAAGCAAGGACAACAACCTTGTGTAGTTGAAATGGGCAATAAGGTTGTGGCCATGACCACAAGCACCACCAAGCATACAACCCTTGTGTTTCCCTTGAGAATTACCATGGTGGGTTATAAACTCTTTTATTCCTCTTTTCCTCTCTTAGATTAGCCACAATGGGTAGTAACATAGACTAGTAACATGCCCATGTTAGTAGTCTATGTTACTACCTCTGTAGTGGGAGGTAACATATGTATGGTAACATGCAACACTTCATTTATTAGGCTATAGACACATCTTGCCTTGATATGTGTGATGTTACTTATACTAGTAGTAACTAGCTATGTTACCACTTTAATCTCTTTCTTCATTTATTGCATGCCACATCATCTATTTAACCTAGATATGTGTGATGTTACTACCTATGTTATTCTCACTGTGGGTAGTCTTATTGTGTGTTTTGTGGCTTGATACAAATTGCTAGTGTTTATATAGTGTGACAGGAACATAGATCAGCATCACTTACAATAAATGTCTAATTAATACCCACCTATTTCCAGCGACAATTAATTGACATTCCAAAATAACAGTGAGATATACTATCACATTTAATGTATACTCCTTTTCTTTTGGTTTGGAAGGTTTGAAGGGACTGTATCAAAATTTTCAGATTTTTATTATGTTAGTCCCACTTTAAGTCTCACTGAGTTAAAGTGTTTTGAGTACCATGCCACATTTAATCCATGGACATGGGAGAGATTTAATGAGATGAGAGAGAGGGGATATGGGGCAATAAGCATGCACTCTAATTCTACATGCACCACGCAAATCCAACTAAGGGAGGGCACTGCACTTATTGCTTCGGGAGTTAAACATGTCGGCATATTTCATTGGCCAGTTTTGAATCCGCGGCAGCCACCTCTCCTGGACCACGAACCTCCATGGATCCCCTGGTAATAGAGGGGTAAATGCAGAGTGGCGGTGGCCCATCCTGACTGTATGTAGTTTGCCCGACTCCCGTGACTCAAGCAGTGGCAACAGTGTTTGATGGCAATAGGAGGTGAGGAATCGACCCATGGCGGCATCCCATGGTCCTCCGTGGACTCGATGCTGGCAGGAGACAATGAATCGAGCCACGAGGCCTCCCATGGTCCTCCGTGGACTCGAGCAATGGCAATAGGCGAAGAATCGAGGACATTGCGCCCATTCCTGTTGGAACTAATATTGTTATTAATATTAAGTGCAGAGGATTAGGTCATGTTTAGTTTGTTGCATGGTGTCGTAGTCATATAGAGTTGCATTACTCTGCAAAGTTCAAAGAAGCACCATGGCACT
>NC_041392.1:16489201-16496777 GCF_002162155.2 Triticum dicoccoides
CGCCCCCCCTAACGATCGACAGTAGATATTAGTACGAATACGCAGCGGTATATACAAGTAGTCAAGTGCTAATGTCCGTATAAAGGTAACTAATCATACTATTAAGACCCAAACTCATCTATCTGTTGTGCTCTGTACGTGTCCAAGCCCAAACGGAGCCCATGACCCCACGTTGGTTAGCGATTTAGCGGTGAACTTCTAACTTGCTCCACGAAACCTAGCGTGGGTCTGCAGGTTGCTTGGATCGATTCCATGCCGCCGCCAACGCTGCCGCCGCCGCCGCTCGCCGTTATTCCAGGCCACGGCTCGGCGCTCGCCACAATTCTAGTTGCCAGACGCCAAATAAGGACGCCACCGCGATGGTGCCGTGCTAGCCATCTGCGCCGGTGCCCCTACCTCGATTAATCCTGCTGCAATGCTGATCATGGTGTTTAATCTTCAAACACTTCAATCTAAAGGTATCATGTACTATACACTTTTGTTGATGGACTGCCGACTGCAGCCTACTCGTCTAATTAATTGGTTCACTTTCATACCAAGAATTGATAAATTTACTGCATGCGCTCCTTCTTATAACGAGATATCACTTTCTTTGAAACTTTACATTTTCGCTATATGAGAATATTGTTTGTGGAAAAGTTCTTCCAATTAGATTATTGAATTGTTCAACGAGCTTCGTAGTCATGGACGTAAATTTTATCAATTGAAATGAAGTTTTGTATTTGCCAAATATACAATTCTATGGTTTATATCAATGTGCTACAGAGATTTCTTATTTGTGATATTTTATCTCTTGCACAAAGTTGCACCTTGTAGCGCGATGTACTCCGCACTGTGCATTTGTGTGCCATTGTTGCGTGCTCACCCTTGCGAGCGAGTAGAGCGGAGTGGAAAGAGTAGCATTGGACTGCACATTGAACCCGTCTTAGTTCAATCCAAATTTTCTCTCTTGTGTGGTTAAGGGAAAAAAAAAAATTCTTCGCCCCCCTCATGTTCAAATCCTGGCTCCGCCCCTGCCTGGAGAAGCACATAGATAGAGTGTGTAATGGTGGCATCACGAGCAGATCTGCAAGCTAGTACTGGAGAGCAAGCACAAATATGTTCTATTTTAGAAAAAGAGGAAGACCCCCGGCCTCTGCATCTGGACAATGCATGCAGCCACTTTATTAATTGTTCACACAAGACCTTACAAAGTAATACAACAGTAAGACTAAAGCCACCGTCTAGGCAACATATGTCGCTACTCCTATCCAATTAATGAAGGGATGCTGATAGTTTCTTGGATTTCATCCATGCACATGTCGGCTAGCCAACCACACTCACCTCGTGTAGATGTTGCACGAACGTGTGAGTGCAAGGGTGGTTGTGCTACAAGCTAGTGTCTGCATGCAGTTTGTTAGTCCGGCTACATACATGTAAAATAGAAGAGTCATATGGCCCTTGGATGAGGTTTGTTAGTGTCTTGACCGTGTATGTATACCTACATGCAGAAGTTGGTTTGTTAGTGCTTCGATGAGAGGCGCACCTCCTACACCCTCACCACATCTTCATCACCGCCAACACACCTTTTCGACGACTCCGATGTCTATGATAAACTAATTATGGCAATGACCTCTACGCCATGGCCATCAACTCCTTGCCGCATGTGACACAACTTACCGGGGCAACATACCTCCAGCTTCGCTGGTGACACAACTCAACGACCCGAAGACCTCGACAAACCTTGCACTGATACCAAATTTTGGCTCTGCCAGGAGCAAGCACACACTAGCTCAAGGTACAAGAAGAAAATAAATCATCAGAGTATTCTTGGTGGCACATCTCCTACCTGAGAACGGTTCCACTAGAGGATACCTCTCCTCCTCGCGTCAGTGGAGACGACAATGATTTCACCGTCATGGAATTAGAAAAAGGGATTGCGAGAAAAAGCTTGAAAGGTGTGGTAGGGGAATCTTTATTATGCCAACCTGAGTGTGGTTTGCGGTCATCGGTTGGTAGGACCAGTGGCCGGCGTCGAGTGGATATAATCTATTGAGCGATGCTTTTGTTTGCAGCTGCTTGGTGTGTGATGGAACCTGAAATGAAGGCGAAATTTGCTGCGTCATGTTCATGTGATCAGGCATGGATGTTTGTTTGTGTGTGGTGAATTGGTGTTTGTCTAGCATATACACGTGTGAATACTTCCTTTTTACCATGTCAATCGATGCCGATGGTATACTTATATAAACGAGTATGCGATTATTTGGTAGCTCCACTACATCTACAATTTTATCGGGTTGTATATGTTATAATTGACATGTGGTCGCTAAAGGTCATTTACGACCACAATCCAATGGTCGTAGTAGGCTCCATCGTTGAAAGTAATAACAACCACATATTCGGTTGTTATTTTTGTAACGACGAGAGTGTGTGTCGTCGTTGATTTTGTTGAAATAACGACCACAATTCTAGTATCAACAACATGTTTGGTCATCGTTAATAATATTTCTATGGCCACCCAAATATCATTAATGACCACTTTATATTATTAATAAACATTCTTCTCACCATTTTCATAGCCACCAATGACCAGTCCGAGTTACTACAACTATATATTCAGTCACATGTGCAATAAATGAATCTGAACAATCAATCGATTGTGACCTCTTCTATTCATCAAATTCATATGGGTTCACAAACTACCAACATACAGTTCTGGAATTAGAATATCATTCAACAACTATGAATAAAAAATACTCCAGATAACCAATATACACAGTTCCGCATCTCCAACAGCTGAAGTCGAGGGATATCTTCATAATTCTGAACAATGTTTATGGGTTTACTTTGCCGAGTGCATTTCCTTGTCGAGTGTTTTTCTGAGGGTTCTCGGCAAAGAACCTACATTTCCACGTTTCTTCTATTTGCCAAGCATTTTTGTGTGGTAAGACGCTCTTTGCCCAGTGCCCACGAAAAGGAACCCGGCGAAGAAGGAAATACCCGGTGCAGGGATTTTTCGTAGTGGATAAGAATGCCTTCTCATTCTTCTCTATATTACGGTGTGCCTTCTGCTGTGCAAAACACATGAGCAGTTTATGAAGTCAGTACATGTAAATTGACACAAAGTACAGTACAAGAAAATCATTGTGTGAGCACAATTTCGATCATGCTAGTTTCCACACACACACAAGGATGAATTTATATGGTGGATGGGTATATATTTTAAATCTATGAACTGCATCACAGAAAAACAAAGCAAGTTGGTCATGACTGAAATTACTGACAAACACCAAAGTCATCATGTGAAGGAGCTGTCAATGTTTCAATTTACTTAAGAACGCCAAAGCAATGAGGTCTTTATCACGAACTTGGTAGTCTGCGATTGGAAGACCTATCAACAATGGCAGAACTGAAGTGTGTCGGTACGTGTGCGTCTGATACAAGTCTATGCACGTGGTGTACAAGGCCCAACCAATATGTGTATAACTTTGTGGTATTCAGCACCACAAAATGTTGTTTCTAACTTCTATTACTGCTGACGATGGAATCGTTCAGGTTGAGAAAACATATAACATTAGTAGTCATAAAAATGCAAGCATGTACACTTTTCAAGGTTCACCGAACATACGGCAACAGAGCAGCTTGCTGCTGCAAGCCCCCTTTATATTCCGTGACAGTATCCCATATTAACAAACAAATCCATTAGCCAATTAACCTAAAGAGACGTTCACTTTTCAACCCTAAACTAACCACTCGATTTGATTTACAACCCTCATCTTTGAAACTAGCACCCTCAACTTACCACAAAGTTCAAAATGTAAGAGATATGCCCTAGAGGCAGTAATAATAGTTATTTTGTATCTCCAAGTTTGTAATTGAAGTTTATGTTCCATGCTATAACTACAATGATTTTAGAGTCTGTCATAACCACTAGGCTCGAAGGAAAACTCACTTGCACGTGTGGTATATTGAACAGTAAAATGTATTCCTAGTCATGCCTCTATGACTGGCTCATGTGTTGCATGATGGTCCTCTTTTCTTGATCATGGGCATGACTATGCCGGCAATTTTGAGGGCACAATGTTAGAAGAACACTTGTGTTGAATCGACCCGAATTGATGTTATGCGATGAGATACATTCTTCACAAGTAAATGGTTAATAACACAAAGAAAGTTAATGTTTGCATAATTTCTTAGACCATGAGAGTGTCGAGTTCCTTCGTTCTTAGACCATGAGACTTTGAGTTCGTTAAACGTCATCCGTAACTGGGTGGCTATTACTTACGGGTTCATGGAAAAGTATGGCAAGGAACGAGATAGCTCAAGATTGGATTTGCTCCTCCGACGATGAAGAGATATTCTTAGGTGCTACAGTATCCATCATCGTCTGGCCAGACACAATGTTACTTGATCACAGGGATGCTGGAATGCAGAAACAAGAAAAGAGAACGTGACCGTCCGAGATTCTAAGAATGCCTCCTGAAGGGCTGTTCGTGACACCGTCTGAGGGGCTGTCGGACCGCCTCTCGAAGGGCTGTCCGAGGAGTTGACAGAGAGAACATCCTCGTGGTTCGGAGATTGTAAATCCTACCTGCAGGGATCTGCACCGACGATATACATTGACTCTACTTCCGCTGCGCTATGAGTCGGTAGTGATAAGATCAAAACCTTGTATGCATCTCCATAGTGATCTGGGCGGGCTTACAGTACCGATTTTTTTTGTTTTCGGTCACGTTCCTCTACACAAAAGACAATCCTAGTCACAGTTTTGAGCTGGTCAACCGGTTTTGACCGAGTCAAAGCTGACTCAGCAGCCCACGCACGCACACATTCAAACCGAGGGCCTTGCTTCGGTAGACCCCCCAACAAAACGTAGAAGGGCAGATTGGTCATACGAAAGAAAGGTATGCCCAGCTCGTATTATACGGATGTAACTGACGTACGTAGACCGCGCGCATGCAAAAAAAAACTGCCCGCAGGATCTACCCGCCCACCCCATCTACTCGCCCGTCCACCCCGTCTACTCGGCCGCCCCATACGATCGCCGCCGCCGCGGATCGCCGCCCTCCGACCCCGTCCGACGCCGCCGTCCGAGCCCGTCCGACGCCGCCGTGGCCGTCCCAACGGCGTGCGTCCAAGCACCCCGTCTACTCGCCCACCCACCTCGTGTACTCACCCGCCACATCCGATCGCCGGCCCCGCGGATCGCCGCCCTCCCACCCCGTCCGACGCCGCCGTCCGACCCCGTCAGACACCGCCGTCGCCGTCCCAACGGCGTGCGTCGCCGCATCTCACTGTCATCATCCACCCCCCGGACGTGAAGGGCCCGACGTGCCACGCCGCCTCCGCACCACTCTCCCCACCCCCCGTCGCGGATCCTACCAAACATCCGGCCGGTGGCTCGTCGTGCACGTCGCCGGCTGCTAGATTCAAGGTGGGGACAGCTGCCGTCGTCGAACGCCGGCGACGCCTACACCGCGGGGCAAGGTTTGTCATCTAAACCTAGCGGGCATGATGGATATAAGTTAGGGCTAGTTAAGTGATGAATCTAGAATGTAAATGGAGACCAGACTTAATTTAAGGAACGCTTATTTATGTCATGACGACATCACACAATATGCACACACCGATGGGCAACCTCAACTATTTGTTTCACACAAGACAAAAAAGTGTTGTTTGAACCATTGCTTTAAGAAAAAATTCATGGTAGCTGCTGGGTTCATGGATTACACGTCTTTCTATTTTTTTGCAAACCAACATGAGTTTTTGTCCTTGTTGTAATCAACACTTCAAATGGTTTGCAGTTCTGTGAGTTTGGCGTGTTGACATGGACGAAGAATCCGCATTCGGGAGGGACGAGAATGGTACTGATAAGGTGACTAAGACCGATAACGATAATTTGAACGAAGATGATGACAGCAGCGACAACGATTCCGTCTCGTCATATGATATCTTACCTCCGGAGGATTTTGATAATAATGAACATGGCGCAAATAGCGAGAACGTAAGTGGCGTATATTTTGTTTTTATTTTTGAATTTGCAAAGTATGGCATGGCTAACTATATATCTTTGTGTACAAATTTACAGGAAGATGTGGATGTTAACAATGTGCAACATAATTGGCAGGAATCATTTGCAGATAACTGGAGCCATGTTAGTTGTTAGATGTTGTACGTCGATCAATAGTATGATTTAAATGATAGTAATTGACATATATATATTCAAATGAATGTTGTAGGAGGAGTCAGATGGTCTTGTACTTGATCACGATGAGGGAGAGATTGATATTGAGGAGGCTCAAAGGGAGCAGAAGATGCTTGAGACACATTGGAAGGTTATGGCTATGACCTTTCGGTCGCAAGGGGATGCATACATATTCTACAACAATCACGCCAGAGAGCACGGGTTTAGTATCAGGAAACAGAAGGTGAAACGAGGTGCTTCGGGAATGATACGGTACCGGCGGTTTCTTTGCTCCAGGGCAGGGAGAAGGCAGAGCAAGTTCATAACCGTGGAGGGCCGCAAGCGCAGGCTTAGACCGGAGACTCGTTGCGACTGCGGTGCACATATGGTGGTGAAGCTGGACAGAGAACGTGGCGTTTGGTTCGTCGCATCATTCGTGGATGATCACAACCACGCGATGGCTCAGCCCGACGAGGTTTGTTTTTTGTGGTCACACAGACAGATTGGAGATGGCCAGAGGGCGGAGATATTGGCGATGGAAGCGGCCGGGATAAGGAAGCATATTATAATGGACAACTTCATCAGCAGATACGGTTCGTACGATAAGTGCGGGCTTATCAGGAGGGACATTTACAATCTTTGTTGCAGAGAAAAAACGAAGCTCATTGCAAAGGGAGATGCAGAGACGGCAGTTGGCATTATGAGGAGCAGGAAGGAGAAGGACCCTGAGTTTTTTTTTGAGTATGTGCGTGACAAGGAAGGGCGATTGAAGAGTATGTTCTGGTGCGATGCACAGTCGCGGAGGGACTATCAGGACTACGGAGATGTGGTCGTGTTTGATAGCACGTATAAGATGAACAGATACGGTATGCCGTTCGTCCCATTTGTCGGAGTTAACAACCACCGTTGCACCACAGTGTTTGGTTGTGCCATCATTGCTGACGAGACGGAAGGGACATACGTGTGGCTGCTGCAGACATTTATGAAGGCAAACTGTCAGGTGAAGCCAAAGTCAATAATTACAGACGGTGACGCTGCAATGATCCGGGCTATTCGGACTGTCCTTTCAGATGTTTTCCATCGTCTTTGCTCCTGGCATATCGAGAAAAATATGCAAAGGCACCTGCATTACAAGTCACTGGATGAGTTCAGATCGCTCCTGTACTATGCCACCTCTCAAGCGAACTTTGAGCAGAGATGGAAAGCTTTCTATGATAAGTGGAAGACGGATAGAACCGAAGAGTGGCTTGACAGGATGTACAGGAAGAGGAGACTTTGGGCAGCTTCATATCTTTCCGATGGTTTTTTCCTTGGTATGCGAAGTAACCAGAGGAGTGAAAGCCTCAACTCCTGCCTTCACCTTCACCTGGACTACGGTATGACAATTGTTGATTTGGTGGTGCATTATGAGAA
>NC_041392.1:16498585-16502691 GCF_002162155.2 Triticum dicoccoides
AGGAGCGGCTTAAATAGCTGCCTCCGCCCCCCCTTTCGAACTCCTCCCGTATTATCCCCGTGCGCCCCGTTGGACCCCGCTGCTGGGCCCGCTAGTGCGCTCGATCGGCCGCCCGAGTCGCCTCTGGGCTTGATTTGGGTAGCTTCCGTAAGCTACTATGGGCCCAGCAGCGGTGGTCGGGCATTTTTTTTAAAAAAACTTCACTTTATTTTGGCAGAAAATAGCGGCTGCAAACAACAGCCCGCACTGACCACATCACATTTATTTAGTTGCACTGACCACATCACATTTATTTAGTTGCGACAAATGGCAAACAGTGCATAATACAAAGTGCGTACATAACATGTTCAAAAATCATCACCCACGATGCTGCAAGTAAGAGTGATATTGTAGCAGACCACATCACATTTATTTAGTTGCGAAACATGCTAAACCATGCCGCAGATAAGAGTAATATTGTAGCCAACACCCCATCCTCCTACTCATTTGGTCTCCATGATCTTGAGGATCTTCTCTTTCACTACTTCCTTCGTGTTGCACTCTGAAAAAAGTATTTCAGCTAGAATGCGTCCCCTTGAAGCATTAACCTCATCTTGATCGAACTCAAATGCCCAACCATCTCCGTCCCAGTGTTGAACGCATTTCACCACGAAAAGACCACAAGAGACTCTGCAAGAAACCACAAGTCAGTTATTGATGGATCATACAAGTACATACTAATTCAACATTTGCAACATACCCGTCTTTTTGTGACGGCATATTGTACTCCCTTATTGGCCAGGAAGATACATCATGATGATCCGTTTCAATAAGAGCATTCACCTCCTTTGTATCAATAGCTATCTCTGCCCTCTAAAATAAAATTGACAAATCCATATAAAGTACTTTTCGAAGAAATATATATTGTTTTATGTAACGTTGTAAGCTTACCAGCTTAGCAATCTTTGCAAGAACTCTTTTGCTGCATTTACCAGTAGAGTTTAATACTTGAAACTCCTTTTTCTTGTTGTGCATAAGAACTGTTATCCAATGATTTTCTTCCACATGAAAAGGAAAGTATGCCTACAACAAAGTTTATTCATGTTGGTGTACACACAGATATACTACGAATGATCATACTAAACTGAAGTACCTTATCTTTGATGAAATACTCTTCAGTAACTCTAGACACCATTTTAGTTTGGTTTGTGAAATGATCCATAAAATGCCTCTTAGAGTTGACAACCTTTCCATCAGCACGAAGAATAAGCCAGTGGGACACCCAAGAAGATAATATGTGACGGTCAGCACGAGGATTATGGGTCTGCATATGGTTGCAATAACAATTGATGACCTACAAAGTAACATAACAGCAATACGCCTATTAGATAATTTATATGCAAATGACATGTCCAACTTAATAACTTATTGCTAATACTTACACCGCCATGCAACCATTTTTTCGAAATGATGGCTTCAAGCATATGAGGTGTACATGTTTCCCCACCAATTCCCGTCATGTGCACGACAGTTTTCCTGCGAAGCTTCTCCGAGTCTGCCAGTGTCCGGATATAAATCTTTGCGGCCTCTATGTGATCCTCATTAATGTAATCAGTATTAATCATAGCAGCTCTTATACCAAACAGACCTAAAATAGTAAGAAACAATGAGTTAATAAAGTGTGCATGCAAGGACAGAAGTATGTTGCTACAATAATCTACTTAGCACTTACTTTTCTTTGCACGTTTACGTCCACCGTTCTGCTGGTAAGGTGAAAGGCAATATTTTGACTGTTTCCTCTTGCGTTTCCCATCATTCTCCTTTCCATCATTCTCCTTCCCATCATTCTCCTTCCCATCAGTCTCCTTCCCATCACTCTTCTGAGTGCCACTTTCTATCGCATTTTTAATACGGGTGTTCAGACTATCCATACTAAACTCCTCAGATTTATCGGCGCTAGACCCGTCTGACACTTCATTCATATTCTTGGGGGTTGAAGTAAAAGGTGGAAATTCATTCGTGGCTACCGTCTCAAGAGATGGGTCGGGTGAATTACCGTTGTCATAAATAACGAAGGGGTCGCCTTCATCTCCTGTACCAGGTGTGTTGTGATGCACACCTTTATCACGCGCCAATTTCTTCCCGTTCCCGGTGGTGAAGGATGCATCCACCCTGTTGTCCATGTCTTCTTTTGCGGGAGTTGATTTTACATCTGTCCAATATTTTGATTTATATTTTGATGGACCATACTTCCCCATCCACGCTTCACTATGCTCCACAAACTCAATGTCATCACGAAACCCCCTGAAGGCAAGACCTTCCTTCTCTAGCTTCTGCACTACAATCTGCAATGACACATCAAAATTATTTATTACATGCATAAATTATCAATAATCCCATGCAAACTCAAATACACATCAGTATTTACCTCAGCATATTTTTCAGGGAGCAGTCTAATTTCTTTTTGCATATCTTTGATGCATTTCATCACTTGATCTAATGTAGTATCCCTGCTGGAAGAAGCCTCGTCTCTATTATCTTTCATTCTTTGGGCACGATCTGTTCCATCTTCTTGCTCTAATTCTTCCTCTGCCTTTCTTCCTTGCTGAGCAATTAATGTCTGTCTGTACTTCTCACTTATCACGTCATCAATCTGTTACATATTAAATCAATATAAATTTCTCAACACATAAATAGCAACATAATTGCATGCAGTTGGAACCATTAAAACTTACCGTCCCATTACCACGGCCGTATGCCGTGTCGTACGCGTCACGCTTCATAGCCTCATCTTCTGACCAATTGACCATCAACGGATACTCATGAGCTAGTGGATCAAATGCCTCTTCATCCAGTGGCTGCACTTTCTCCCAAAACACGTACTGCACAAACATGAAGTATATCAGCAGATTCTTTTCACAAACTTTAGTTTCAAATAAACAAATATAACATAAGGTTTACCTGTATGAGGGCAAGGTTTCCGATCGGCCAAGTAAAATTTTCAAGATCTGACAAGGTCTTTGTGATGCCTTCCACGCAAACGCGTAAAGTAAATGCGTTCCAATTATATGATTTGATGGCCTCCACATCGTGCACTAACTTGTAGTAAGCATTAGGAACTTCTCTGGTGGACTGCGGTGCAAGAACCGTGCCCAGAAGAACCAGAACAATTCTACGGAGGAAATCATCATTGTACGTGCCACTGGCAACGATGTTGTCAATCAGATCGTCTATCATCATTTGCCCCATTTTCGAATCTACAAAACGACTAGGCACCTTCACCTTCGCCTTTAACCCCCCTTTACCTAGGGCTTTAATGGCATCTTTGCCCTTGTTCTGTAGCCCAAAAATGTCATACACATCTTCGGTGCGCAATGAAATCGCACCGTTTTTTGATGGCATGATGAACCTTTTTCTTTCCATTGCATACGATTTAATAATAAACTTGAGCAAACATTTTCGCATCAGCACACTAGGAATCATCAACATTTTTTCAAGACTAGTGCTCGCAAACCGCGTTTTCTGCCTAGAGTTTAGTTTGCTGACCAAGAGACACCACTTCTCAACCGAACAAAAAATCTCTCCGTCCTCCTCCATCGCTAGGAATAGGAGCAAAAATAATGTTAGCTACTATGTATGCGTACATGATAAACATGATGAATGGATAGTACCTCGTGCCATGAGATCGGTGCCGGCCCTTGGGGACGATGGCGCGCTGGCGTTGCTAACTACAAACAAAATTCATACATATATAAGCTATCATGCATGCATAATTATTACCAAAACTATAGCCAAATTAGATATATAACCTCATTCACATTAGACATAATCAAATTAGACATTCTCACATTATTCTCTAAGTACATAGTGTACTGACCTTGGGACAAAATATTGAACGATCAAGGTTATGCTTATATTTTAATGCCCTGTTTCATAAGAAATTATTTTCTAAGTACTCTAAAAATATTAGGCCTACTCTAAAAATATTTTCTAATTACTCTAGGAAGTTGGCGTCGGCATCAGAACGCGTCTACGGCGGCGACGGGGGGCAGGTTTCGGGAGTTACCTCGAAGGTGGCGTCGAGGTCGTAGGGGGCGTCGGGCGTCGGCGTGAAGGTGGCGTCGGGG
>NC_041392.1:16502701-16503852 GCF_002162155.2 Triticum dicoccoides
GTCGCTGGCGTAGGGGGCGTCGGCGTCGAGGGCGTCGGCTAGAAGGTGGCGTCGGGGGCGTAGGGGGCGTCGGCGTGAAGGCGCGTCGGCGGCAGATGGCGTCGGGGCCGTCGGCGTCCGGGGCATCGGTGGCGGCGTCAGCCGCAGATGGCGTCGGGGGCGGCGGGCGCAGGCAGCTAGGGTTAGGCGGCGACTAGTGGCGATCGTGGAGGCGGCGTGGACTCGCGATCGTGGACGCGGCGTGGCTTTGACCCCCGATCGAGGCGAGGTCCACTAGGGCTTTGACCTCCTCGGATCGGCTGGAGTTGGCTATAGCCGGGACACCTTCGAGGGCCACTCCCTCCCCGCCACGTCAGCAATAGGTGGGGGTTAGATCCGGCTATTAACTATGCGGGTGGGTTAGGGTGGGTGACGAGGGCATACGGCGGCGGGCGTGCCAGGTGCTAATAACGATAGATTCGGTCAGGCCCGCGTCTCCTGTGTCTCTACTGCGGTCCGCAATGATTGGGCCGGGCCCCAGACGACACGGCGATTCGCGTCAGCGTGCTGCACTTCAAATTTAGTCCCACCTCGGCCGTCGAAGGATGTCCCGACCAGTTTATATAGCCGTCTCCGGTAGTCCATGCATGGTCATATATTATATTATGATATGGCTCTACATAACTGCCAGGTAGTACACTGTCTCGCAGTGAACTGCCGCGCAGTTAGATAAAGTCACATCACAATATTAAATATGATTTATTTTATTTTTTTAAATACAAACAGAAAACAATTTTTTTTAAAATATGGTTCCCAAATAATTTATTTTTTGTACTCCGTCAAACCTCGCGACACTTTTTCCACAAGTTGCCATCACCATCCACAGCACCCACGCCAACTCGTGTATTTTTCCGACGCTCCACGCATTTTCTAGGGTTTTCCAGGTCCAAAATCGCAAAAACACTGCCCGGACGTGACGCAACGTCCGTTTTGTGTTCGTTTTCGTTCCAACCTTGCGTGGGTGCCTACGTTGGCCGTGCCCACACGTACGCACACTTTGGTGCAGTTGCATGCATGCGATCACGTAGCCCCAGTGCAACCAGCTACTTGTCGGTCTGCCGGGGAGGGAGTTCCCAACTACGGTTTTTTTTTACTCCGTCAAACCTCGCGAC
>NC_041392.1:16504863-16541258 GCF_002162155.2 Triticum dicoccoides
TTTCCAGGTCCAAAATCGCAAAAACACTGCCCGGACGTGATGCAACGTCCGTTTTGTGTCCGTTTTCGTTCCAACCTTGCGTGGGGGCCTACGTTGGCCGTGCCCACACGTACGCACACTTTGGTGCAGTTGCATGCATGCGATCACGTAGCCCCAGTGCAACCAGCTACTTGTCGGTCTGCCGGGGAGGGGGTTCCCAACTACGGTTTTTTTTCTACTTCGTCAAACCTCGCGACACTTTTTCCACAAGTTGCCATTACCATCCACAGCACCCACGCCAACTCGCGTATTTTTTCGACGCTCCACGCATTTTCTGGGGTTTTTAAGGAAAAAGTACCCTACACCGATGTCCGAACGTGACGCGACGTGTCTTTCCTCTCTGTTTTTGTCCATATCGTGCGTGCAGGACGTACTCTCATACTAAGCGTTTTTAGCAAGTATTTATGTACAAACGCATCATCAAATCAAAACTCTCGAATGAAATGGTCAAAATTAATTTCACTCAAATTTCATTCAACATAGATAAAATATTTTACATACTCGGGCTAACTCAATGATTAAAAGTTCACCACATAAAGTCTACTACATAGGCTTACAACGACATAACCAAATTAAATAAAAACACAAAAAAACTACTCGTCGTCGCTATTGACGAGGTCAATGACGGCCGGGCCGTCGCCGCCGTCATCGTCGCTGCTGGACCGGTTCTCGAGGTCGTCCCAGTCTATCGGATCGTCGTCGGAATCCTCCTCCTCCGCCGCCGCCGGCGCTTGCTGCCACTCCTGCTGCCACTCCGGCGGCACCTGCTGCCACTCCGGCGCCACCATCGCCGCCTGCTGCGCCGCCATCGCCGCCTGCTGCGCCGCCTCGGCCGCCTGGATTGCGTCCGCAATCTCGGCGGCCTCCATCGCCTCCGCCGCTGCCGCTGCAGCCTCCGACGCCCGTAGGGCGACATGGTACCCCGGCGTGTCATCCGGATCACCGTCCTCGCGGAGGATGACCTGCTCCGGCGGCAACTCGATCCCCGGCGGCAAGGGAGGGGCGGCCGGCGCGGGCGCCCGTGCCGGGTACACACCGTGGCCGCCGCCACGTCTACGGCGATATTGCGGTGGAGGCGGTGCGCGAAGACGGCCGCTGCGGCCCGTCAGATCGGGGGTCTCGCCGGCCGCGGCAAGGAGGAAGGCCGCCATCACCTCCCAATAGTCCTTCCCGCGCCAAAACCGCTTTCGGCCTTCGATGTTGTGCCGGCCGCCGCTGTGGTTGCGGAGCTCCTCCTCCGTCGCGCCGGGACCCAACGTCGCAAAGCCCTCCGCGTCGATCTTCCAGTTGCGCGGTAGACGGCAGCCCGGCGGCACGGGGAGGCAGTAGTGGTGGAGCTCCTCCGTCTTCGGCCCTCCGATGCTCGTCGGCCATGCGCCGGCGGCGTCGTCGGCGGCGCCGCCACCGGTGCTGCTGCTGCCGCCGAAGAAAGCCATCGGGTGCGGGAGGTGGCGTGGAGGTGGAGGGTGCGGGAGGTGCGGGAGGTGGCGGAAGAAAGCCATCGGGCCGGTGCCGTTTTATAGCGGGGGAAGGGAGGGAGGCGGGCAGGCGGCGCTGTGGTTATTAACACCGGCGCGTTAATGCGCGTGGCAGGCGAGACGGCGTTTGACCGTCGGGCGAAGCGAACAGCGCGTCGGGAGGGGGCAGGCCAGGCGGCGGGCCGGTCGGGTTGCAGCATCGGCGTGGCAGCCGAGGAGCCGACAGCGACGGCAGGCGTCAGCGGTCGCGCGGCAGGCGAGGAGGCGGCACCGGTGGCATCCGGCAGGCGGCGCGGCAGGCGAGGAGGCGGCAGCGGTGGCGTCCGGCAGGCGCGGCTGCAGGCGGCAGCGGCGGCGCGGCACGCAAGGAGGCACGCGCGTGGAACCGCCTGCGTGCATGCGCGCCTCGGGCGCCATGATTGGCGGCCGACACGCCACACGACGGGTGTGGGATTGCGTGGGGCCGGCGGGCGTGGGGGTGGGGCCGGCGCGGCGCCACCGACAACGCGTTGACTGCGAGCGGCCGCTTTGATTTTTTCCCTCCCGGGCGGGCGGCCGGCCTGTATTCATATACGTATACCTCCGTCTGTTTTTTTTTGCGGGCGGGCGGGCCGGCTGGGCAATCTTATGCCCATCCTACCCTTTGTTATGAAGGGGTATTGGGCAATCTCAGCCCTCCTTGTGTTTACAGGGGGTCTACCGAAGCGGAAGTGTCAAACCGAACCCCCTCTCTCTGTCTGTTCGTCCCCCTACCCCCCAAGCGGCCGAGCCCCGACCCAAGTCCCCGACACATGTGTCCCATCGCACCGCCGGCTAGCAGAGACTGGCGGCGCCACCAGGCCAGCTTGCTTTCTTTCTTTAATCTCTTGTCCTTACCAACAACCACGGCTAGCTGGTACGGTGCTGCTGCTAACCCTATGGTAGCTGCTATTGTTGTGCCGCCGGCGTGCTGCTAACCTGGGCGAGCTGCTGCTGCTTCTGCTGCCGCTGGGGAGCTGCTAACCTGTGCGTGCTTTGTTAGCATTTATTCATGTCATAGCTAGGCGTAGATGCATGTTTACGTTTTCTGTTAAACTTTCCGTTGTTTTCTAGAAATGAAGGACGACCCCTCTGCATCTGAACGATGCATGCAGCCACTTTATTAATTATTCACACAAGACCTTACAAAAGTCATACAGTAAGACTGAAGCCACCGTCTAGGCGACAGAAGTGTCGATACTCCTATCCAATTGATGAAGGGATGCTGATAGTCTGGGTCTAATACCAAACAGACCTCGCAGCCAAACCTAACATCTAAGACTTGAGGTCCCAACCAGGACGCCTGCCGGGTATAGGCACCCACCAGTCTGACATGCTCCTCAACTAGGAAGCCTACCGGGTATGAGACCGCCGCAGCCACCTGCCACCAATCCATCTTCAGAGTTGTACTGCTGCATGAACGTTGCCTGGTCTAGCTGCCGCCGACGCCACCACGGCGCCAGACAGCGTCGACCTCCTGTGCGAGTCCATCATCGCACATCAGACGCCTAATCTCCAGAGTGCCATGCTATCGAGATCCGACACATCAATGTGTGTGATGAAGCACCGCTCCTCCTCTTGTCTCCTCCAGCTATCACTTGCTTCAAAGCGATGCCCCCATGAGGGAAAGTGCTACTAAGAACGCCATCATTGTCCGATCCGGGAGCCCCAGATCTAGGGTTTCCCCCGGAGCATCCCGAGCCTGATGACGCCAACTGCAACAACGATGCCTTGACAAGGAAACGATATCAAAGACACCGCCATCGTCCGCCATGACCATAATCGGCGTGATTTTCATCGGCAGTTGCACCACCGGGCGTACGCTGCCGGCCTCGCTGGTTCCTTCGACCGTACCAAACTCCAAAACGATGCCCTGAAGAGAGGGACCACGGCGCAAGAGCACCGCCATCGCTCGATCCCATGGAGATCTAGTGTTTCCCCCGGAGTTGCCCGGTTTGTCAAGGACCAGATCCCGCAGATCCGTCCAGCTGCCGACGTGTTGCGCTCTTGCGCCGACCGTGACCCGGAGACCAAGCTCACGCTTGAGCCCAGATCCGGCCGTGCCGCCGCCGATCTGGTCACGCCGCCGCCGTCCATGGCGACCGTGGCGCCATAGATCTTGAAGCCGCCTGTCATGGGGAATTGGATCGCCGAAGCGCCGCCAGCCCCCGTCGTGACGTCCGGCCGCACAGCGCGCTCCGGCCCGGGGGCGCCGGCCCGCGCCAGCTCCTCACGAGCGGCAGGGCACCTAGTCCCCGCCGCAGGCGGCGACGACGAGGCTTTGCCTGGCCGCGCCCTCGGGCGGCGGCGAGGGAGGGGGAGGACGAGAGGGGGAGTCGGGGCGATGGGATCTGGGGCCTCCCAGCGGCCGCACGGGGGCCACTCGGGAGGGACGGGCCTCCAAACAGCCAGGTGTTTGTGTTTCTCTGTGTGAAGCCCGTTAAACTTACCGTGTAGGCAAGAATTGCATGTGCGTGCCGTTCGAATTGTGCACGAGGCCGCTGGAGCACGAAGTCACGCAGCTCGGCGCGCATGGTGGGATGGCACAACGCTGTAACAAGCCATGGCGATTTGCTAGGATCTTTCTGTCCATACATGTAGAAAACGCAGTAGGCAGTTGCGCGGCACAAAAATCCTTCTGTGTTGGTGAGCTGATCGCCAGTGTGTATGTCTTTGTGTTCGTGAGCGAGTTGTTGATCGACAACGACATGCTTCTGCTGCTGCTAAGTTCTAACCTCCACCGTCGTAGCCTGGGCGTGTTTCAGGCTGGACGGCGCGAGCGGGCTTTTCGGTCATGGCTCGCCGCAGAAATTGGCTAGTCCAGTTACCAAATTTCGGCCCGAAGTTTCCTCGGTCCGGTCCGGTCTTTGACCTGTCCGACCGAGCGGACCGAAGCTGCAGGCCATTTTTCGTCGGCGCGGCCACCGGCGACATCCTGCTCTGGTCGTGAGATCCGCGCAGGCACTACGGACGAGCACGCCCTGGCGCCCTGCCGACCTTCTCCCGCTCCTGCGGTAGAAGAGAACAGAGAATAGAAAGAAAGAGCGGTCACGCCTGTGATTATCTGAGATAGACTTGATTTTTTTCCTTTACTTCAGTCAAGTACAGAAGAAGACTCAGGTCACGCCCGTTATTATCTGAGTCACACATGGACATGCAGTTTCCCCAGGGGCAAGAGATATGTTAGGAATAGAGTTAGAGTATTTGTTAATTTACTAATTAACAAATGCTAATTAAGGAACCGACCTTGTACTCTCTAACTGCTATGAGCGGTTGTACTTTCTCTCTCATCTTAACAACTGCTATGCAGTTGCTGTTTTGTCTCACGCATTGGCAACCGCATGTTGCGGTTAGAAATACTCTCACAGATTTGTAACCGCTCCCTGTATATATAGTGCCCAATCAATGAGAATCATCTACTTCTGGCAAATCACTTTTTCACATTACACGTTATCAGCACTCGCTCTGCCGAGAGCGATAAGAGCCATCGCAGGAAAGGTAAGAATGGCAGGGAGGGACCTGCCGTCGCTTGCTTTCGCTATTGCACGCTTTCTCCAGAGAGAGAACCGTCGCTTCCCGCGCACCCATCGCCACCGTGCTGCAAGTCTCCGTCGCCGTCAGGGACTTGGCGCAAGGAGTGACCCTCGCCGCCGCTTTTTCGCCTGGAACCACCGCCAGAACCGCCGCCGTGGGTACGCATGCCAAGGCAACCGCCCGCTCCGTGGGAGAGCACCAACGGTGCACCAGGCTGGACCCTCGGCTCCGACCACTGCTGCAAACCATGCTGGGCCTTCGGCTCCAGCTCCGGTCGTCGCCGACGACTACATCGTACCGACGACTCCGCCGCCATCTGTCTTCACCATCCCTCCAATGGATTGGCTCCTTGGAGGTCCATCAGCGCCATTCCTCGGAGAAGAAGAGATGTTCCCTTGCGAACTCGCGCCGCCGCCTCTGCCCCGGTACTGCGTGTGGCACGGGTTCGAATCGTGCCCAGCGCGTACGGGCGCACCACCGCGGAAGTCGTCTCCGACGCCATCAGACGAACTGCCGGAGCACTTTATCCCTCCTGGATACGGCCCCGTCCCGGATCTCCCATCCCCGACGCCGGCAGCAGCGGGAACCGGCGGCTACCCCTCCATCCCCGACTTGAACATCAAGATCAAGGTTGAAGAAGAGGAGATAGAGGACCAGGGTTCATCGTCGACGCCACCACCTTCATCACCGGCGACACCACCTCCTCCTCCGGCACCGCCTCTTCCTCCGACGCCTCCGCCAGAAGCCCGCCGGATCCTGCGCCAATTCGCCGCGGCCATGGCACAGAACCGCGCAGCCCTTCGTGGCGCGTGGTCGCCGGATGCCCTTGGCCTCACCGCGCCCCTGGGGCGAGCAGCAGCGGAACAGGCCATGCTGCAAAGCGGGGCCCACCTCGCTTCCGTTGAAGACAGCGAGAAGGGGCAGGGGAGAGCCGACGAGCAGCGGTGCTGAGTCCAAGTACGAACAGAGAAGGGGAATTGGGAGTGGCAGAGACGTGGGGAAACTCTCGATCCTCGTCTCCTTATCCTCTCTCTCTGTCGGTGCATGGGCCAGGCCAACTCTCCCCGCTCCTCACCTAAATAGGCCTACAGGCCAATAAATCCAATAAGTGCTGCTGGTGTTGTGGCGTTTTCAACAGAGAATGGCCATAGTACTAATATATTGCATAGCAGCCAGTCCTGTTCATTTGAGAGTGCTATTTTATTGTACTAAAAACCTCTGTTTATTATATTCAGTCTGTACTGTATTGTAAGTTTGGATATCTAGACCATGTATTATCTAAATAAAGTTTCAGACTACGTGTACATATTCTACATGATTGCTTCAGCATTTCCTTTTAGAATATGTAGTTCATAAGTACAACAATTTTTATTTACAAATTCATATTTCGGGATCACAGGGTAGATGAGGCATCTACTGCACTTTGCAGATTATCCTCATTGCTGAAAGATCTACGTTTCGCCTCTTTTGTTCTGGCGAAATGACTATCTTCGAGTGCTCTCCCAAATATGCAAATTGATGTGATTACCTCGAATATTATACTTGCAAAACACAAGGTAACTGTGTGATCTACTGCATCAAATTGCAGACTATCCACTCTTACTGTGAGGTCTACATCTAGTCATTTGACAGATGACTACCTTCAAAGTGTTTTTGTAAAATTTAGTATGGCACAAGGTAATGGATATATGAACATCTACTGGTCAAAACCAGATTATGTTCTCCATTGTTGCGAGATCTACACCACAACGGTGACTATCTTCAAAGTGTCATTTACATAAAATGAGGTCTACACATATAAGTATAAAGCATCAGCTATACTTCAGAACTTTGTTCTTTTGAAGCATTTGTTGTTACTTAAATTTTACTCTCGTAGTCAAACTAATTTATGCATGATCACAACATGCAGGAAAATGGCTGGCATCATGAATAGAGAAATTCATGAACTTGAGCTAGATGGTAGTAATTATTTATCATGGGCTATGGATACCAAGATAGCATTAGAATGTCGTAAACTTGGTTCCACAATTATCACACCTGTTGAAGGCGCTGCAGAAATACCGCAAGCAGTCAAATATGGAGCATTAAGTTTTATAAGGCATCACCTCCATCCTGATTTAAAAACAGAATATTTAATGGAGGAGGATCCACTTGCTTTATGGAACTCTCTCAAGGAGAGATATGACCAACAAAGAGCAGTTATGCTACCAGAAGCCTAAAGAGAATGGTCCCTCATAAGGTTCCAAGATTTCAAATCCGTGGCAGCATACAACTCTGCAGTTCACAAGGTTAATTCTAAACTAAGATTTTGCAACCAAGCAATTTCAGAAGAAGATCTTATTGAGAAGACCTTGTGCACTTTCCACCCCTCGATGAGAGTACTACAACAGCAGTACCGTCAACAAAAATACAAAAAGTATTCTGAGCTCATATACACTTTACTTCAGGCTGAGAAACATGATGAACTTCTCATGAAGAATCATCAGACACGCCCATCGGGCTCCATGCCACTCCCTGAAGCACATGCTAACACCCAGTCTACTAAAAAGTATGGGGGGAATAAAAAGAATTTCAAGAAATTCAATGGAAAGTGGAAAAGGAACAACAAGCAGAAAACATTTGGTCAATCTAAAGGTAAAGGTCATTTTAAGAAAGATGACCGAATCACCAAATCCGAGATTTGTCAAAGGTGTGGATGTACTAACCATCGTACTAGCAAATGCCGAACTCCTAAGCATCTAGCGGATTTATATCTCAAATCCGTCGGGAAAGGCAAACAAGTTCATGGAAAAGCAGAAGCTCACTTCAATGCTTTACAACAAGAAGAGAACCTTGAAGCTAGCACTTCTCAAAGAGCTCCTCAGGAAACAAGGAAGAAGGATGAAGATCTTCTTGATGTCGACAACATGATGGTGGAATACACCCAAGACGCATACGGAGATCTCATATAATCTCCACATCACTCATTTGATGTTATCAGCTATTTTATTGTAATAATAGAAGTTATAATTTGTATAACTCTAAGTAGAATAAAGTCCTACGGACCAATCATATTATGTAATTCAGACATAATGTTATATTTATATGTGTAACTGTAATATGAATACTTTGTATGTATTTATATGTGCGTAATGAATAAAATTTCATCCTAAAATATTCTCTTACTCTATATAGATTTTACGGGAAGATAATCCAATGGAAGAAGAACTATGTTTGGTGGACAGTTGTACCACTAACACAATATTAAGGGAAATAACATATTTCCAAACTCTAACTAAGAGACAAGGGAATATTATGACCATTGGCGGTCGCGATGCGTCAATTATTGGTTCAGGACGAGCCACACTCGTTCTGCCTATGGGTACTACCATTGTAATTGAGGATGCACTCTTGTATCCTGAATCTACTCGCACCCTTCTAAGTTTCAAAGACATTCGATCAAATAATTTCCATATGGAAACTATCTCTGAAAATAATACTGAATATTTGCTTTTAACAAAGAGCAATGGGTCTGAGAAACAAATTGTTGAGAAATTCCCCTCACTTTCATCTGGATTATATTACAGTTATATAAAACCCGTACCACATGTTGCGTACAAAATAATTTTTCAAGACCTTGATAAATTCAAGACTTGGCATGATCGCCTAGGTCATCCTGGCATAGGGATGATGAGAAAAATTATTGACAATTCTATTGGTCACAGCCTTCCAACTAAAAGATTCCCCAAATCATCAGATTTTACGTGCACCGCATGTGCAACTGGGAAATTAATTATAAAACCATCTTATCTTAAAGTAAAAAATGAGTCATTAAATTTCCTTGAACACATTCAAGGAGATATATGTGGTCCAATTCAACCACTATCAGGACCCTTTAGGTATTTCATGATACTCATAGATGCATCTACTAGATGGTCACACGTGTGTCTATTATCCACACGTAATCATGCCTTTGCCAAGTTAATTGCTCAGATTATCAAATTAAGAGCAAACCATCCCGAAAATAAGATAAAAACAATTCGAATGGATAATGCTGCTGAATTTTCTTCACGCGCATTTAATGACTATTGCATGGCTATGGGCATTAACTTAGAACATTCTGTGCCTTATGTTCATACTCAAAATGGATTGGCTGAATCTCTCATCAAAAGAGTAAAATTAATTGCTCGACCATTATTACAGAATTGTAATTTGCCAACATCTTGTTGGGCACATGCGGTATTACACGCCGCAGATCTGATACAAATCAGACCAACTGCATATCACACAACCTCCCCGCTGCAACTAGTTCGTGGCACTCAGCCAAGTATTTCCCATCTGCGAAAATTCGGTTGCGCAGTATACGTACCGATATCACCACCCCAGCATACAACCATGGGCCCCCACAGAAAACTTGGGATCTATGTGGGTTATAATTCTCCGTCAATTATAAAATATCTTGAACCTCTTACAGGGGACCTGTTTACTGCTCGATACGCTGATTCTATTTTTGATGAAGACCATTTCCCGGCATTAGGGGGAGAATCAAACCACAAAGAATGCCAGGAAATAGATTGGAATGTAACAGGCATCCAGTCCTTAGATCCACGGACTAAAGAATCTGAAACTGAAGTTCAGAGGATTATAGATTTGCAACACATTGCAAATAATCTGCCAGATGCATTTACTGACCATAAAGGTGTCACTAAATCACATATTCCCGCTGTTAATGCACCAGAACGAGTGGAAGTACCAAGTAAAAGCACTCAAACCCCAAATGAGAGTAAGAGGGGGAGAAATCTGGTTAGCCGGAATATAGCTTCTCAGAAGCCTCCGCGGAAACAGAGGAAATCAAATCCTCTACCAGTAAATGCAATTCAACCTCAAGTTGAAGGACGCCAATCAGATGCTCAACATCTAGAACCCAGCATAAATGCGCATACAAATATAATAGCTGGGACATCGGAACACCATGACTCTATTGTTGTGGGAAATCACATAGAGTCTGAAGGTATAAAAGAAATTTCCATAAACTATATAGAATCAGGAGAATCATACAACAGAGAGACTACAATTGTCGACATATATTTTGCCTCTGAAATTGCTGAAACCCTTCAACTGGATCTAGAACCAAAGACCGTCAGGGATTGCCTCAAGCGTCCTGATTGGCCTAAATGGAAGGAAGCAATTGAGGCAGAACTGCGCTCGCTCAACAAAAGAGAGGTATTTTCCTCAGTAATACCTACTCCTTAGAATGTCTTCCCTATGGGAGCAAAATGGGTTTTTGTTCGAAAAATGAATGAAAACAACGAGGTGGTGAGATACAAAGCGAGGCTTGTAGCACAAGGGTTCACGCAGAGACCTGGCATCGATTATGATGATACATACTCTCCTGTCATGAGTGGAATAGCGTTTCGATATTTAACATCTTTGGCAGTACAAATGAATTTATCTATGCAGCTAATGGACTTAGTGACAGCATACTTGTATGGGTCACTCAAATCGGACATATATATGAGAGTTCCTGAAGGACTTAAAATGCCGAATTCAAAAGCAAATCGCAACGCATATTGTGTAAAATTACGAAAGTCACTCTATGGCTTAAAACAGTCGGGTAGAATGTGGTATAACCAACTGAGTGAGTTTCTTATTCAGAAAGGATACTCAAATAATGATGATTGCCCTTGTGTATTTATAAAGAAATCCTCAAATGGATTTTGCGTCATCTCAGTGTACGTTGATGATCTCAATATCATTGGGAGTACACATGATATAGAAGAAGCACACAATCATTTAATGACAGAATTTGAGACGAAAGATTTGGGAAAGACCAAATTTTGCTTAGGCATATAGCTTGAGCATCTTCCCTCGGGAATTTTAGTATACCAACCTGCTTATATTCAAAAGGTTTTGGAAAAATTCAATATGGATAAAGCATATCCAACCAAAACACCCATGGTTGTCAGATCCCTTGATATGAATAAAGATCCTTTTAGACCTCGGGATGATGACGAAGAGATATTAGGACCTGAGTTCCCGTATCTCAGTGCTATTGGTGCGCTAATGTACCTTGCAAATTGCACCAGGCCTGATATTGCATTTGCGGTAAATTTACTAGCTAGACATAGCGCTGCTCCAACAAAACGTCATTGGACAGGAGTAAAGAATATCTTTAGATATTTACATGGCACAAAAGATCTTGGCTTATTCTATCAGAAAAACCAAGATATGACTATGGTAGGATATACTGACGCTGGCTATTTATCTGATCCTCACAATGCTAGGTCACAGACAGGTTTCGTATTCTTATATGGTGGAACTGCTTTTTCATGGAAGTCACAAAAACAGACTCTCGTAGCAACTTCCACTAATCATTCTGAAATAATTGCATTATTTGAAGCATCAAAGGAATGTGTATGGCTTCGCAGGATGATTAACCACATTCAAACTTCATGTGGTATTGGTTTATTAGGATCACCAACTATTATTTATGAAGATAATGCAGCTTGCATTGCTCAAATGCAAATGGGTTATATTAAAAGTAATATCACAAAACATATTTCTCCTAAGTTCTTCTTTCCACATTCATTACAGAAAGATGGAGAAATTAATATTTTGCAAACCAAATCATGTGACAATTTAGCAGATTTGTTCACAAAGTCTTTACCAAATTCAACATTCCAGAAATGTATTCATGGGATTGGTATGAGACGTTTTTGAGATTTGCAAATTTCAGGGGGAGAAAAACTCCTAGAATTATAACCCTTTAGTTATCATTAGATAATAATTATTGTACTCTTTTCCTTTATGAGTTTTCGCATCAGTTTTCTCATAAAAGGTTTTTAATGAGGCAATATAAATTATACCATATCGTTTTCTCCTTATATTTTTCCCACAGGGTTTTAAAGGAGTTTTCAATGGTGTATCTATTACTCCTCATATTTTTCCCACAGGGTTTTTGGGGGAGGTTCTTAAATTGCAGAAATGATTCTCAAGCAGGATGACGATTATACAAGAAGCACTGGATGATGGATTCTTCTAGAAGATGCGTGATCCAAGGGGGAGTGTTAGGAATAGAAATAGAGTATTTGTTAATTTACTAATTAACAATTGCTAATTAAGGAACCGACCTTCTACTCTCTAACTGCTATGAGCAGTTGTACTTCCTCTCTCATCTTAACAACTGCTATATGCAGTTGCTGTTTTGTCTCACGCATTGGCAACCGCATATTGCGGTTAGAAAGACTCTCACAGATTTGTAACCGCTCCCTGTATATATAGTGCCCAATCAATAAGAATCATCTACTTCTGGCAAATCACTTTTTCACTTTACAAGATAGAAGAGGAATCAGATCACGCGCTGCCATTTTATTCCTTTTAATTAGTCAACAAAAAATTTAAGAACAAGATCAACGAGATTTGATCCGATAATTAAGGCGCCTTCAATTCACGCTTCCGTTCCTTTTGTTTGCGACTAAATAAATAATAACGAGAGAAATGTATTCGTTCCAATAATCATGCGCCACCACCGTTTCCTTTTATTTAGTCCAACATGCAGAAGAAAGAACGAGAGAAACATGGTTCAATCCGATAATCACGGCGTCATCACACGATCAACTCGACGTTAGATCTCATCCCGTAGTCATGGCAAGGCCCGCACACAGAAAATTGTGGGCTCATGCACGCCATAAATTATTTGCATGCAACAACAAAAATGCTAAGTAATAAACATGCGCAGGATCATTGCTAACGATTGCGCCCCTGCCGGCTCGACCCAACACACTTCCCGCGGCATGTCGCCCACGATGCCGCCGGCGCACACACGTTGTCCACTCGCCATAGCACCCGCGCACGTCGCCCACCACGTCGCTATACCTGCGCATGTCACCGCCGGTGGTGCTTGGCCGGTCCGCTCGGTCTGGCCCGGGCTTCGACGCCGCCGGTCCGGTCCCTGAAAACAGGCCCGCATGGCTGATCGGTCCGGTCCGGTCCAGCCCGCCGGCGGCCGGTCCAAACGTCAGCTCGGTCAGGGACCGGACCGGCCCGGACCGTGTCCACCCTGAGGCGTATTGATGCCAGCTGCTGCTGCTGCCGAACGCAGCCGTAGATGTCCACAACCAATAATGTTCAGTCAAACCGGCCACAGCGGATACCTCCACTACGTGGAGGGCGAGCTACATGGAGGCGAGCACTACGTGTGGACTTACATGGTGAGGGCGCTCCACCAGAGGACAATGTGGAGCGTGTTGGAATTTTGCTAGTAGGCCTTTGGCCCAAAACTCAACAAAAATTCTGAAATTTTCTTGGCCCATTCATGCACACATGTGAGTGGAGTAAGTGAGGCTAAAGTTTAGACTCACCTCATAAGTTGAGAGAGAGCTGCACCTCTTTATAAGGTGAGCTCTTCTACCACTTGTATGAGCATGAGAAGAGGAGACCTGCACGCGCGCTCCTCCTCGTCGCTCGCCGCGCCGCGCCGCGCCGCGGGATTGAGCCGAGCCGAGGACAGAGCTATGCACGTTGTCTATATTTTTGCTGCTCGGGAAAAATTAATGTGTCATTAATTAATAATTAACGGACGCGTTAATTACTTCCACCGTTCCAGATCATGGCGCCGCCAAGCAAGTCTTCTCCATCCCTCCTTTCGACGTGCACCGGGAGAAGGGACAGAAGGCCTCCGGAACCCCGCCTCTCGTGATCCTGTACGGGAGAGGGGCGATCAGGTTTTTGGGGAGCACACTCGCGCGACTGCTGGCAGCGACGACTTCGCGAACGACGACTTCTTCCCCGACCTCGGCAACCTCATCCTCGACGACATGGGCGAGAACGTCAACGCCAGCGGTGCTGCACCCGCTACACCGTATGTGATTCTATCCTTCCTGTTTGAGATCATGGTAGAATTCATGTTTCTAGTATGTGCCCTAGATGTGATCTGTTCATCTGCTATGCTAGTTCGCATGATTAGTTTAATCTCTGCTATTGCTGTCATGATCTATTTCCTATTTATTCGGATTAAATCTCGTAGTAATTTGCTCATATTTCCAACAATCCAAAAACCTGATAATAGGCAATTTACTCTGAGTGGTTTTGCTGCGTATCTGAAGCCGCCTGCCTTTAAGGGGGCGCAATATAAGAGGTGGCGCACGAGAGCAGTCTACTGGTTTCAGACCATGGGCTGCTATGACGCCACCAAGGGCAAGCCTGAGGGCGATCTTAATCCAGCACAGCTGGAAGCTTTTGAGAAGATCGATACTCTCTTTAAAGGTGCTCTTCTGAGTGTTTTTGATGACTCCATTGTGAATTCGTATATGTCGTTTGACAATGGCAAGGACATGTGGGTTGCGCTCGAGGCCAAGTTTGGTGCCTCGGACGCCGGTAGCGAGTTGTACGTCATGGAGCAATTCTATGACTACAAGATGACTGATGAGCGCCCTGTTGTACAGCAGGCTCATGAGATACAGTCGCTCGCAAAAGAACTTGAATACTTCAAGTGTGTGTTACCGGACAAATTTGTTGCCAGAGGCGTCATTGCCAAACTTCCACCTTCGTGAAACAATTTTGCTACTTCCCTGAAACACAAGAGACATGAGTTTTCCGTTGCAGATCTCATTGGTACTGTTGATGTTGAAGAGAAGGCGAGAGCAAAGGACACACGTGCTTGAGTTGCTGAGGGAGGTTCTAGTGCCCACATGGCACGGAAGAAGAACTTCCAGACCAACAAGTTCAAAAATAACAAGAACAAAACTCAGGGCAAAGGCAAGTTTGATACAAAGAACAAGCCATCACATTCTACCAACTTCAAGAAGAATTCTCATAAGAAGGGGAAGGGACTTTGCCATGTCTGCGGTGATCCTAATCACTGGGCTCCGAAGTGTCCTAACCGCTTTGAGGAGTGTGAACATGAGAAGAGCGGCAAGTCCGCTAATGTTGTCATCGGTGATACTGATATGAAGGAATCAGGGTACGGTATTTTTATTACCATCCTTTTAGTATTCCAATCTCCTGATTGGTTAATTGATACCGGTGCCAATGTACATGTTTGTGCTGATGCCTCCATGTTTTCTTCTTACCATGCAACAGGTACTTCACCCGTGCTGATGGGGAACAGGTCACATGCCATCGTTTGAGGTGTTGGTACGGTCGATCTGAAGTTTACTTCGGGGAAGACCGTGCGTCTGAATAACGTTCATCATGTGCCGCCCATCAATAAAAATCTCGTTAGCGGTTCCCGTTTATGTCGAGATGGGTTTAAGTTGGTTTTCGAATCCAATGAAGTTGTAATGTGTGGACAATTTGTTGGAAAAGGCTATGAGTGCGGAGGCTTGTTCCGCCTATCTTTGTCAGATATTTGCACTAAAGTTATTAATAATGTTTGCCACAATAATGAGTCTGATATTTGGCATTCACGACTTTGTCATATTAACTTTGGTTGCATGACGCGGCTATCCAATATGAATTTAATTCCGAAAATCTCTATTGTCAAAGGCTCCAAGTGCCAAGTATGTGTGCAAGCTAAGCAACCTCGCAAGTCCCATAAGACTACAGAGGCAAGAGACTTGGCGCCACTAGAGCTTATACATTCTGATCTTTGTGAGATGAATGGCGTGTTGACAAAAGGTGGAAAGAGATACTTCATGACGTTGATTGATGACTCCACTAGATATTGTTATGTGTATCTTTTGAAATCAAAAGATGAGGCTTTGACTTTCTTCAAAAATCATAAAGCTGAGGCAGAGAACCAACTTGATCGAAAAATTAAACAACTTATGTCTGATCGTGGTGGAGAGTATTTTTCCAATGAATTTGATTTGTTTTGTGTGGAACATGGTATAATGCATGAGAGGATGCCTCCCTACTCACCCCAGTCAAATGGGGTAGCCAAAAGAAAGAACCAAACTCTAACTGATATGGTTAACACCATGTTTAGACACTTCGGGTCTATCCAAGGAATGGTGGGTGGAGGCGCTAATGACTGCGTGTCATGTCCTAAACCGAGTTCCCAGAAAGCATAAGACCGTGACTCTGTTTGAGGAATGGGAAAGGAAAAGGTTGAAACTCTCTTACCTACGTACTTGGGGTTGTTTGGCGAAAGTCAATATACCAATTCCCAAGAAGCGCAAGCTTGGACCAAAAACCATGGATTGTGTTCTTCTGGTCTATGCTTTTCATAGCATCGGCTATAGATTTTTGATAATAAAATCTGGGGTATCCTACATGCATGTTGGTACGATTATGGAGTCGAATGATGCAACTTTCTCTTAGGACATATTTCCTATAAAGGATATGTCGAGTTCATCAAATCAGGAGATACCAACTCCATCTAGTGAGGAATTCACTGTAATTCCTGAACCCACCATTGAGATGGAACACGTTGAGAATCATGTTGAGGGTGACAATGGGACTCCTGTGAGGAGTAAGAGACAGAGGACTGCAAAGTCCTTTGGTGATGATTTCATTGTGTACCTCGTGGATGACACACCCAGGACTATTTCAGAAGCCTATGGATCTCCTGATGCTGACTACTGGAAGGAAGCTGTACGTAGCGAGATGGATTCCATCTTAGCTAACGGTACCTAGGAGATCACTGACCGTCCTTATGGGTGCAAACCTGTAGGATGCAAGTGGCTGTTCAAGAAGAAGCTTAGACCTGATGGTACGATTGAAAAGTACAAGGCACAGCTTGTGGCTAAGGGTTATATCCAGAAAGAAGGTGAAGACTTCTTTGATACTTACTCACCCATGGCTAGACTGACCACAATTTGGGTGCTACTATCACTGGCTGCCTCACATGGTCTTCTCGTTCATCAAATGGACGTCAAGAGGTCTTTCCTCAATGGAGAGGTGAAAGAGGAAATTTACATGGATCAGCCAGATGGTTTTGTAGTACCTGGTCAGGAAGGAAAGGTGTGCAATGTTTGGGAACGTTGCAGAAAATAAAAAATTTCTATGCTTCACCAAGATCAATCTATGGAGTCATCTAGCAACAAGAGGGAGGAGTCCATCTACATACCCTTGTAGATCGCGAGCGGAAGCGTTCAAGAGAATGGGGTTGATGGACTCGTACTCGTCGTGATCCAAATCACCGATGTCCGAGCGCCAAACGGACGGCACCTCCGCGTTCAACACACGTACGGTTGGGAAGACGTCTCCTCCTTCTTGATCCAGCAAGGGGAAGGAGAGGTTGATGGAGATCCAGCAGCACGACGGCGTGGTGGTGGAAGTAGTGGTGTTCTCGACAGGGCTTCGCCAAGCTCCAACGAGAGGGAGAGGTGTTACGAGGGGAGAGGGAGGCGCCAGGGACTTGGGTGCGGCTGCCCTCCCTCCCCCCACTATATATAGGGCCCCTAGGGGGGCGCCGGACCTAGGAGATCCCATCTCCAAGGGGGGGCGCACTAGTGCAGAACCATGCAATAGCACCGGTTCGTAAGGCCCTTTAGTGCCGGTTTCGGAACCGGCACTAACATTTCGGCACTAAAGGCCCCCCCCCCCTTTAGTACCGGTTCAGCACGAACAGGTGCTAAAGGGCAACCACGTGGCACGAGCCAGCTCCGGGGGCCGAGAGCCCTTTAGTACCGGTTGGTAACACCAACCGGTACTAAAATGTTTGGGGGATTTTTGGTTTTATGATTTCTTTTTCATTTAATTTTGTGTTTTCCATTTTAATTCTTTTTCGTTTGCTGGTATTTTACGGTACTACACATTGTACACGTTATGCATATATATATATATATATATATATATAGAATTTCTAGTAGAACCAATCATATATATATCATCAATGTCTCACAAACCACCATATTAATTTACACATACACACATGTATAGATATATACAATTTCTCCTACATATGCATGTTGCCTTCGGAGCCAGTGGCATTAGCCTAATTGGTGCCTTCGGAGCACGATGACAATTGGAAGTGGTTCATGACCTGTTCGATGGGGGCGGTAGCGGGTAATAGTATTCTCCCTTCGGATTTATGACCTGGTCGAGCAAAAATCCCGTATTTCCTCTTGAAGTGCTTCTACCCGCTCCGTTTCTAGGAGCTTGTCCCGCACCTCTTTGAACTGTTAAGAAGGAGATCAATATGCATGTGTATTAGTTGTGTGACTAGATATCGATAATGGTGTAAAAATTGTGAATAGTGTTCTGACAAAAGCGTACCCATTCCTGTCTTTGAGATCTGCTACTTTCGGACGCCATCATGCGAATGTTCTCGCAAACGTAGTATGCACACAGATTAGTCCCCTGCGCCTGCTTCAGGGCCTTTATTACGAGAATGGAATTTAATTTGATCAGATAATAATTAATCAAGCATGATAATTAAAGAGATGGCAGCTAGCTAGCTAGCTAGCTAGTACTACTTAATTACTTACCTTGGATCGAAACCATTTCAGCTGTGGTTTCCATTCGCCTTCCGTGACGCTGATGAACCTTGCCCAAGCCCTGCCCGCCGACAAAGAAAATGAATAAAGGGGTTATTAAATAGTTCATATCATGAAATGACGAACTAAATAGGCCGAGATATATAGTTAATAATGATTGAAATTACCTGTTGACTATCCCATACAAGATGTTGTAGTCACTATTTGCTTTGAGTAGCGAGTCCAGTATTTCAACTGTTCCGGCGTCAACTTTAATGATACACAAGATCCAGTGAAATCTGCATGCACACACGTTTGCATGTCTTAATTAAGCGGGCATATGTAAGCAAAAACATGTAGCTAGCTAGTAGGCAAAAACAGAGAATTTGTAGTACAAGAAAGTGTGACTCACTTGAAGTTGTAAGGAAGTAGTATATCTTCGTTGTATTTGAGGCGCTTCGAGAACTCTAGCATGCTGTCCTCTACCTGCTTTTCATAATACTTGCTCATTTTCCATGTGTATTGATTAACGGTGTTTGGGTCAATGAACCCAATGCCATAGCGTCCACCTTTTCTCATTTCATACGTCTCCATCTTGCATAATACCACAGAAAAGAATATAGTGAGGATAATTACAGGTAATGATTGATCAAAAGGATCACTACAGCTAGCTTGAGACTTAAATTACAGAAAGAAATCACTTACAGACAATAGCAACTGACGATAGATTTGTCAAGTGCGTCTTGATTGTATAACTGAAACAGTTCAGAATACTCAACGGCCACAGCTTTCTCATGGTAGTAATGATCCTTCTTGACATACACCATGAGGGACTCTCGATCGGATCTCTTGATAATGTCCATGTATCATTGATGCAATTCATACATTCTCGTTGGGAGCTTCTTGACATCTTCTGGCTCGACCAAAGGTTGGCCCCGGACATATTTCCGTTTTATTTCCTCCTCTGTAATCCCAGGCATGTCCTCGATCTCGAGGAGTTGTCCAACAGTGATCTTGAGTTCTTCAGCCTGCATTATATGCTCCTGGGTTATTACCACATCGCCCACCTCGGGAACATAAACTGTTTGGCCACAATAATATTGGGGGCGCGTACTGTCACATGTTGTTGGCGGCACAACAAGCGGGGGGTCGATTGCGCCGCCTGTTCTCCCAGCTGGGCAACGGTTTTCCCGCATTTTTCGACAGCTGCTTGTTGTTTGCTCGAGCTCGAGCTCGCCTCCTTCTGTAGACGTTGTCGATGTAACTTCCTGATGTGGCGCTCATAGTCTGTGTCAACAGGCTTAGGAGCTGGTGGTTGAGCCATACGAATGAAGTGGTCAACTACTTCTACAGGCACTTTCTCCCTTGGCGGCGGTGGCGGTTTCGGTCCAAAATGGGCGTCGACTTCTGCCCGCACTATGGCATTGGTTTGCTCCTCGGTCCTGTCGTAAGCCCTCACAGGAAGAGGAGTAGTGAGGTTTGGACCATATTTATATTGCTTGCCTCCGCCTGTACTTCCTGTACTATGACCTCGACTGGTACCGCTACGCACCATAGCTGCAGGGTGTCTCTTCTGCGATTGCTGAGGCGGCGGAGAAGGCTGACGGGGCTGAGTTGGACGAGGAGGAGTGGCCTGGAGCTGTGCCGGACTTGGAGGAGGAGTGGCCTGAGGTTGTGCCGGACTTGGAGGAGGAGTGGACGTCTGACGCTGTGTCGAACTTGGAGGAGGAGTGGCTTGACACTTTGCCGGACTTGGAGGAGGAGGAGTGGCCTCACGCGTTGGTGGACTTGGAGGAGCGGGAGTCTGCTGACTCGGTGGCGGACTTCGACGAGGAGTCGGGTGACGCGGTGTCGGTGGCCTTCGAAAAATGATGCAATCCTTTCTCCATAGGATGATACGATGTTTGGCATCTCCGACTGTGTGCTCCTCATCACCTCCAGGAATGTCAAGCTCTAGCCCCGAATATTGGTCCACCACCTCATCAACCAAGACACGAGCATAGCCCGCTGGAATCGGGTTGCAATGGAAGGTTGCCTCGGGGGAATTTGAAAAAGCAACGGCGTCCGCCACCTTCATGGATATGTTCTTCATTTTGAAGTGTAGCTCGCAGTTAGTGTTCTCTGTGATGTCATCCACGGGGTATCTATCCAGCACTACTGCGTCGCCCGGGGCGGAACCCATGCTGCTTCTCGGCATGGATGGGGCGGTGGTATCCAATGCTGGATCATCCGCTAGCTGCTGCAGCTGCTGAGACCCCATTTGCTGGCTAAGTGAGTCGATCTGCTCCTGCTGCCGCTGGAATTTAGCTGCCAATTCCGCTTGACTTGCTTCTAGGCCTTGAAGGCGTTCATAGTCGACACTGGTGGAAAAAAGGCCTTTGGTCGCGGTTCGCAACTGCCATTAGTCGCGGTTGCGCAACCGCGACCAAATAAGTGCGACTAAAGCCCCCCACCTTTAGTCGCGGCTACTTAAGAACCGCGACTAACGGCCCGTCCAGGTGGGCGCCAGGCGGCCGTCGGGGCGGAGGACCTTTAGTCGCGGTTCTTCTGGCCAACCGCGACTAAAGGCCGCCACAGGTTTAGGGTTTTAGCCCCCCCCCCTAAACCTGTTTTCTGTTTAATTTGTATTGTTTTATTTCTTTTGTGCTTTATTTTAATTTTGAAGGAGTTTCATATATTCTACGGTACTACATACATGCATATGAATGTACAATTTCAAATAAATTTGAAATTAGAACCAAAAAGAATTCAAGAGGAATATACAATATATATTCAATATCATCGGATGACCATATACAATTTTGAACAAGTTTCCATACATGATTTAATGCATATAAAGTTCTACGTCCTCGTAATAGTGTTCTCCTTTAGGATGGAGGACTTCCCTGCTGAACCATCCAGCTAGTTCCTCTTGAAGTGGTCAGAAGCGAGCTTCTGGACTAAGCATCCACCGGAGGTTATTCCTCTGAGCATTGGTATCACTCGGAACCTGCTCAGAGGTGTATCTCCGGATCATCTCACAGACATAGTATCCACATAGATTGGTCTCCGGTGGCTGAATATCCCCAGCATTCTTAGCCTTTAACATTTTGAATTCTAGCTCTTTTTTGAATTCACCGACCTTTGTATCTACGAACCGTCTCCAAACCCTACGAGGCAAAGAAAATTAAATGAACAAGAGAGTTATTAATTAGTTACTTGATATTAGGAAATGAACGAAATAGGCCGATCGATATAGAGCGCAAATGAATGAAAATAATTACTTCTGCAGCATTCTTCTCATGCCGCCCCAAAGCTTTGGATCCATATTCACAGAGTCGTGGACGAGACATTCTGAGGTGTTAACTTTAATTACTAGCAGAATCCAGTGGAACCTGCGGACACGATACATGCACAGTACGTCATGCATAACTCATCGATTAGCCGGCCACATACCATGCATGGAGTAAACAAAAGAGAATGTGCTCAAGACAGAAACACTCACTCAAAATGGTAAGGAAATAGAATATCACTTTTGAGTTCCTGCTTTGTAAGAAAGTGCCACAGGTCTGCCTCCACGTCGGCGGGGTGACGCTCCAACACATGTCCATTAACGATGTGTGGGTCAATGAACCCAACATCTTGGATGTTCCTTACTCTGCATTCCTTAATCTTCATTCTGCATGTATAATAGCGGACACAACAATATAGTTAGGACATATATATAGTGCAGGCAATATGAACGAGATGGGGTAGAAATTAATAAATCACTTACAGAACGTAGCAACTGATGATAGATTTATCGAGCTCGCGCAGATTGAAAAGCTGGAACAATTCACTCAGTTCAATTTGTACATAGTAATGTTTGAAGTGATGCTCATGTCTAACTTCCGCATAAATATATTCTTTGGTGTTTTTATTTTTTATGTAACCCTTGTACCATTTCAGCAGACCTTTCATTTGTGGAGGTAGATCCTTTTCCTGCGCAGGCTCGACGAGAGGCCCATTCTTGACATATGTAGTTACTACCTCCTTCACTGGCGCCTCATCAAGGCCTAACAGTTCACGAAGAGTAATACCTAAGTTGGCCGCTTGTTCTCTGGCACTCGTTACAGTCAATCCCTGTGCTGCCGCAGCTTGTATGATCTCGGGGGCATCCGGACAGAAGGCTTCCACTATAAGCGGGGCAATCGATTGTTTACTTTGTTCCCCGAGCTGGGCAACTTGTTTCCCGCTTTTTTTACTTTCGGCCTTCTCCCGCTCTTTGTTCTCCTTGAACATGAGTGCCTGCCTGCGAAGTTCACGTGCATAGTCGTTACGCAGATTCTTCGCGGCTTGGGACGGTGTGCTCAAAAATGACTTAGCCCACTTCTTTTGCTCATCAGAAAATACTGGCTTGGGCTCGGGCTCTCTTTTCAAGCAATTAATAGTACAGGTAGCGTCTGTTGCTCCTAATGATTGGAAACGGTTTCCAATTGCCAACGAGGATTTAGATCGACTACTACTACTAGTTACATTGCTCCCCATCGGGACGATGTTGCTCCTAATCCCCTCCTTTGGAATCTATAGTACTAGTGCATACTAGCTGGCCGTTGACCGTTGTTGCTCATCGCGTTTTCTCAAAGTCCACTGATTTTGCTCAGGGCTAGTTCGGAGATTTTGCTGGTCCACTGATTTTGCTCATCTACCCGGGGCGGCGTTCGCACTGCGCGAGGGCCGACTCCGCGGGGTGCTGCCGCGTCGCCTCGTCGACGCTGAGCGAGTTGGCGAGGACCGTGTACATGGTCGGCACGTCGCCGGCGGAGAGGGTCATGCTGTCCCCGACCAGCGGCGGCCACGGACGGGGAGGGCGGCGGCGGTGACTGGGAAGGAATGATCGGAGAGGAAGGAAGGTCGCGTGGGGTTGAGGGCGGGCGAGCGAGGCGGCAGTACCGAGGCCGGCCGGCGGCGCGCACGCGGTGGGCGAGGGCGACGGCGGGCGGCGTCGAGGGCGAGGGCGACGGCGGGCGGCGTCGAGGGCGCGACAGAGACGAACAGGCGAGAAACGGCGGGCGGCGTCGAGGGAGCCTTGTATTTATAGCCCCCCCCTTTAGTCGCGGTTGGCGACGAGACCCGCGACTAAAGGTACCCTTTAGTCGCGGGTCGCCTGCCCAACCGCGACTAAAGGGTTTTTGGCGGGTTTTTTGCGTTCCCGCGCCCCCACCTTTAGTCGCGGTTGGTCTGGCCGACCGCGACTAAAGGCCGCCGCAGGTTTAGGGTTTTAGCCCCCCCCCCAAACCTGTTTTCTGTTTAATTTGTATTGTTTTCTTTTTAATTTGTATTGTTTTCTGTTTAATTTGTATTGTTTTATTTCTTTTGTGCTTTATTTTAATTTTGAAGGAGTTTCACATATTCTACGGTACTACATACATGCATATGAATGTACAATTTCAAACAAATTTGAAATTAGAACCAAAAAGAATTCAAGAGGAATATACAATATATATTCAATATCATCGGATGACCATATACAATTTTGAACAAGTTTCCATACATAATTTAATGCATATAAAGTTCTACGTCCTTTGTATCTACGAACCGTCTCCAAACCCTACGAGGCAACTACAAATAATATGTCAAAAATAAAACTAATTCAATTCAATATGTTAAAAATACAAATAATATATCAAAAAATTCAGAAAAATAGAACTAATTCATTTCAAAATTCTAAAAATACAAATAATATATCAAAAAATTCAGAGAAGTTCTTCCCGGCCGCCTCTGTCTTCCCACAAGTTCTTCCCGGCCAGTCTTCCCGCCAGTTCTTTCCCGCCTATGTCTTCCCGCCATTTCTTCACGCCTCTATCTTCGCGCGTATCGATGCTCCTTTTATAGGCACGGCGCCGCTTCTGCTTTGTCTTGTTCCTCCGACAGGGCGTCGTGCGCTACCCACGCGTCCTGTCTAACCTTTAGTCCCGGTTGCACCAACCAGCCGGGACTAAAGGTTAGATGACGGCGGCAACTTAGAAGGCGACGACTACCAGTACAACGACGACGGCGGCTATGAAGACTACGAGTATGCATATTATACGCCTAGGCAGGAGTATGACTAAATCACTCCAAATTTCATGTATCATCAGTGGTATCTCGAATCATTCGAAAATGGACACCAAACACATCACGGGTAATATAATTCACATGATCCATTCAACAAAGTTTGGTACAATAAATTATTACACATCATTTCTTCCCTTGTGTCCCTGCTTGCTTACGATTGTGCCGTATCCATGGAGCATCCTCATCATTTAACTTAATGCTTGGGTCGGTGTTCACTTTGAAGGGCGGAATTTCAGCAAACATATTATAATCTTCTGACATGTCTGTCTTGTCCTCGACTCCCACGATGTTTCTTTTCCCTGAAAGAACAATGTGGCGCTTTGGATCATCGCATGATGTACTGATCGTTTTCTTATCTTTCCGTTTCCTCGGTTTGCTACTCATGTCCTTCACATAGAAAACCTGAGCGACATCTTTCGCTAGGACGAATGGTTCGTCAAGGTAACCAAGATTGTTGAAATCCACCATTGTCATTCCGTATTGATGGTCCACCTTTACCCCACCTCCTGTTAGCTTGAACCATTTGCACCGGAACAAAGGGACCTTAAAGGAGGGTCCATAGTCAAGTTCCCATATCTCCCCTATGTAACCATAATATGTGACCTTTTGCCCATTCTCGGTTGCTGCATCAAAGCGGACACCACTGTTTTGGTTGGTGCTCTTTTTATCTTGGGCGATCGTGTAAAATGTATTCCCATTTATCTCGTACCCTTGGAAAGTCGTTATAGTCGAAGATGGTGTCTTGGCCAACATGTACAGCTGATCTACAACATCATTGTCATTCATTAAATGTTTTCTCAACCAACTGCCGAAAGTCTCCATGTGGGCCTTCCTAATCCAGGATTCAGGCTTCCCCGGGTTGTCCGAGCGTAAAATATTCTTGTGTTTCTCAAAGTACGGAGCCACCAAGCTGGAATTGGTCAGTACAGTGTGGTGTGCTTCAGTCAGAGAATGGCCGTCCATACATATCGTTGATTTCCTTCCGATCGTGCCTTTTCCACTTAGTCTCCCCTCGTGCCGCGATCGAGGAAGACCAATCGGCTTAAGGTCAGGAACAAAGTCAACACAAAACTCAATTACCTCCTCATTTCCACAGCCCTTGGCGATGCTTCCTTCTGGCCTAGCACGGTTACGAACATATTTCTTTAATACTCCCATGAACCTCTCGAAGGGGAACATATTGTGTAGAAATACAGGACCGAGAACGAAAATCTCTTCGACTAGGTGAACCAGGAGGTGCGTCATAATATTGGAGAAGGATGGCGGGAACACCAACTCGAAACTGACAAGACATTGGATCACATCGTTCTGTAATCGTGGTAGAACTTCTGGATTGATTACCTTCTGAGAGATTGCATTGAGGAATGCACATAGCTTCACAATGGCTACTCGAACATTTTCCGGCAGGAGCCCCCTCAAAGCAATCGGAAGCAATTGCGTCATAATCACGTGGCAGTCGTGAGACTTCAGGTTTTGGAACTTTTTCTCCGCCATGTTTATTATTCCCTTTATATTGGACGAGAATCCAGACGGGACCTTCATACTGCTCAGGCATTCAAAAAAGATGACCTTCTCTTCTTTGGTCAGAGCGTAGCTGGCACGACCTTGAAACCATTCCGGATGCCGGTCATCAGGGTCTTTCAAACGTTGCTGGTCCTGCCGTGCTTCCTTTGTATCATTTGTCTTCCCATACACGCCCAAGAAGCTTAGGAGGTTCACGCAAATATTCTTCGTCACGTGCATCACGTCGATTGCAGAGCGGACATCTAGGACTTTCCAATATTCTAGCTCCCAGAATATAGATTTCTTCTTCCACATGGCTGCGTGCCCGTCAGCTCCCTTCGGAACTGATTGTCCGCCAGGACCCTTTCCAAAGATGACTTTCAAATCCTTGACCATATCAAATACCTCAGCACCAGTGCGTTCCGCAGGCTTCGGCCGGTGATCTGCCTTGCCGTTGTAATGCTTGCCTTTCTTTCTTACTGGATGAATTTTCGGAAGAAATCGACGATGCCCAAGGTACACGTTCTTCTTACAATTTGGCAAATGTACACTTTCAGTCTCATGTAAGCAGTGCGTGCATGCATTGTATCCCTTATTTGACAGTCCCGAAAGGTTACTAAGAGCAGGCCAATCGTTGATGGTTACGAAAAGCAACGCTCGTAGGTCAAATTCCTCTTATTTGTGCTCATCCCACACACGGACACCACCCCACAGCTGTAAAAGTTCATCAACTAATGGCCTTAGGTACACATCGATGTCGTTGCCGGGTTGCTTCGGACCTTGGATGAGCACTGGCATCATAATGAACTTCCGCTTCATGCACAACCAAGGAGGAAGGTTGTAGATGCATAGAGTCACGGGCCAGGTGCTATGGCTGGAGCTCTGCTCGCCAAAAGGATTCATGCCATCCGTACTTAGAGAAAATCTTATGTTCCTTGCGTCAGCTGCAAAATCTTTGAACCATCTGTCGATCTTTCTCCATTCCGTTCCATCTGCGGTGTGTCTCAACTCCCCGTCCGACTTACGGTCCTCTTTGTGCCATCGCAACAACTTGGCATGCTCTTTGTTCCTGAACAGACGTTTCAACCGTGGTATTATAGGAGCATACCACATCACCTTGGCGGGAACCCTCTTCCTGGGTTTCTGGCCCTCAACATCGTCACCAGGGTCATCGTCTCTGATCTTATAACGCAATGCAGTGCATACCGGGCATTCATTCAAATTCTCGTATTCACCGCGGTAGAGGATGCAGTCGTTGATGCATGCATGTATCTTCAGAACCTCTAAACCTAGAGGGCAGACAACCTTCTTTGCTTCGTACGTACTGGCGGGCAACTCGTTATCCTTTGGAAACATATTCTTCAACATTTTCAGCAAGTTTTCAAATGCCGAGTCAGCTACACCTGCCTCTGCCTTCCATTTCAGCAAATCCAGTGTGCAGCCCAGCTTTTTCAGACCATCATCGCATCCGGGGTACAGCGCCTTTCTGTGATCCTCTAACATGCGATCCAAATTCTCCCTCTCCTTTTCAGTTTCGCAGCGTCTCCGTGCATCAGCAATGGTCCGACCAAGATCATCAACGGGATCATCACGTGCCTCTTCTTCACCTTCCCCTTCACCTTCAGCATCCTCCATGAAAGTATCACCGAAATGAGCAAGATAGCTTTCATCGATGAAATCATCCCCTTTGTCATCTTCTTCCATTATAACCCCTCTTTCTCCATGCTTGGTCCAACAATTATAGCTTGGCATGAAACCGTGCCGAAGCAGATGCATGTGAACATCTCTTGAGGAAGAGTAACCCTTCTGATTCTTACAGATAACACATGGACAGATAACAAAACCCCCCTGCTTGTTCGCATTAGCCACTACGAGGAAATCTTTCAAACCCGTAGTGAACTCGCCGGAGAGTCGGTTACCGTACATCCATTGCCGATTCATCTGCATTATTATAATATAAAATATATAATTAACCATCATGCATTTGTTAAACTAACTAGCTACAAACAATATAAATTAAACAATGAACTGCACACATGCATATTTTATCAATGACACATCAAAGGTTCATCAAGTTGCTAACCGCGATCGAGGAGTGTGGCCCCAACACTTCATGTCATGTTTGTTTCATGCTCTTGGGGCATTTCATCAAACACCTTATGTGCATAAGAGGAACCAAAAGCAAACCTACACCCACTTGTGAAGAGAATGGCTCCAAATGGCTAAGTGTTGGCTGCTGGATGGGTATATATAGGGGAGGGGCTTTAGTTGCGGTTGGCCTGGCAAACCGTGACTAAAGGTGCCCGAAGGCCTTTAGTCGCGGTTGTCCTGGCCAACCGCGACTAAAGACCCTCACGTGCGCCAGCTGGCCACCGAGCGCCCTGGGCCCAGGCCTTTGGTCGCGGTTCACCTCCAGAACCGTGACTAAAGGTCCCATTAGTCGCGGTTCCTACAGCTTCGCGACTTATGGGGCTGGACGGAAGCCTGTTTTTCCACCAGTCGAGCTTCCTTTGCTCCTCCTCCCTCTTCCTCTTCTTCTCCTCCGCAATCTTCTTTCTCGCACTGGTTCTGTAGTCGGCGTTCCAGTCCAAAAACCCCTCATACCACGGAATAGCGCCCTTGCCTCATGTTCTTCCCGGGTGTTCAGGATTTCCCAGGGCACGCGTAAGCTCGTCGTTCTCTCTGTTGGGCTGGAACACCCCCGATCGAGCCTCTTCTATTGCAACAAGTAGCGCATCGTCGGCTCCGTTCAGACATGCCTTCGTCGAAACATTGCCTGTCTTCGGGTCCAACTCCCCCCATGAGCATAGAACCAAGTCCTGCACCTGGGGGGCCAGCTCTTACTAACCGGAGTGACACCTGCATCCTCCATCTCATTCTCAGACTTATCCCACTTAGGCATTGCCACCGCGTAGCCACCTGGCCCCAGCTTATGGAACTTATCCTTTTTTTCGGCATTCTTCTTGTTTATTCTCGACCGTTCCTTAGCTAATTCTGAATCCTTGAATTTCACGAAATCGGCCCAATGAGCACTTTGATTCTCTAGTATCCCCTCGAATACTAGAGTCTTCCTTCCTCCCTTGACGTACTTCTCCCACGTCATTCTCTTGTGGTTCTTGAATGCAACCGCCATCTTCCTAAAAGCAGCGTCCTTGACTTTCCGCACGTCTGCTTCTGTGAAATTATCTGGTAGGGTGAAATGTTCCATGAGAGTATCCCAAAGCAGATTTTTTTGATTCTCGTCGACAAAAGTAACATCTGGACGTGGATTTGCTGGCTTTCTCCATTCTTGAAGGGAGATCGGGAGTTGGTCCTTCAAAAGAACTCCGCACTGACGAACGAACTTGTCCGCAATCTTCTTAGGCGCTAATGGTTCGCCATTAGGTTTGAATGCCTCGATATTGTACTTTACGCCCTCCTTCAACTTTTTGTTCGGGCCTCGTTTCGTCCTTTTGCCTGAAGATTTGCTCGATCCGGATGGCTGAAAGAAGAAAGATCGATTCGTTAATATATCTTCATCTCATTTAAAACATGCGATGATCACCAGATTCCTGCTTATATAAATATATATACCCCGCCGGTGTTTGTTGTTTCAGGATCAACATGTTCTTCGTCGTAGTTCATGACTTCATCTTCTCGGTCGTCGCGATCGAATATCATATCACCCTCTCCGGTGTTGTTTAGAAATTCGGAGCCGTCAAAATCTTCTTCATTCTGATCATCATCTGGCCCGCGTATGATATCGAACATGGTCTGTTCTCTCTCTCTGTCGGTATTGTCCACCGTAGCTTTTATTTAACTATGCCAAAAGAAATATAAAACAATTTAGTATAATCTCGAATAATAGATATAATCTCGAATACATCGTCTCGAATAATAGATATAATCTCGAATACATCATCTCGAATAATAGATATAACATTGAATACATCACTAGCTAGCTAGCTAGCAAGCTAATAAAGATCGAATACTACAGAGTAATCTAGGCCACTCGCGGTTCCTGAGGTGCGGGCGGTGGACACCCAAAGAGAAGGAACCATCACTGGATCATAGCTCGGGTGATCTCCCCAAAGAACCTGCCAGGTATTGGAGAACCTGACGTCCATAGCAGCCATGTAGCGATGGACGTGCTCGTCCTCCTCCCTGACACGGCGACGTACCAACTCCGGCGGGGCCGGCTCCCTCCGCACCGAAAGTGGCCCACGCGAATGCCACCAAAGGAGATAAGGGTCGACGAAGGGACCCGGGGCCGGGTTCCTCACCAAGCGTCGCGCCCCTGAAGGTAGCACCTCCCAGTGCCAGCCCGGCGGAGCCCAGTCCCGGACATGGGTCCTCTGAAGCAGGACGTCGTCGCAGACGTGTCGACGGCGAGGATGCGGGCCGGGCATCGTCGACAAAAAATACTATATGCCGCAAAAGTAAAGTAACATTTTTTAAATGATGGATTGTGATGATTTCATATATGCAAATTCTAAATTTTATAACTAAAAATATAAGAAACTAAAAAAACATCGATCATCGTCTAACAATTTGAAATTAATCTAATTCATCTAGCTAGCTAAAACTAACATTTCCAAAATTTCTAACATTTCTATATAACTAACATTTCTATAAAATTTGACATTATATATATTATAACTAACATTTCTACATACTATTTGACATTAATCTAATCTAATTAATTAATTCATCTAAAACTTTGTATGAAAAACCGAAAAACAGAAAAAACTAAAAGCTAAAAACAGAAAAATTGTGTGTGTGTGCGCGTCTAGTGTGCATGTAGTGTGTGTGTGTGCGCGCGTGCGCGTGTGTGTGCGCTACGGTCGGCGCCGGCGCCGGCGCCGGTGTGCGCTACGATCGATTGGAGGGAGGAGAGGGGCCGGGAGAGGGGCTCACAGCGCGCGCGGGCAAGGTCGAAGCGACGGCGAGGGCGAGGGCGAGGTCGATCCAAAGGCGACGGCGACGGCGAAGCGAGGGGATCGGCGACCGGGACGGCGACGGGGGTGCCGCAGAGTCGACGGGGACGACGCGACGAGGACGGGGGCGTCGCGGAGTCGACGGGACGGCGCGACGGGGGCGGCGACAGCGCGGGACGGGGCGGCGGCAGAGAGAAGTGGGAGATGAGAAACTAAAAATTTTCGAAGTGTTTCTTATATAGGGGACACCTTTAGTACCGGTTGGAGCCACCAACCGGTACTAAAGGCCTGTTTTGGCCAGGCCAAGCGGGGGGAAGCACCCCCCTTTAGTACCGGTTCCTGGCTCAAACCGGTACTAAAGGCCCCCCCTTTAGTACCGGTTGGTGCCACGACCCGGTACTAAAGGGGGTGCGCTGCCAGGCGAGGGGCGCAGAAGTTTAGTCCCACCTCGCTAGCCGAAGGGCGCTCACACCTGCTTATAAGCCCCGCCACCGCTGCTGTCTCGAGCTCCTCTCTAAAGCAGGCCTTCTGGGCCTACCTCTGCTACTCTGCCCTGTGGGGCCTATTGGGCTTGCGGGCCTGCATCCTGGCCCAACAACAGGTTGGGTTTCTAGTCGTATGCAGGCCGCTGTGGCCCGGTAGGTGGGCTTTTTTCATTTAGTTTTTTCTTTTCTGCTTTATTTATTTTGTTTTATTTATTTTTAGTTGTTTTTTTGCTGTATTTAGAGTTTCTTTGTGAATATTTTTGATAGTTTTTAGAAACTTTCAGTTAGTGCTGGTAGTTTTTAAATTTGAATAGTTTAAACTTTGAATTATTTGAAATTTGTGTGAATCACTAGTTTGTGAATAACTTAACTTTAAAAATACATTTTCCAGTGATTCTTTTTTCTTATGTTTAATATTAGTGTGTTTTATCATTATATTCAATTTGGTAATGCTTAAGTTATTTAAAAATGAAATGCCTTTGTAACGGATGAGTTTTCGTCCGAAACCCTGATACTTCGAAACAGATTGTCCATTTTGTACACGAAGTGCATCCAGTTTTTGCGGTAACCCTCTCTACTTTTTTACACATGCTATGTGGGTGAAACTATGATACCATGCCAACTTTCATCCTTTTCTGAGTTCATTTGAAATGCTTTTCAATTTCAGGGTCATTTAGCTGAAAAAATCAATAAATGCATGAAAGAATTTGCTTGCACATAAAATTTCTTCGCGTTCCAAATGCCAAAACACATAACTAGCTACCCTAACTATTACAGAGATTCCCTCCTGGGTGTGAAACACAGAAGAAAGAGATGATAGTTAAGCCGATCACATCCCAGATCTTTGGGTGTGAAACTTTTTCTTCGCGTGTGTCCCTTTGCGTCGTAGCCATGGAAAATCTTCATCATTTAACGGGATGCTCGGGTCAATATTCACTGTGAATGGAGCAATTTCATCAAACTTTTCATAATCTTCTGACTTGTCTGTCTTGTCATCCACTCCCACGATGTTTCTCTTCCCATAAAGAACTATGTGCCGCTTTGACTCATCGTACGATGCATTCGCTTCCTTATCTTTTCTTTTTCCTGGCTTGGTAGACATGCCCTTCACATAGAAAACCTGTGCCACATCATTGGCTAGGACGAATGGTTCGTCTGCATACGCAAGATTGTTTAGATACACTGTTGTCATTCCGTACTGCGGGTCTTTCGTTACACCGCCTCGTGTCATATTGACCCATTTGCACCGAAACAAAGGGACCTTCAAACCACGTCGATAGTCAAGTTCCCATATGTCCTGTATATAACCATAATATGTTTCCTTTCCCGTCTTGGTTTCTGCATCAAAGCGGACACCACTGTTTTGGTTGGTGCTCTTCTTATCTTGGGCGATCGTGTAAAATGTATTACCATTTATCTCGTACCCTTTGAAAGTCGTTATATTCGAAGATGGTAACTGGGACAACAAGTACAGGTCATCTTCAATAGAGGTGTCATGCATGGTACGTGCTTGCAACCAGCTGGCGAAACTCCTGGTTTGTTCACGTGTAATCCAGTCATCAGACCGCTCCGGGTGTTTGGAGCGTAGCAAATTCTTGTGTTCATCCATATACGGAGCCACCAAGGCGGAATTCTATAGAACTGTGTAGTGTGCTTCAGTGAGAGAATGTCCGTCCATACATATTATTTGTTCCCCTCCTAGCATGCCTTTTCCATCCAGTCTGCCCTTATGCCGCGATTCAGGGACACCAATCGGCTTAAGGTCAGGAATAAAGTTAATACAAAACTCAATGACCTCCTCATTTTGACGGCCCTGGGAGATGCTTCCTTCTGGCCTAGCACGGTTATAAACATATTTCTTTAAGACTCCCATGAACCTCTCAAAGGGGAACATATTGTGTAGAAATACAGGACCCAAAATGTTAATCTCTTCGCATAGGTGAACTAGGACGTGCGTCATGATGTTGAAGAAGGATGGTGGGAACACCAACTCGAAACTGACAAGACATTGCACCAAATCATTTAGTAACCTTGGTATGATTTCTGGATCGATTACCTTGTGAGAGATTGCATTGAGAAATGCACATAGCTTCACAATGGCTAATCGAACGTTTTTCGGTAGAAGCCCCCTCAATGCAACCGGAAGCAGTTGCGTCATAATCACGTGGCAGTCATGAGACTTTAGGTTCTGGAACTTTTTCTCTGCCATGTTTATTATTCCCTTTATATTCCACGAGAAGCCAGACGGTACCTTAATACTGAGCAGGCATTCAAAGAAGATTTCCTTCTCTTCTTTGGTAAGAGCGTAGCTTGCATGACCCTGATGTATGCCGTCTTTTCCATGCATACATTGTTGGTCCTCCCGTGCCTCAAGTGTATCTTTTGTCTTCCCATACACGCCCAAGAAACCAAGCAGGTTCACACAAAGATTCTTCGTCACGTGCATCACGTCGATTTTGGAGCGGACCTCGAGGTCTTTCCAATAGGGCAGGTCCCAAAATATAGATTTCTTCTTCCACATGGGTGCGCGTCCGTCAGCGTCATTCGGAACAGGTTGTCCACCAGGACCCTTTCCAAAGACCACCTTCAAATCCTTGACCATATCATGTACATCAGCACCAGTACGGTGGCGAGGCTTCGCCCGGTGATCCGCCACACCTTTGAAATGCTTGCCTTTCTTTCTTACAGGATGCCTGCTCGGAAGAAATCGACGATGTCCCAGGTACACATTCTTATTAGCCAAATATATACTGTCAGTACCGTCCAAACAGTGCGTGCATGCACGGTATCCCTTGTTTGTCTGTCCTGAAAGGTTACTAAGAGCAGGCCAATCATTGATGGTCACGAACAGCAACGCCTTTAGGTCAAATTCTTCCCCCATGTGCTCATCCCACGCACGTACACCTGTTCCATTCCACAGTTTTAAGAGTTCTTCAACTAATGGCCTTAGGTACACATCAATGCCGTTGCCGGGTTGCTTAGGGCCTTGGATGAGCACTGGCATCATAATGAACTTCCGCTTCATGCACAACCAAGGAGGAAGGTTATACAAACATAGAGTCACAGGCCAGGTGCTATGGTTGCTCCTCTGCTCCCCAAAAGGATTAATGCCATCTGCGCTTAGACCAAACCATACGCTCCTTGCATCATCTCCAAACTCCTTCCCGTACTTTCTTTCGATTTTTCTCCACTGCGACCCGTCAGCGGGTACTCTCAACTTTCCGTCTTTCTTACGGTCTTCTCTGTGCCATCGCATCGCCTTGGCATGCTCTTTGTTTTGGAACAAACGTTTCAACCGTGGTATTATAGGAGCATACCACATCACCTTGGCAGGAATCTTCTTCCTGGGGCGCCGGCCCTCGACATCACCAGGGTCATCGCGGCAGATCTTATAGCGCAATGCACCACATACCGGGCAAGCGTTCAAATCCTCGTACTCACCGCGGTAGAGGATGCAATCATTAGGGCATGCATGTATCTTCTGCACCTCTAACCCTAGAGGGCAGACAACCTTCTTTGCTTCGTACGTACTCTCGGGCAATTCGTTGTCCTTTGGAAGCATATCCTTTATCATTACCAGCAACTTTCCAAATCCCTTGTCAGATACACCTTCTCTGCCTTCCATTGCAGCAATTCCAGTGTGGTGCCCAGCTTTTTCTTGTCACCTACGCAATTCGGGTACAACAATTTTTTGTGATCCTCTAACATGCACTGCAACTTCTTCTTCTCCAAATCACTTGTGCAGTTTCTCTTTGCATCGGCAATGGCCCGACCTAGATCATCAACGGGCTCATCTGATGCCTCTTCTTCAGCTTCTTCCTGCATTGCCGGCTCAGCTTCTTCCCTCATTACCGGCTCAGCTTCTTCCCCCATTGTTGTATCATCGTATTCTGGGAACCCATGGCCAGGATAGCTGTCGTCGTCCTCTTCTTCTTCATTGTCTTCCATCATAACCCCTCTTTCTCCGTGCTTGGTCCAAACATTATAATGGGGCATGAAACCGGTCTTAAACAGGTGGACGTGAATGGTTCTTGACGTAGAGTAATTGTGACCATTCTTACAGCGAGCACATGGACAAGGCATAAAACCATCCGCCCGCTTGTTTGCCTCAGCCGCAAGCAGAAAAGTACGCACGCCCTCAACGAACTGGGAGAGCATCGGTCATCGTACATCCATTGCCGGCTCATCTTCATTACACAACACCGAATAGACCAAATTAATACAAGTTCATACATAAAGTTCATACAACACTTAAATGCAACAAACAAATAACTCTCTAGCTAAAGCATTTAAATGCAACAACAAATACGATCAAGATCGCAACTAAGGTAACAATGGATCCAACAACATAATGATACCAAGCTTCACTATCGATGGCATATTTTCTAATCTTTCTAATATTCAAGCACATTTTCTCCATCTTGATCTTGTGATCATCGACGACATTGGCAACATGCAACTCCAATTCCATCTTCTCCCCCTCAATTATTTTCAATTTTTCTTTCAAGTACTCATTTTCTCTTTCAACTAAATTTAACCTCTCGGCAATAGGGTCGGTTGGAATTTCCAGTTCAGATAGCTCCTAGAAAAAATTTCTATGTCAACTTGATGGGCATAATTTGTCATAAACACGAAATGCAACTAGTTTTAAAAGAGAATATGCATACCACATCCGAATCATAACAAGGACTAGGGCCGACGGGGACGGATATCAAAACCATGGCACTATATGGATAACAAACAACGTACGGGTAAGATAATTATACGAGTAACTATATATCCAAATCACACAAACATCAATTTTTATATAAAATTTCATGAACAAGAGGCTCACCACAAGGTGGTGCCGGCGACGGGACGGTGCGGGCGATCGACGGTGGCTACGATGGAGATTTAGAAGGCACTAAGTAAACCACACCTACATATGCAAACTAAGTGTTATTTTTGACCTCAAATTGCATATAAATCAAATACTAGCATATATATATATATATATATATATATATC
>NC_041392.1:16541284-16541477 GCF_002162155.2 Triticum dicoccoides
ATATATATATATATATATATATATATATATATATATATATATATATATATATATATATATATATATATATATATATATCCTCCCAAATTACTAAACTCACAAATTAATCACTATATAAAGCATTGCAAGAGCTAATCTAGCAATGAGAGATGAAAGGACAAAGTTGCTAACCTTTGTGATCATTTGAATGGAT
>NC_041392.1:16541785-16589612 GCF_002162155.2 Triticum dicoccoides
AATTAATCACTATATAAACCAATGCAAGAGATAATCTAGCAATGAGAGATGAAAGGACAAAGTTGCTAACCTTTATGATCATTTGAATGGATGAGGGCCTTCAAATCTTGACAAATTTTGGGCAAATTTTGTGATGAACTCGAGAGGAAGAAGGGAAGAACAGAGGAGAGGGAGAGGGGAAAGGGGGAAGAACAGAGTGCTGGTGGACGAAGGGTTTATATAGGATGAACTTTAATACCGGTTCATTGCACGAACCGGTACTAAAGGGGCTGGAGGGGCCCTAGTCTGACAACATCCTGCCACCACTCTCATTAGTACCGGTTCGTGGCACGAACCGGTGCTAAAGGTTCGCCACAAACCGGTACTAATGAAAGCGGCCCGGCTAGCCGTTGGAACCGGCACTAATGTATACATTAGTGCCGGCTCAAATACAAACCGGCACTAATGTGCTTCACGTTTGACCGTTTTTCTACTAGTGGCGGCGGCCAAGGGGGGACTTGCCCCCCAAGTCAGGTGGGACGCCCCCACCCCTAGGGTTTCCAAACCTAGGCGCAGGGGGAGGCCCATGGGGGGCGCACCAGCCCACCAGGGGCTGGTTCCCCTCCCACTTCAGCCCATGGGGCCCTCCGGGATAGGTGGCCCTACCCGGTGGACCCCCGGGACCCTTCCGGTGGTCCCGGTACAATACCGATTACCCCCGAAACTTTCCCGATGGCCGAAACTGGTCTTCCTTTATATAAATCTTCACCTCCGGACCATTCCGGAACTCCTCGTGACGTCCGGGATCTCATCCGGGACTTCGAACAACTTTCGGGTTACCGCATACTAATATCTTACAACTCTAGCGTAACCGAACCTTAAGTGTGTAGACCCTACGGGTTCGGGAGACACGCAGACATGACCGAGACGACTCTCCGGTCAATAACCAACAGCGGGATCAGGATACCCATGTTGGCTCCCATATGCTCCTCGATGATCTCCTTGGATGAACCACGATGTCGAGGATTTAAGTAATCCCGTATACAATTTCCCTTTGTCAATCGATACGTTACTTGCCCGAGATTCTATCGTCAGTATCCCAATACCTCGTTCAATCTCGTTACCGGCAAGTCACTTTACTCGTACCTTAATGCATGATCCTGTGACCGAACACTTGGTCACATTGAGCTCATTATGATGATGCATTACCAAGTGGGCACAAAGATACCTCTCCGTCATACGGAGTGACAAATCCCAGTCTCGATCCGTGTCAACCCAACAGATAATTTCGGGGATACCTGTAGTATACCTTTATAGTCACCCGGTTACGTTGTGACGTTTGGTACACCCAAAGCACTCCTACAGCATCCGGGAGTCACACGATCTCATGGTCTAAGGAAATGATACTTGACATTGGGAAAGCTCTAGCAAACAAACTACACGATCTTGTGCTATGCTTAGGATTGGGTCTTGTCCATCACATCATTCTCCTAATGATGTGATCCCGTTATCAATGACATCCAATGTCCATAGTCAGGAAACCATGACTATCTGTTGATCAACGAGCTAGTTAACTAGAGGCTCACTAGGGACATGTTATGGTCTATCTATTCACACATGTATTATGATTTCCGGATAACACAATTATAGCATGAATAATAGACAATTATCATCAACAAGGAAATATAATAATAATAATTTTATTATTGCCTCTAGGGCATATTTCCAACAGTCTCCCACTTGCACTAGAGTCAATAATCTAGTTACATTGTGATGAATCGAACACCCATAGAGTTCTGGTGTTGATCATGTTTTGCTCGCGGAAGAGGTTTAGTCAATGGATCTGCGACATTCAGATCCGTATGTACTTTGCAAATATCTATGTCTCCATCTTGAACATTTTCACGAATGGAGTTGAAGCAACGCTTGATGTGCCTGGTCTTCTTGTGAAACCTGGGCTCCTTGGCAAGGGCAATAGCTCCAGTGTTGTCACAGAAGAGAGTGATCGGCCCCGAAGCATTGGGTATGACTCCTAGGTCGGTGATGAACTCCTCCATCCAGATTGCTTCATGCGCTGCCTCCGAGGCTGCCATGTACTCGGCTTCACATGTAGATCCCGCCATGACGCTTTGCTTGCAACTGCACCAGCTTACTGCCCTATCATTCAAAATATACACGTATTCGGTTTGTGACTTAGAGTCATCCAGATCTGTGTCGAAGCTAGCGTCGACGTAACCCTTTACGACGAGCTCCTCGTCACCTCCATATACGAGAAACATATCCTTAGTCCTTTTCAGGTACTTCAGGATGTTCTTGACCGCTGTCCAATGTTCCATGCCGGGATTACTTTGGTACCTTCCTACCAAACTTATGGCAAGGTTTACATCAGGTCTGGTACACAGCATGGCACACATGATAGACCCTATGGCTGAGGCATAGGGGACGACACTCATCTTTTCTCTATCTTCTGCCGTGGACGGACATTGAGCTGAGCTCAATTTCACACCTTGCAACACAGGCAAGAACCCCTTCTTGGACTGATCCATATTGAACTTCTTCAATATCTTATCAAGGTATGTGCTTTGTGAAATACCTATGAGGCGTCTCGATCTATCTCTATATATCTTGATGCCTAATATGTAAGCAGCTTCTCCAAGGTCCTTCATTGTAAAACACTTATTCAAGTAGGCCTTAATACTATCCAAAAGTTCTATATCATTTCCCATCAAAAGTATGTCATCCACATATAATATGAGAAATGCTACAGAGCTCCCACTCACTTTCTTGTAAACGTAGGCTTCTCCATAAGTCTGCATAAACCCAAACGCTTTGATCATTTCATTAAAGCGAATGTTCCAACTCCGAGATGCTTGCACCAGCCCATAGATGTAGCGCTGGAGCTTGCATACCTTGTTAGCATTCTTAGGATCGACAAAACCTTGCGGCTGCATCATATACAATTCTTCCTTAAGAAAGCCGTTAAGGAATGTCGTTTTAACGTCCATTTGCCATATCTCATAATCATAGTATGCGGCAATTGCTAACATGTTTCGGACGGACTTCAGCTTCGTTACGGGTGAGAAGTTCTCATCGTAGTCAACCCCTTGAACTTGTCGATAACCCTTAGCGACAAGTCGAGCCTTATAGATGGTAACATTACCATCCGCGTCCGTCTTCTTCTTAAAGATCCATTTATTCTCTATCGCTCGCCGATCATCGGGAAAGTCTGTCAAAGTCCATACTTTGTTTTCATACATGGATCCTATCTCGGATTGCATGGCTTGAAGCCATTTGTTGGAATCTGCGCCTGTCATTGCTTCTTCATAGTTCGAAGGTTCACTGTTGTCTACAACATGATTTCCAGGACAGGGTTGCCATACCATTCTGGTGTGGAACGTGTCCTTGTGGATCTTCGAAGTTCAGTAGCAACTTAATCCGAAGTACCTTGATCATCATCATTAACTTCCTCTCTGGTCAGTGCAGGCACCACAGGAACATCTTCCTGAGCTGCGCTACTTTCCGGTTCAAGAGGCAGTACTTCATTGAGTTCTACTTTCCTCCCACTTACTTCTCTCGAGAGAAACTCTTTCTCCAGAAAGGACCCATTCTTGGCAACAAGGATCTTGCCTTCGGATCTAAGGTAGAAGGTATACCCAATGGTTTCCTTAGGGTATCCTATGAAGACACATTTTTCCGACTTGGATTTGAGATTTTCAGGTTGAAGTTTCTTGACATAAGCATCGCATCCCCAAACTTTTAGAAACGACAGCTTAGGTTTCTTCCCAAACCATAATTCATATGGTGTCGTCTCAACGGATTTAGACGGTGCCCTTTTTAAAGTGAATGTAGCTGTCTCTAGAGCGTATCCCCAAAATGATAGTGGTAAATCAGTGAGTGACATCATAGATCGCACCATATCCAATAGAGTGCGATTATGATGTTCGGACACACCGTGACGCTGAGGTATTCCAGGCGGCGTGAGTTGTGAAACGATTCCACATTTCCTTAAGTGCGTACCAAATTCGTGACTTAAATATTCTCCCCCACAATCTGATCGTAAGAATTTTATCCTTCCATCACGTTAATTCTCTACCTCATTCTGAAATTCCTTGAACTTTTCAAAGGTCTCAGACTTTTGTTTCATCAAATAGACATACCCATATCTACTTAAGTTATCAGTGAGAGTGAGAACATAACAATAGCCACCGCAAGCCTCAACGCTCATTGGACCGCACACATCATTATGTATAATTTCCAATAAGTTGGTTGCTCACTCCATTGTTCCAGAGAACGGAGTCTTGGTCATTTTACCCATGAGGCATGGTTCGCACGTGTCAAATGATTCAAAATCAAGAGACTCCAAAAGTCCATCTGTATGGAGCTTCTTCATGCGTTTGACACCGATGTGACCAAGGCGGCAGTGCCACAGATATGTGGGACTATCATTATCAATCTTACATCTTTTTGTATTCACACTATGAATATGTGTAACATCACGTTCGAGTTTCATTAAGAATAAACTATTGACCAGCGGGGCATGACCATAAAACATATCTCTCATATAAATAGAACAACCATTATTTTCGGATTTAAATGAGTAGCCATCTCGTATTAAACGAGATCCAGATACAATGTTCATGCTCAAAGCTGGCACTAAATAACAATTATGGAGGTTTAAAACAAATCCCATAGGTAAATGTAGAGGTAGTGTGCCGACGGTGATCACATCGACCTTGGAACCATTCCCGACGCGCATCGTCACCTCGCCCTTCGCCAGTCTCCGCTTATTCCGCAGCTCCTGTTTTGAGTTACAAATATGAGCAACTGCACCTGTATCAAATACCCAGGAGCTACTAAAATTAATGGTAAGGTACACATCAATTACATGTATATCACATATACCTTTAGTGTTGCCGACCTTCTTGTCCGCTAAGTATTTGGGGCAATTCTGCTTCCAGTGTCCCTTTCCCTTGCAATAAAAGCACTCAGTCTCAGGTTTGGGTCCATTCTTTGGCTTCTTCCCGGCAACTGGTTTACCGGGCGCGACAACTCCCTTGCCGTCCTTCTTGAAGTTCTTCTTACCCTTGCCTTTCTTGAAACTAGTGGTTTTATTGACCATCAACACTTGATGTATGAAGCGGCCAGGAACGACCTTACACGTACACTTACGTGAGACAGGTTCCACCGACTGACATGCACTAGTTGCATAAGGTGGCTAGCGGGTGTCTGTCTCTCCCACTTTAGTCGGATCGGATTCGATGAAAAGGGTCCTTATGAAGGGTAAATAGAAATTGGCATATCACGCTGTGGTTTTGGCGTAGGTAAGAAACGTTCTTGCTAAGAAACCTATAACAGCCACGTAAAAAATTTGCAACAATAATTAGAGGATGTCTAACTTGTTTTTGCAGCATGTGCCGTGTGATGCGATATGGCCAAAAGATGTGATGAATGATATATGTGATGTATGAGATTGATCATGTTCTTGTAATAGGATCACGACTTGCATATCGATGAGTATGACAACCGGCACGAGCCATAGGAGTTGTCTTAATTTATTTATGACCTGCGTGTCAACATAAACGTCATGTAATTACTTTACTTTATTGCTAAACCGTTAGCCATAGTAGTAGAAGTAATAGTTTACGAGACAACTTCATGAAGACACGATGATGGAGATCATGATGATGGAGATCATGGTGTCATGCCGGTGACGATGATGATCATGGTGCCCCGAAGATGGAGATCAAAAGGAGCAAAATTATATTGGCCATATCATGTCACTATTTGATTGCATGTGATGTTTATCATGTTTTTGCTTCTTATTTCCTTAGAACGACGATAGTAAATAAGATGATCCCTCACAATAATTTCAAGAAAGTGTCCCCCCTAACTGTGCGCGGTTGCGAAAGTTCGTTGTCTCGAAGCACCACGTGATAATCGGGTGTGATAGATTCTAACGTTCACATACAACGGGTGTAAGCCAGATTTACACATGCAAAACACTTAGGTTGACTTGCGAGCCTAGCATGTACAGACATGGCCTCGGAACACAAGAGACCGAAAGGTCGAACATGAGTCGTATGGAAGATACGATCAACATGGAGATGTTCACCGATGATGACTAGTCCGTCTCACGTGATGATCGGACACGGTCTAGTTTAGTCGGATCATTTATCACTTAGATGACTAAAGGGATGTCTAATTTGAATGGGAGTTCATTAAAAAAATTTCATTAGATGAACTTAATTATCATGAACTTCGTCTAAAAACCTTTGCAAAATGTCTTGTAGATCAAATGGCCAACCTCAACTTCAACGCGTTCCTAGAGAAAACCAAGCTGAAAGATGATGGCAGCAACTATACGGACTGGGTCCGGAACCTGAGGATCATCCTCATAGCTGTGAAGAAAGCATATGTCCTAGAAGCACCGCTAGGTGAAGCACCCATCCCAAAGAACCAAGACGTTATGAACACTTGGCAGTCGCGTGCTGATGATTACTCCCTCGTTCAGTGCGGCATGCTTTACAGCTTAGAACCGGGGCTCCAAAAGCGTTTTGAGCAACACGGAGCATATGAGATGTTCAAAGAGCTGAAAATGGTTTTCCAAGCTCATGCCCGGGTCGAGAGATATGAAGTCTCCGACAAGTTCTACAGTTGTAAGATGGAGGAAAATAGTTGTGTCAGTGAGCACATACTCAAAATGTCTGGGTTGCACAACCGCTTGTCCTAGCTGGACATTAACCTCCCGGACGAGGCGGTCATTGACAGAATCCTTCAGTCGCTCCCACCTAGCTACAAGAGCTTTGTGATAAACTACAATATGCAGGGGATGGTGAAAACTATTCCTGAAGTATTTTCAATGCTGAAATCAGCGGAGGGTAAGAAGAAAGGCAAGGGATCTCCTAGGGCCGGCATCCCCTAGGGACCCTATATATAGTGGGGGGAGGGAGGGCAGCCGCACCCAAGTCCCTGGCGCCTCCCTCTCCCTCTTGTTGGAGCTTGGCGAAGCCCTGCCGAGATCACCACTGCTTCCACCACCACGCCGTCGTGCTGCTGGATCTCCATCAACCTCTCCTTCCCCTTGCTAGATCAAGAAGGAGGAGACGTCTTCCCAACCGTACGTGTGTTGAACGCGGAGGTGCCGTCCGTTCGGCGCTCGGTCATTGGTGATTTGGATCACGACGAGTACGACTCCATCAACCCCGTTCTCTTGAACGCTTCCGCTCGCAATCTACAAGGGTATGTAGATGCACTCCTCTCTCTCGTTGCTAGATGACTCCATAGATTGATCTTGGTGAAGCGTAGAAATTTTTTATTTTCTGCAACGTTCCCCAACAGTGGCATCATGAGCTAGGTCTATGCGTAGTTTCTATGCACGAGTAGAACACAAGATGTTGTGGGCGTCGATTTTGTCAATTTAATTGCCGCTACTAGTCTTATCTTGATTCGGCGGCACCTCCGCGTTCAACACACGTACAGTTGGGAAGACGTCTCCTCCTTCTTGATCCAGCAAGGGGAAGGAGAGGTTGATGGAGATCCAGCAGCACGACGGCGTGGTGGTGGAAGCAGTGGTGATCTCGGCAGGGCTTCGCCAAGCTCCAACGAGAGGGAGAGGTGTTACGAGGGGAGAGGGAGGCGCCAGGGACTTGGGTGCGGCTGCCATCCCTCCCCGCACTATATATAGGGCCCCTAGGGGGGCGCCGGCCCTAGGAGATCCCATCTCCAAGGGGGGCGGCGGCCAAGGGGGGACTTACCCCCAAAGTCAGGTGGGGCGCCCCCCACCCCTAGGGTTTCCAACCCTAGGCGCAGGGGGAGGCCCATGGGGGGCGCACCAGCCCACCAGGGGCTGGTTCCCCTCCCACTTCAGCCCATGGGGCCCTCCGGGATAGGTGGCCCTACCCGGTGGACCCCCGGGACCCTTCCGGTGGTCCCGGTACAATACCGATTACCCCCGAAACTTTCCCGATGGCCGAAACTGGTCTTCCTTTATATAAATCTTCACCTCCGGACCATTCCGGAACTCCTCGTGATGTCCGGGATCTCATCCGGGACTTCGAACAACTTTCGGGTTACCGCATACTAATATCTTACAACCCTAGCGTAACCGAACCTTAAGTGTGTAGACCCTACGGGTTCGGGAGACACGCAGACATGACCGAGACGACTCTCCGGTCAATAACCAACAGCGGGATCAGGATACCCATGTTGGCTCCCATATGCTCCTCGATGATCTCATTGGATGAACCACGATATCGAGGATTTAAGTAATCCCGTATACAATTTCCCTTTGTCAATCGGTACGTTACTTGCCCGAGATTCTATCGTCAGTATCCCAATACCTCGTTCAATCTCGTTACCGGCAAGTCACTTTACTCGTACCGTAATGCATGATCCTGTGACCGAACACTTGGTCACATTGAGCTCATTATGATGATGCATTACCAAGTGGGCACAGAGATACCTCTCCGTCATACGGAGTGACAAATCCCAGTCTCGATCCGTGTCAACCCAACAGATAATTTCGGGGATACCTGTAGTATACCTTTATAGTCACCCGGTTACGTTGTGACGTTTGGTACACCCAAAGCACTCCTACAGCATCCGGGAGTCACACGATCTCATGGTCGAAGGAAATGATACTTGACATTGGAAAAGCTCTAGCAAACAAACTACACGATCTTGTGCTATGCTTAGGATTAGGTCTTGTCCATCACATCATTCTCCTAATGATGTGATCCCGTTATCAATGACATCCAATGTCCATAGTCAGGAAACCATGACTATCTGTTGATCAACGAGCTAGTTAACTAGAGGCTCACTAGGGACATGTTATGGTCTATGTATTCACACATGTATTATGATTTTCGGATAACACAATTATAGCATGAATAATAGACAATTATTATGAACAAGGAAATATAATAATAATCATTTTATTATTGCCTCTAGGGCATATTTCTAACATGCAAGTTATTAAAGTATTTATATGGCCTCAAACAAGCTCCTAAGGAGTGGCATGAGAAGTTCGAAAGAACGTTAACTGCTGCCGGCTTTGTAGTAAATGATGGTGACAAGTGTGTGTACTATCGCCATGGTGGGGGCAAAGGAGTTATTCTTTGTCTGTATGTCGACGACATATTGATCTTGGGAACCAAACTTGATTTAATCAAGGAGGTTAAGGATTTCTTATCTCGCTGTTTTGAGATGAAGAATCTAGGAGTAGCTGATGTTATCTTAAACATCAAGCTCTTGAGAGATGAGAATGGTGGGATCACACTGCTTCAGTCTCACTATGTGGAAAAGGTCTTGAGTCGTTTTGGGTATGGCGACTGCACGCCTTCTCCAACTCCATATGATGCTAGTGTGTTGCTTCGAAAGAATCGACAGATTGCTAGAGATCAACTGAGGTATTCTCAGATTAGTGGCTCGCTTATGTATTTGGCGAGTGCCACGAGACGTGACATCTCTTTTGCTGTGAGCAAGCTGAGTCGGTTTGTGTCAAAACTGGGAGATGATCATTGGCATGCGCTTGAGAGAGTTATGCGCCATTTGAAAGGCACCGCGAGCTATGGGATTCACTACACCGGGTATCCAAGGGTACCGGAGGGTTATAGTGACTCAAACTGGATATCTGATGCTGATGAGATTAAGGCCACAAGTGGTTATGTTTATACACTTGGTGGTGGCGTTGTTTCCTGGTAGTCTTGCAAGCAGACCATCTTAACGAGGTCAACGATGGAAGCAGAACTCACAGCATTAGACACTGCCACTGTTGAAGCAGAGTGGCTTCGTGAGCTCTTGATGGACTTATCTATGGTTGAAAAACCAATACCCCCTATCCTGATGAACTGTGATAATCAAACTGTGATCGTCAAGATAAACAGTTCTAAGGACAATATGAAGTCCTTAAGGCATGTGAAGAGGAGACTAAAATCTGTCAGAAAATTGAGGAACTCCGGAGTTATTACGTTGGATTATATCCAAAGGTCGAAAAACTTGGCAGATCCCTTCACAAAGGGTCTATCACGTAATGTGATAGATAATGCATCGATGGAGATGGGTATGAGACCCACCGCATGAGTTGTCCATAGTGGTAACCCACTCTATGTGATCGGAGATCCCGTGAAGTAGAAGTGGGAGACAAGCTGTTGGTCAGCTAGGAGGAGAGTATCTCTATATTAGTTATCCCACTCCGTGAAGATGCAATACTCTCCTGATCTGCATGGCAGGTTGATACTTATCTTAATGTGTTCCAAGTGGCTTATTCGGGTAAGCAGAGATGTTGTCCTGCAGAACATCTTCTGAGGAACACACCTATATGAATTTGACTGTTAACGTCGCAGTCTGTGAGAATTGGGTGTTCTTTAATAAATTCATGAAAGGCCCTGGAGTATGACGTATAGGCTCCACCCGCGGGAAAGCCTTGCAGCAGCCCAGTATCGATCAAGAATTTGTGTGAAACTAGTTTCACAGAAAACTTTTAGTTCAAGGCATAGTCCACTATTCATGTTGTGATCTAGTGTAGCATAATCTCTAAGTGGAAGTTCAACTTCACAGTCTCCACTAAGCACCAGTATATAAACAATTTTTTGGAACTAAATGAACTTTGTGGGGGATTGTTGGAATTTCGCTAGTAGGCCTTTGGCCCAAAGCCCAACTAAAATTTTGAAATTCTCTTGGCCCATTCATGCACACATGTGAGTGAGGCTAAAGTTTAGTCCCACCTCATAAGTTGAGAGAGAGATGCACCTCTTTAGAAGGTGAGCTCTTCTACCACTTGTATGAGCATGAGAAGAGGAGACCTACACGCGCGCTCCTCCTCCTCGCTCGCCTCGCCACGCCACGCCTCGCCTCGCCTCGCCTTGCCTCGTCACGACGCGCCGCGCCGCGCCGCGAGTTGCGGGATTGAGCCGAGCCAAGGACAGAGCTATGCACGTTGTCTTCTTTTGGATCGTGATGACCACGACCTATTCTCACCACTGTTCCAGACCATTGCGCCGCCAAGCAAGTCTTCTCCATCCCTCCTTTCGGCGTGCACCGGGAGAAGGGACAGCATTCCTCCGGAACCCCGCCTCTCGTGATCCTGTACGGGAGAGGGGCGATCAGGTTTTTGGGGAGCGCACTCGCGCGACTGCTGGCAGCGACGACTTCGCGAACGACGACTTCTTCCCCGACCTCGGCAACCTCATCCTCGACGACATGGGCGACAACGTCAACGCCGGCGGTGCTGCACCCGCTGCACCGTATGTGATTCTATCCTTCCTGTTCAAGATCATGGTAGAATTCATGTTTCTAGTATGTGTCCCAGATGTGATCTGTTCATCTGCTATCTAGTTCGCATGATTAGTTTAATCTCTGCTATTGCTGTCATGATCTATTTCCTATTTATTCGAATTAAATCTCATAGTAATTTGATCATATTTCCAACTGAGCGCAGCCCCGGCGGAATGCTCTACGTGCGCTAGTGGGAAAACATGCACTACGTAACCGGCGCCGTGTTCCTCCTCTATGTCTACTCAGGCCACCTCACTTAGGCCGGCGAGGGCGCGACACCAGGCACCGTGACGTGCGCGGGCGGCAGAGCGTTAGCCGACGACGGCGAGGTATTAGCACACCAAGGGCGCAGGTGGACTACGTGCTAGGGAGCAACCCGCGCGGGGTCAGCTACTTGGTGTGGCGGCGCCGCGGGCCTCTAGTCGACAGCGGCAGAGGAGGTGGGGGTAGCAGCGGCGGGCCTTGGCGCGTCCAGGCAGCGCCGCTGACTTGGTCGGGCCTTGCGGGTGGAACGAAGACAACGAACAGAGCGAGGGCTAGGTTTGGGTGTGTGCTAGGCAGCTTTTACTCTTTTTATAGGGGCAAATCAACTTTGACATGGTTAAAACAGGTTCACCAGCTCAAAACCATAACGGGTTACGAAGATGAGGGTTGTAATTAAACTGAATGGTTAGTTCAAGTGACTCTCAGCCGCCGCCTCCAAACAAACTAAGATTCCCTGCCTCCCGCCGGCGCCGGTGCCGGTCCGTCCCGTCTCCGGTGGCCTTAGGGTCATGGAGGCGGAGTGGATCTCGGTCCTTGCCGGTGGGAGGGCTCCGTTCTTAAATCTGTTTTTAAGTTTTGTTAGGGTTTGTGTCCTGCTTAAGAAGGCGAGACGGTGGCGGCTCCCTGAAGAAGGAATAAAGGTCTCCCCACCTAGTCTCCATTCCGGTGATGCGTCTAGCATCATCTATGGGCGTGCGGAGGTGTGTCTCCGGCGGATCTGTCTTTGATGGATTTGCTCGGATCTGTTCGTCGTTCGTCTTCGCTCGTGTGTCTTCAGGTTGGATTCTTTTGATCCAAACTCTTCATCTGCGGCGGCTGCTGTTTGGTGCGTTGGTTCCATGGAGCCTTAGCAGACGACTTCCCGACTGTCTACTACAACAACGTTTGCCCGGCTCCAGCGAGGAAGGGCAATGACAGCGGCGCGCCTTCGGCTTGTAGTCGTGGCTAGGTGGTCTATGGATTTGGATGTAATTTTTATTATTTCTAGTATTCGTTGTACTACCATAATTGAAGATGAATAGATTGAAAGTTTTTCCAAAAAAAAAGAATTGCCAGTTCAAGGTTGGAAACAGGGCACGCGATATCTCTCTTCCAGAAAGAGGCTTCTTCTCTCCTTATACTAAATTCAATCTTGATGCGGCCGTGGGTATAAATGAAGAAGGCAGGTGGACCTGTGACGACTGCCACCGGCAATCGTCTCCCACGCTCCAACATTTCCGTTGCACAAAAAACAAAGGGGTATTACGCATGTGAGATCGATGGAGAAAAATTAATTTAAAGGGGAAAAGTTGGGCAAACCTTGTATAGAAACGTATGTGAGATCGATAGAGAAAATTTGATTTATATGAAGAAAGTGGGACAAACTTTGTAATTGTACGACCATACAAGGTTTCCCTATTTTTCCCCTCTGAATCAAACTGGGAAAATTGCCGTACGTTGCAACGGGTGAAAAAATGACTCTTCACTCAAAAGCAAACGCCAATTATCATTAATCAAGCAGGACAGGTAGAGAATAAGTTTGACAATAGTAAATATGATGGATTAATTAACAAGAGGATTCCTTTGTGCTAGTTCGAAGTTTAGGGACGTAAATTCTAGTCAACTAATCAATGAACAACCTTATCCTTAGATTACCAGAGATAGTAAAAATATCATACACGCAATGCTTCCTTTGAGACACCGTCCTCACATAATGAAAATATGGTATACTTGGTCTCACATCCAGACGTGCATGCTTCTGTCGTGTGTGCTAATCATGAAGCATACCACATTAAAATCATTCATAAAAATGTGTGTTGCTAGTGTCTTGTTTTTCATGGATACAATTTAAGAAGCAGAAGAAAGTTATGCTATTGTAGGTTAGATCGTCAATGCCTAATGAAAAAATAGCACATGGTCCTAGTAGCTGGTATGAGTTCATGAGGGAAACAAACATAGTCAAATTCAACCTTAAAATAAAAATATATAGCACCAAATCCGACAACGGATGCCGAGTTCAAAGCATAATTCGGAGAGTAAACATACGTGTACACGCTAAGAGCATGTGCAGCCGGGCACCCCATATCCTCCTCAAACATATGCGAACACACCCGGTCAGTGACCGAACATGAGAGAGAAGGGAAAAAAGTAAGCAATCATACCCCTCATATATCATCAATATACGTTCGAGTTGTCCGTGAACCCTTGTATTGAATTATAAGGAGGATTGGCAATGGAGAGGAGACCGACGTGTGGACACACAATTGGATACCGAGAGACAATTTCAAATGTCCGATTACATCCTTAGTTCCTAACCCTCCAACTAAAGTTTCAGACTACATCGTGTCAGCTACTTCTGAATGGAATGAGGGATTATTGCTGTCGGTCTTTACTCCTTTTGATGCAGAGGAGATTTTGAAAATACCTTTGTGCACAAGGAACGTGACGGATTTTTGGGCGTGGCATGAGGAAGACGGGGTGTTTTCACCGTCCGGTCGGCATATAAGATGATGTTGCGGACCAAGTTGAGCAGGGAAAGGTGGCTTTATCAAGAGGAAGGTCCATCAGCAAGGGAGAGTGAGAAGTGGTCTACGATTTGGCACTTACAGGTTCCTTCAAAGTTTAGGATGTTTGTTTGGAGGCTAGCGAGACAGTCGATGCCGACCGGCCACGTGCTACATCATAGGAACATGGCTGATCATGATACATGCAGAATCTGTGGGGCTCGAGATACATGGAGGCATGCGCTTATGACATGTTCTATGTCGAGAAGCATTTGGGCCCTTGCACCGGAGGAATTTGTGGAGAAAGTCATTGCTAGCCAAGAGGAGGATCCGAAGGCATGGCTGTTTGCTTTACATGAAATATTAGACGAGGAAGAGTTCACTCGTTTGGTGGTTACGTCCTGGGCCATATGGGGTGCGCGGAGGAAAGCTGTGTACGAGGATATTTTCCAATCACCTTTCGCCACCAACAGCTTCATAACAAAATATTTGTCAGAATTAAAGCAAGTGAGCTGTAGGACTCAACGTCCTATGACAGTGCCTGTTTCAAGACCGTCAACCTGGCTTCCTCCTCCTTAGGGCTGTGCAAAGTTAAATGCAGATGCTGCTATCTCATTGAGGAGCAGGTATGGCGCTATTGCTTCAGTGTGCAGAGATCAGCAGGGGAGTTTTCTCGGTGCGTCGGCCATTGTGGTAAAGCATATCATCGATCCAGCAACACTTGAAGCGATGGAAATAAGGGAAGCTTTGTCCCTAGCGGCAGATCTTGATGTCCAAGATATCCATGTTGCATCGGATTGCAAGACGGTGGTAGATGACGTGAGCAAGGGCACGTCAGCGGCGTATGGATCGGTGATCAAGGAAATTATAGATAGATCTTTAGAGTTTCATTTTTGCAACGTAGTTCATGAATTTAGGAGCTCCAATTTTGAAGCTCACAACCTCGCAAAGCATGCACTTACTCTCCAGGTTGGCCGCCATGTTTGGTTAGGTCAACCGGAAAATCTTTCTTTCGTCCATGTAAACATTGTGACGGGTTAATAAAGGCTTTGCGAGTTTGTCTAAAAAAAAGATAGAGCGAGACGGGATACGATGCGGAATTGCGGATACAGAGAAGAGGGATCGAGCCAAGGCGTTGCGAGGCGAGCCATTCAATCCACCGGAGTTACAGGTGCGCGCTGGGATCGGCCGCCGGCCGGGGCACCCACCACCAGTCATCCTCTTCGTCTTCTCCCTTCCCTCAGGCCCTCCATGACCTCATCTGCCCATCCACACCCGGCGGCTCCAGGAGGGCCATCCACACCACGCTCACGCTCCACCTGCGCCCCCTTCATGTCTTAACCCAACTCGCCGCGGTCAGTCCTGGCGGCCAGGCCGCGTCTCTCCTTCCACCGGTCCCGAGATCCGTCGACATGCATCAGCGTCGCCGGGTGCCTAATATCGGCACGCCTCCTCCCGATGTGAGTTTCACTCTTGGAATTAATTTGTTCTGCTGACTGTAGGATGAAAGTGAAGTGCGTTTGCCGGACTACATCTCTACTTTGTTCATGTTGTGAGTTGTGACAGTGTTAAATGATTTCTTAATTTAGTAAAACTAGTCATCAACCCGTGCACCTGCACGGGCTAGCTATTTTAAGGAGATTAAATTAATTCATTCTGTTAGCATATCTGCCTGTGTTTCCTACTTATTTTTATTAGAATTTTTGTTGGGCTCTGTAATAGTTTGAACTACATTTATGATTCAATTGTCTTACTACAGGGAAACTTTGAACTTTTTTTATTTAGCATTGTCTTGCGATGGTTATTTTTTATATCGAGTGAAACTGATGTATGTAACACAAAAGTCGCAAGTAGATAGTAAATAGGCCATAGTTAAAATATTGTTGAGCTTTGAGGGAGCATGAACAGTGTCAAATTGGAAGGTTAAATAAATTTACAGACCAATTCTAAGACGATTGCAAGTGGTGAGCGGGATATTATCTCAATGGTACACTACAAATTTCTAGTTTTGAGTTATTTAGCAAATATTGTTATTTTATAGCCCCCAAGATCAATAAGGAGAAGCTTACTGTTTAAAAAACATTGGAAATTCTATTCAAGAATCAGTTTATCTGTTCAATGGGAGAATATGATTAGGTGATTTAGCCCTTAGCGGAGAAAATAGTTCCTTTTTACAGAATCTTGTTCATGAGAAAATAATTATGTACTATGAACCAACAAATGAGAAGCACGCATTCATGACACATAGCTACATTTGAAATCGGTGCAGTGATGAGAACTAACCATTTGAGGTAGGAAGAAGTGAGGACGATGAGACCTCGATCAAACTGTGAAGTACTCTATATTATGCTTGTGATGTCACTTTCCCCAGTTTTTTCTTCGCTTCCGGTATGGTACAGAAAAAAATAAAATTCTGAAGCAAAGAGAATGATATTTGCGGACTAATTATACGCATTCAACGAAAATAGAGGAGTGTACACACTGTTATATATCATGGTTCGATCTATGCTGAAATACTATGAATGGGAGACAGAAAATGCACAAAGCTCCTTGTGAACTATTATTACCTTATGCAAGCTGTTGACTGCAGAAACAGGTTCCCAAACAGATTACTGATCTTAGAAGTAGAGCATCCACTCAACTCGTTATGCGGGAAACACATGTAAAAACAGTATGCCTGCCATCAAATGCCTCGTACATTCAGGGAGAACGTGGCCTGAGCCACTAAATTTGAGAAGAAGAAGAAAAATTATTTCCCTTTCTTTCTACATCTACCGACATCTCTTAATAAACTTATATTGGCCTATTTAGAACTTCAACACTGTTTGCTCTGGTAATCAGTCCCAGATATAAATCTGTGTCTGAACTTCACATGATATCCTTTACACCTAACAGTAGCGATGGCCACAATTTGTCATCAAGTTGATAAAAATCATCAATCACATTAAAATCATGCCACGGGTAACAGGAGAAAGGTCAGCAAATTAACTTACACGTACTGCCGATTATGATCTAGATCTCATCTGCTCGCCTCTGCAACTTCATGTGAAATTGTAAGTCTAGGAGACATCTCCGAAAGATGATATTTCATGCGAACATGCTGCCAGTGTCCAAAGACAATCTTTCAGGTAAACATGATGCGTAGCTATTGCTTGCTGGTGAGCTGGAGTTCTTAGTTGCCCGTGATGGAATCAAACCAATAGATGAGAGGTAGCGTGATGTCTGCTGGAAGCAATTCACCAACACATCAAGGGTGATATTTACCTCAACTCGTGGACTGAACTGATGGCAGCAATATGCAGCGTCTCAAGGTTTCCTATCCAGCGGCTGCAGGCAGTTGAGCTATGATTTGAGTAGACATGGGGCCTGGTCGAATTGCGTCTAGTTTCATATGGGAGCGTCAGTGGGTAGATGATGAGAACCGGGATGAACTTGAGGCGCAGGTGGTATGTTTCAGATTGTCTACTACGCTGACCGCTGCATCATCTCCCGAGGCCTCCACATCGATCTCGACGCCTGAGCCTACATTGTGCACACCTACCCCATCGCTGTCGCACGCTTTTACCCTGACGGCGAGTGGGTCACGTCTGCCGACGCCTCTCGCTGCATCTGCGTCCGCTACGCCGAGGACGCCCTATCACTGCTGATCCTCGATGGCCTCCTCTCGTCCTCGATGGCCACCGCATCATTGTCTCCATGGATGGCAAGGGAAGGTCCTCGGTCTGTGCGTTCGTCGGAATCTGCCCTTATACGATTTGGTAGAGTACGTGTGCAGGACTACTCCTAGCTTTTTTTGAATCTGCAGATTTTTTCGATCCGCAATCTAGATGGGGAGGACGTACTTGCCCTCTAGATGGTCGTGGAATATTTCTCTGCACCCTGGTCTTTTTTTTACGACCGGTGGACATCGTGGAGGTCTCTATTCGTGGATTCCTTTTTCCTTTTCCATATATCCTGGAGTTTTCATGCGGTGAGGTTTCTATTTTTTCCCACGAACGGTGGACATGGTGGGGTTTTCATGCGTGTAGGCTTCTTTTTTTTTTTCACTACGCATGGACGTGGCAGATCCTATTTTACTGCACCATCTTTATTACGCAACTTTTCTTTCTATCCTGGCCGTAAATTTTACGATCGAATGCTAAAATTAATATTGATGATGTGGGTTAATTGAACAGCTTGAAAGATGCCTGCAATTAGTAAATATAAGATATAAGATACTCCCTCCGGTCGTTTTTAGTCTGCATATAACTTTTGTCCGAAGTCAAAGTATCTCTATTTTGACCCAAATCAATATTGTTAGATTCGTTATGAAATGTAGTTTCATAATATATATATTACGTATTATAGATGTTGATATTTTCTAATATAAATTTGGTCAAACTTTGCAATGTTTGACTTGGCCTAATTCTAATATGCGGAGTAAAAAGGACCGGAGGGAGTAACAATTTTTTTAACACGAGATTGGTAAATAGGCGATATATACTTGCAGGCAGTACAGTTCTGGGAATACTACTGCTAATGAATCTTTAATCTCATCTCCACAAACTTGCTTCGTAGATCTTTTTTTTCTTCAGAATCTTCACAATTCTGTTTGTTCTGATGTATACTTGCAGGTTTATTTTGATGAAAAGGTTCTTTCAATATTGGGCTGATGCTTCAAAGCATATCTCTTTTTTACTCTGCAGTGGATATCGTCTAACACTACTTTCCTACTAACAGGTATTTTTATATGGCTGAAAGAATCAACTGCTAGAGATTTCGGAAACTGTTCAACTACGAATTTTTGGTTACATCTTTTTCGATCAGTTTTACACTTTTAACTCCCTGTCGTATGTATGCATATTAATTTCAGTGTACAAAATTCAAGGGTTTTAATTTTTTTTTCTTTGCACTTGCGACCCAGAGCAGCGCCATGGCAGCAAGCGTGTCCCTCCAACCTGACCTTCAACGTGAGCGGCAGATCCCACCACGACTTGGCAGCGCCGCTGGTGGAACCGGCGTCCCTAGGTGAGCAATCGTCCAGATGGCCGTCGTGCTTCAACCCAGCAGGTACTACTCCCTTGGTCTCATCTTCTCAATAGCTAATTTCAGCACATGTTCGTCTGCCTCTTCATTTCCTTGATCCCAGAACCCTGTTTTCGTCCCAAATCAAGAATGATATTCTTTTGGATCTGGATCAAGATGGGTTATATTGATCCCCATCCCTCCAGTGAATATTTATGTAAGAGAATTTTAATTAGGTAGATTCGTTCTAGGTAGAGGAGTAGAGGCATTGTTTCCACGGGATGGTAGTGAGGTGTTGCAGATTAGAGCACCATCAGTGGTTCTTGAGCACCATCGAAAGGCAAAGGTACTTCGTGTGCCCTGCATCTTCAAAATAATCATCTGATGGAGTATCCCAAAAAGTACCATGATGTAAAGATCTGATTCATCTGAATATTACATGAAAACATAGAAGATTGGTGACACATGAAAATCCTATGAGCAGAGATAACACACTAATCAGCATTCTGCATTAGATTACTTAGTTGGTGGCTCAGCTGACAATTCAAGACGAAAGGCCTAAAATCTGACAAGCATAACAACATACTCTATTTTTTCTTTCAAAACGGAGGCAAATGTTTTGCCTCATCAATTATTTAAGAAGAAGAGAATTGCCTAGTTAATTTACGGAAAACCGGACGAAAACCAATACAAACGAAGCACGAACAAACTACTCCCACAACATGAAACCCCACAACCGCACAGGCGGCCTGCCAAACTCTCCAAATACACAACATCGACAAAGCCCTTCACTGCTACTACGCCGATTGACTCCCCACAAGAACACCTCAACACAAGACATCAAGCACCTCCGATCCCAACCCAAAACAACAACCCAAACGAAGAGGACAAGCCGAGAGACCGAAGATCATCCATCAAGCAGCCATAGACACCTTGCTTTTAGCATCATTTTTTCCTTTTCCCGCCTTTTTTGTTTGCCCCTTATTGGCGTCCCCGTCAGGAGGCAAGTGTAGAGAGATGTTTTGCCAATCCAATGATGGATGTATTGATGGGGTGCTGGTGCACGCATATATAATACAAGGGAAGGCCTCTACCTCAATTATACAAGACTAGGAGGTGGGACACAACTCCAATACACGTGCAATACAAAATACATACTCAACACCCCCCGCAGTCGAAGCGTCGCCGGAGACACAGAGACTGGACCTAAAATCCTCAAAGACGGGAGTAGGCAATCCCTTAGTCATCACATCAGCCAACTGTTGTGTCGTCGACACGTGAAGAACCCGAACACGGCCAAGGGCAACGTGCTCGCGCATGAAGTGAATATCGAGCTCAATATGCTTCGTCCGTCGATGGTGCACTGTGTGGGCGGAGAGGTAGACCGCGCTGACGTTATCGCAGTAGACAAGAGAGGCCTTGTGAACATCACAAAGCAACTCCTGGAGCAGCTGACGTATGAAAGAGCATTCGGCCATGGCATTGGCCACGGCGCTATACTCTGCCTCGACGCTGGAGCGGGAGACCGTGGGCTTCCGCTTCGATGACCAAGAGATCAATGTGGGTAGATGCAGTAACCCGACTTAGAATATCGTGTGTCGGGCCAGCCAACCCAGTCGACATCCGAGTAGGCCACGAGGTCGGTGGAGGCGGAGGCCGTCAGGGTGAGTCCCAAAGACATGGTGCCGCGTATGTAACGGAGAATACGCTTCACCAAGGTCCAGTGAGAGTCACGCGGGGCGTGCATATGGAGGCACACCTGCTGAACGGCGTACTGCAGGTCGGGTCGAGTCAGCGTCAAGTACTGTAAAGCACGGACAATAGAGTGATAAAACGCTCCATCGGACGCGAGAGACCCCTCCAGAGTAGAGACCTTCGCCTTCGTGTCGACGGGGGTGGGGCCGGCTTGCAGTTAAGCATACCGGCACGCTCCAGGAGCTCGTGGGCGTACTTCTGTTGATGCAGAAATAAGCCATCAACCCGGCGAATCATCTCGATGCCGAGAAAGTAGTGCAGGGGTCCCAAGTCCTTGAGGGCGAACTCATCACGAAGACGAGCAGTCACCCACTGAAGGAGATCGGGGGCGGACGCTGTGAGGATGATTTTGTCGACGTACAGTAGTAGATATGCTGTGTCAGCTCCCTGATGATACACGAAGAGTGAGGCATCGGAGCGAGTGGACCGAAATCCCAGAGACTGCAGGAAGGCTGCGATACGCTGGTACCAAGCCCGAGGCGCCTGCTTCAACCCGTAAAGAGAATGGGAGAGCAAGCACACGAAGTCGGGGTGCTCGGCGTCGACGAAGCCAGTAGGCTGCTCACAGAACACCTGCTCGGCGTGCTCGGCATCTTTCACAGAAAAGCCAACACCGTCAAATTCAACAGTAAGTGGGTTCTCACGAGTAAGACAACGAATGGAAACTAGGTTCGTGACTAATTCAAGTGAAACAAAAACATTAGACAGAGTGATGGGTGTGGAAGTGTAGGGAAAACTAGTGCTACCGATATGAGTAATAGGTAAGGAGGAACCATTGCCGACGGTGATACGAGTGGGTGTGTGAACAGGAGTGGAGGAGGTTAGTTTGCCGGGATGAGCTGCCATGTGCGCAGTAGCACCTGAGTCCATGTACCAGTCGCCTCCACCGACAGAGCTACTCGGCGACGTCGCGGAGTGTTGGGCGGCGAGGAGGGTGGGGTCCCATGGCACAGGTACCGGTGGCGGCGGAAGGCCCCCGTAGGGCGGCGCCGGGGCCGGCGGGCCATGACCACCGAGGGGCGGCGGCGCAAGGAGGGCGCCGTAGCCGGCGCCTGTCGACTGGTATGGTGCGTTGATGAACCCCTGGTGGTCCGCGGGAAGAGGCTGCAGGTAGTGCGGCGCCCCCCGGCACCCTGGATCGGCTGCTATTGCAGGCGGCGACGGCGGCCTCCACGCCGGGTGCGTCGGCCCCCTCCTCCTTGCAGCTGCTGCTAGGCAGGCTCGGGTGGAGGCAACGGGTAACACCCAGCAGGTGCGGGACCACCACAGGTGGTGAAGTAGCCTGGAGAATCCATCGACAGGGCGGGCGGAGCATGGCCGCCGACAATTGGAGGGGCCGGCTACAGGTGGGTGAAGGGAGCCGGCGCGTCTGCGTACATGTAGCCAAAGAGAGACGACGCGGCAGAAGACATCGCAGCAGCGGCAGCGACGTTTGGGGGAGGAGTCACAGCGGCGGCTAGGGAGGAGCGGCAGCGCGCGGTGGGGATGGGGATGAGCAGCGGCGGCACGGACCAGTGGCGGCGACGAGAGGGTGGAGTGGGGCGGCGGCGGCAAGAACCTGCGGCGGCGGCGGCGGGGGACGGCGGCTGGCGGAGGGAGCGGCGGCGGCGGCGTGATGGAGGCGCGGCGGGGGCGATTAGGCTAGGGTTAGGATCGAATTTCGATAGATACCATGTAGACAGAAGTTTTGCCAATATAATGATGGATGTATTGATGGGGTGCTGGTGCACGCGTATATAATACAAGGGAAGGCCTCTACCTCAACTATACAAGACTAGGTGATGGGCCACAACTCCAATACACGTGCAATACAAAATACATACTCAACAGCAAGCAATCGACCTGCCCAAACCAGATCTAGCCACCTCCACGCTGGCTAGCAAATCACAAAGTTCCTTCATGAAAAGGGCATTTGGATTTGGAGTAGGTGCCAACACAAGTGGCTCAATGGTCATGCCACTCACATGCATCACTTGCCCGACGGTTGCAGATGAGGGAAGGGCAGCAATATCTAAAACTATGTGCTTCAAGATGCTGAGAGGTAGGTTGTCTGACCTCTGATAAGGCTCCACGGGTGGTGGTGAGGGCACCAGGTCCACCTCCGAAGCCTGACGAGGCTCCACGGGGGTGACGAGGACACACGGTCCACCATCGAAGCCTGGAGAGAGTCCAACTTCAGCTGCTCCATCGACACAGATGAAACATGTTCCCCACAGAACACCTGCAACTCGGGCATGATCTGCAACACCAGAGACACAACCTCAGCGGATACCTCACCCAGGGAGTCCGGCAACACAAGGTGCATCGTACTAGACCCAACACGGGGTGAGAAGCTACCAAAGAGCTCCGCACCTGCCTCATCAATCAAGCCAACAGAAGACTCCACCACGGGAGCATGTGCAAGAGGGAGCCTTTGCAGAGCAACCTCCGCACGATCCAGAAAGCTCCCAATACGCACCATCCAGCCTTGCAAGGAGTCAGCGACCTTGTGAAGCAGCTTAATTGCCTCCTCCATCTGTGAGGAAGTCATGCCATGAAGATCAGTTCCTAGTAGCTTCGTGTGGACCACAAGTGCAGACTGGAGCGTCACATCTATTGGGACAGAAGCCGAAGCAACCTACGAGTAAGGCGAGGAATCACGAAGAAGAGTCTTCATGTTGGATGGGGCCTCGTGTATCTCAGATGCTCATGAAGGCGCAACAATCATAGCCCAAGAATGAGCCAGCACCCGAGCTGAACTTACAAAAGACTGCAGCTGCACCGGTTGCAGCCTTACCGTGTGCGGTGTCCCGAGCGAAAGCATCGCAGATTAGATCCCTGCACTCGGCTGCTCAATGACCTTCTTCCGGAGCAACAAAAACATCTATCCAGAGCCACGCGGGCAGCCGGGGATGCTGTTGAGGCATGAAAGCCGAAGATGACCGAGGTGCTTGCCGCGCACGGCGGGACTGGACTAGCTTCCAGCCTGCAGCGTCCTCCATGAGCCCCATGCATGCCACATCCAGGCCGACAAGCAAGTCTGCGTCTGTGTCTGCATCAGAGACCAGGGGGCTGGAGCTCAACAGGGCATCAGGTAGCCGGCCGCCGTCCAGGCAGGGCATCGTTGTCGGTCACCCGTCAATGGTCTCCAGCACCTCCACGACGACGTCCTCAGAACACAAACCTGTCTCCGGCGGCCAGACGGACCATCAGCAGGACGGAAGAGGCCCCGACAAGGAGGACGGGGATGGTTGGCAGAGGAGGCAGACTGGCCGGCATTGATGGCATGCACGGGAGCTTGCACGATGGGGTGAACCATCCCTGAAGGGCCGGATCGGACTTGCAGGCGGCGAGGGAAGCCGCAGCGAGCGCGATGGCCGGAGTTGGAGAGGCCACCGAAGACGGCGCGGCCGCCGTGAGCATTGGGCCGTCATGAGCGCCGGAGCAGACAGCTGACGCAGCCGTCGCGGGGTGCGGACCTTCGAGGGGCAGAAGAGACTCTATTTTGAGGATGACCATGAGGAGCATTTCACCACACACAACCAACCATGGCGGATAATTGATGCCCATAAGTTTGCTGAATTCACATTGATATGCTACAGGCTCGACACTGGGGTGCTTCCCAAAGTACATACTACAGAGCGTCCTTTGAGAGTTCATGGCGAAGATCTGACCTTGGAATACCACAATCTGACTGATGTGTTCATTCTTTTAACATAGTACAGACACGAGTGCTCATATACACGCGCATACGCTCATCCCTATGAACGCATACACGCACACCCTACCCCTATGAGCACTTCCGAAATACTGAGCCGATATATCGTCTTGAAATTTACGAAGTCACCATAGCCACCTCGTCGTCGACGGGAACCTCTCCTCCCACTGAATGTGCATCGCCGGAAATCCTGAAATAAATCCAGGAATAAATGCGAGCACCAGGACTTGAACCCTGGTGGGCTGGGGATACCACAGTCCCTCTAACCATCCAACTACAGGTTGGTTCGCACTGATGTGTTCATTTGAAAAGTACCGCTCCCACCAAGTATGGCTGGGTACACGGAAAGTGTATAAGGAAGTTGCATACACATGTGTATATGCAGATATTTGCACCTAAAATAATAAATGAATATGGAAAGGGAACAACCAGAGTCTTGGGCCCCCTTTTAACTTGACTTTTGTCTTTTGTAGCCTGGTCGGTAACAAAGAGTTGCAAAACCTTGCTGGTTAGATTTTCTTCTTTTATCATATGAGTTGTGTTCTTCCTGGACAAGAACTCCATCCCCCAAATCCATAGCATGCGGTGACATCTGGGAGAAAGAGGTGGGGGGGGGGGGAGGAAAGAGGGTTGTGCGCTTTTCTTTCTTATGTGAGCAGGCTATACTCAAAAAAACTCAACAGAAAACTACTTTGAAGCTCAGGTCTTGGTAGTGGGCCTGGTACTTGGAAGATAATATCTATGATGGCTATTTCAGGATTTTATATTGCAATATTACTCTTGAGTAATTGTCTTTTTTGCAGGGGACGATGCATGCATCAGATGCAGGTGAGATGATGGTGATGTACGCCATCAATACAAGTAATTTTGAGCATGTAAAGAGAGAGGTCGTTACCGCCAAGGAGGAGGAACGACACAAATGGGTCTTGGACTTGGAGGCAAGAGTGCGGGGATTAGACAGGGGTGGTTCCCTACTTCATTACAAGTATTTTGAATTACAAGTTGGTGCAGCGAGGGGCTTGGGAAAGCGATGTGTTAAAAGTATGATGACCAAGATCAGGGACTGATGACATTCATGTTAAGTAGGTGGAGAACTCATGTTAGGTAGGTGGAGAACTTGACTACCATCGCCTGTCGTGGTGAAGAGTGACAGTGTGAAGGATCAATTGCGGCACGCAAGGATTTGTTTTCCCCGTTGCCATGCACATGTCATATTTGCTAGTGTATTATATGATGGAATGACAGAAAATTAATGTCAGAGACATTTCTATTATTATTATTCCAAATAAGTGTAAAATTGATATCAAAACAACATCTCTTATGGTACTGCCATTGGGACTAGGAAGTTAGAGCCCATCCGTACTAGCATTTGCAGCTCAGTGTTTTCCTTGAACAGCGCCGCCTCCTCTGGCATATCCTGAAGCTCGTCTTCGCATGCGCCGGCAGGGTGGTATGCATCAAACACACAGCTAGCTAGCTCTTCGAACCGCATGTTTCCCTTGTATCCTTGGTAGTTCCTTATCATCGCATCACATATGTTGAGAATGCTTGCCATTTCTTCATAGTCCACCTCACAGAAACGGAGGACACGCATCCTTACCGTACCCTTCTTGGCATTTTGTAGCATTTTCTTGACCATGGCGCTAGCAGAAGTGAGGCGGACCTTGATGATGTCCATGGCAATGAGCACTAGATCATGGAGATCCTTGGCCTTGATGCTCCTAATGTCCGACTGGAGGGTCGGTAAACAAAAATTTTCGGGGACGGTCTTGACGTACGAGTTAATTGAGGCGTTCTTGCATGCTTCCACCATGAGGTCGGTTGCGTTTGAGTTTCCACTACCAGAGCCACTAGCTTGAGTAGGGATGGTTGTGGAAAGAAGCATGAAGACAATGATGGGGAAAATGATGGAGGTAGTCGATATTGCCATTTTTCCAAGGCTAGCTACAAGCCTTGAACTATACTAGAACCAAGGGAGGTAAAGATAAATGGATGTAGAAGAATGTGTGAGGCAGAGTTGGATAGATGACTGGATAGACGTGATGTTGAGATTTATTTATATCGCGTTTAGTGGGGTTTCACAAATGTGGTGTGCTCCTTTTGGATATCTTGGTATTAATGCCACTTATATCCACAAATACATTGATGCTCATTCAGATATTATGGTACTAATGCCCTTTATATTCACAAGTACATTCAGGCTCGTATTCAATCGCTTGGTATTAATACGCTTTATATTCACAAATACATTTGTCCTCATTTTGATCTTCTTGTATTAATATTTGATACTCATAAAACTTATATACGTTCACCAATGCAACACACCTTGATTACGGATATCTAAATAATTATTGTACACTCAATGCTCACATATACGATGATGCCTTTCTTATATCTTCTCGTATTAGTATGTCTAATTTGGTTTGGTGCACCCTAGACATGCTTTTAACAGATTTGCTATGTTACGCTCATTTTGACAGTCAATCAAGTTGATCCATGTCTGCTACGTCTTATATTGGAGAGCAAGGTGTTGTGCCCACAAGTGTAAGGGTATTAAGTAGGAAATAATTTTATCTCAAGTAGGTGATCTAATGTTACCAATTTGTGTGAAGTAATGCTTGGTTCTACTTCTATTGTTGGTAGCCAAGGTATTGGACCGCAGAGTGCAAAGGTTTGTGATACGTCTCCATCATATCTACTTTTCCAAACTCTTTTGCCCTTGTTTTGGACACTAATTTGCATGATTTGAATGGAACTAACCCGTACTGACGCCGTTTTCAGCAGAATTGCCATGATGTTATTTTTTTGCCGAAATCAAAGTTCTCGGAATGACGTGAAAATTTACGGAGAATATTTCTAGAATATATAAAAAACCCTGAGGATGCGCCTGCCCCCCAGGGCACGCCCTGCAGGCTTGTGGGTCCCTGGTCCTTCTACAACCCTAATTCCAACTCCATGTATACCTATTCGCGGTGAAAGAAATCAGAGAGAAGTATTCTGTTTGACACGAAAAAAGGAAAAACATGCGCTCATACAAAAAGGTAGAGGTTTCGTATAAGCGTCTCCCTTGACCCGGCGTATAAAAGGTTGCGGGCGTGCCAGTGTACATAGTACACAAATAAAAAGAAGAAGAAATGAAAAAAAGATGAGGACTGTTGCCAAGACCAAGGGATCAAGCGATCATGGTCTCCTGGTTCCCGAGGGCCTCAGAAAGCCCCCGTTTAATTACTCCCGCGGATAGTACCGCGGGACACCTCCGATTAAGCTGCCCAGTCGTCATCTTCGGTCTTCGCTTCGCGTTCCTCATGCATAGTGGTGGCGCGTGTGTGGCGGCGAAAGAGTCCGTGTATGGAGTGGTAAACGCGCCGTTGAAAACATGGCCTTTGCTGCGGCCACGCCCACCTACGCCGTCTTGCCTCGTCGGCCTTGAGAGGCATCGATGTGGTTGTTGATGTAGCATGCATGGTTGGGCTTGGCTTGGACGTCGTCGATGGCTTTGTAGATTCGCCAGATGTGCAAGGGGTATGCCCAGCGGGATTAGATGTCGAAAGGAGAAGAAGGAACGGATGGATGCGCGAAACATGGTGTGCACACATCCGTCGATGACCGCATACACCGCCGCCAATAGTGGAGGAAGTTGCCACCTTGCACCGCTCGACAAGGCCGGCGATGGCACAAGCGTCGCACGCCAATGGGCGCGCGTCGCCGACACAGAGTGCTGATAGTGATGCCGAGTTTGCCTCCCTGACTGATGCATCCGGACAGGCAACCGCTAGACATGAGCGGTCCCCGGCACGTGTGACACGTGTTCGTGTCGACGAAGAGGGAAGCCGACGAAGAGGGAGGTCGTCGACTCATCGAGCGCCGCCGCCTCCGGCGCGTCGAGCAGAGAATCTCATAGAGTCCTGGCCAGCCCATGGCGCCTCCATGGACCGGCGAGAGGTACAACACTTTGCGAGGGTGCCTCGCCCAGGCACCACCGGTAGTGTAGGTAGAAGGGGTGGCGCACTAGATGGCGTCGAGTCGAATGATGCGTGTCGGCGAGTCCCAGCCAGCCCATGGCGCCTCCATAGACTGGTGAGATGGGGGCGAGTAAGGCCTCGTGATGCGGCAGAGCCTTGCCCAGGTGCCGCCGATGTTGTAGGTAGAAGCGGGTGGCACGCTAGACTGCGCCGAGTCAAACGACGCGTGTCGCCGAGTCCCGGCATGATGGTGTTCCGGAGGACTTGCCAATGGAGGGTGCACCGGGGACCATGCACGGATGATGGCCCCGATACGTCGCCGTCTTGGATGGAGGGTGCGCTGGGGGTCGTGCATAGGTGGTAGCCCTGGCATGTCGTCGCCGACGGTGAATCCGGCGTGAAGGGGTCGGCGGGGGCTGCACACGAAGGGTAATCCCGGCGCGTAGTCGTCGTGAGCGGCTGGCTTGCCAGAGGGAAACCCGGAGGCGTCGTCACCATTGGTGAGTCTGGCACAACGGTGCTGCTGACGGACTAGGCGGCGCGGGGTGCATCGGGGACCGTGCATATGGATGGTAGCACCGATACGTCGTCTTGCGTGGAGGGTGCACCGAGGGTTGCGCATGCACGGCAACCCCAGCACGTCGTCGCCGGAGTCGTCACCGGTGATTAGCGCACGGAGGGCTGCACAACCCCGGCATGTCGTCATTGTGAGCGGCGGGCGCCGAAGGCCGCGCATGCATGGCAGTCCCAACCCGTCATCGCCTTAGCTGAGTTGTTGACGAAGAGAAGGTCCGCCGAGGGCTAGGACAGCCCCTGCTCATCGTCGCAGGTAGTGAGTCTGACATGAAGGAATCACCGGGGGTTGGACACGAGAGGCAACCCCCGGCTTCGTCGCCTTCAAGGCAGGCCGGCGTGTGGGAGTCGCTGATGAGAAGTGCGCCGGGAGCTACCCACCAATGGCAGCCCAGCACGTCATCATATTCCCCGCCGGGTCGCCGGTGGAGGGTGCACGTCATTGCATGAGCGGAAGGTGCATCGGGGGATGCACATGAACTGCCGCCCCCGGCACGGCTTCGTCGTCTCCAGCGGCAAGAGATAGAGCCGGCGGCCGGCTCCGTCGTGTCCGGTCGTGCCGCCGCAACTCCGCTGGCCATCGTGGAGATGTGCAAAGAGAGGAGAGATGGGAGAGATTAGTACCAGTTCTGTTAGAAGGGAGAGAGAGGATTGGTGGAATATTTTGATGTATTGCTTGAGCCTCGTGGGCATATATATAGGAGTACATGATCTACTTGGAGTACAAGGCAAGCCGGATTATTTTCTAGTCTAACCTATTTTTCCTAATACAATCACGTTACTCAACATCCCCTCGCAGTCACACGGTAGAGACGCAGACGGTGAGACTGGAGAAGAATTCGAAGGCAAGCCGACGGACACCCCCCCATAGTCGGTACGGTCGACGCATCGCGGAGTCGTGGCTGGAGTGGAAACCAATGAGGTTGCTCAAGTTGGCGGTAGCCCTTTGTGCCGTTTGTCGATGTAGCGGAGAGCGTGGGTGGTGGAGCCGTGGTCGAGGTAGTCGTGTGAAGAATACCCTGGTCGATGTCGAGTCGGGGTGGCCGGTGTCGAGGAAGTCGTCGTGGAGCCGCAGGCGCAAGGGGGCGCCGAGTTAGCATGGGCGCAGTGGTGTCGAAGTAGTGGTGCGCCGGGGAGAAGACGTTGTTGACGAGGCGTCGCGCCGGCGTTTCCAAAACCCGCGGACAAGTCGTAGACGAAGGCACGCATCGGTGATGCGAGCACCGGGCATGCGTAGACGGTCGAAGACGAAGTTGATGAAGCGTCGCACTAGGCTTGCCAGGCCTGGGGACACGTCGTGGACTGAGGGAGCCCTGGATTAGGAGGTGTCCGGATAGCCGGACTATAACCTTTGGCCGGACTGTTGGACTATGAAGATACAAGATTGAAGACTTCGTCCCGTGTCCGGATGGGACTTTCCTTGGCGTGGAAGGCAAGCTTGGCAATACGGATATGTAGATCTCCTCCCATTATAACCGACTCTGTGTAACCCTAACCCCCTCCAGTGTCTATATAAACCAGAGGGTTTTAGTCCGTAGGACAACAACAATCATACCATAGGCTAGCTTCTAGGGTTTAGCCTCTCTTATCTCGTGGTAGATCTACTCTTGTACTACCCATATCATCAATATTAATCAAGCAGGAGTAGGGTTTTACCTCCATTGAGAGGGCCCGAACCTGGGTAGAAACATTGTGTCCCTTGTCTCCTGTTACCATCCGCCTAGACGCACAGTTCGGGACCCCCTACCTGAGATCCGCCGATTTTGACACCGACATTGGTGCTTTCATTGAGAGTTACTCTGTGTCGTCATTTTTAGGCTTGATGGCTCCTCTGATCATCAACAACGATGCGGTCCAGGGTGAGACTTTTCTCCCCGGACAGATCTTCGTGTTCGGCGGCTTTGCACTGTGGGCTAATTCGCTTGGCCATCTGGAGCAAATTGAAAGCTACGCCCCTGGCCATCAGGTCAGATTTGGAACTACACGGCCGACATCCGCGGGGACTTGATCTTCGACGGATTCGAGCCACAGCCGAGCGCGCCGCACTGCCACGATCGGCATGATTTAGCTCTGCCGCCGAACAGTGCCCTGGAGGCCGCACCCGCATCCGCTTCGACCTTTAGCTCGGAGCCAACTATGCCGACCGAGGGCGGGTGGCTAGACCCCGCCGCGGGGGCTGCAGTCTCAATGGCGATCGAGCCGAACACCAGCCTTATCCTTCGCGAGGCCCGTGACTCCACATTGCCGGACTCTGAATCCTCCGCGCCCCTGCCAGTCGAATCCGATTGGGCGCCGATCATGGAGTTCACCGCCGCGGATATCTTTCAGCACTCGCCCTTTGGCAACATACTGAATTCACTAAGGTCTCTCTATCTGTCAGGAGAGTCCTGGCCGGATTACGGCCGGCAGGATTAGGACGCGGACGACGAAGAAATTCGACGCCCACCCACCACCCACTTCATAGCCACTGTCGATTATTTAACCGACATGCTAGACTTCGACTCCGAAGACATCGACGGCATGGACGACGATGTAGGAGACGAACAGGAACCAGCGCCTATAGGGCACTGGAAAGCCACCTCGTCATATGACATATACATGGTCGATACACCCAAAGAAGGCAATGGCGACAGAACAACGGGGGATGACCCCTCCAAGAAGCAACCTAAGCACCGGCGTCAGCGGGGCCGCTCCAAGTCCCGCCAAAGCAAAAACGGTGATACCGGCACGGGAGATAATAACACCCCGGACAGTGCCGAAGACAACTTCCTCCAGCAAGATCCAGCGCAGGAGGATGGAGAATCCTGCCCCCCTGAGAGAGTGGCAGACAGAGAGGAAGAGGATGATAATTACATGCCTCCCTCCGAAGACGAGGCAAGCCTCGGCGACGACGAATTTGTCGTACCGGAGGATCCCGTCGAGCAAGAGCGCTTCGAGCATAGGCTTATGGCAACGGCAAGTAGCCTTAAGAAAAAACAGCATCAACTTAGAGCTGACCAAGACTTGCTAGCCGACAGATGGACTGAAATCCTTGCGGCCGAGGAATACGAACTCGAACGTCCCTCCAAGAGCTACCCAAAGCGCAGGTTTCTACCCCGATTAGAGGAGGAAGCATTTAAACCTATATCTCCAATGCATGACGCGGCTGATCGGCCACCTCGTGGCCGCGACAAAGAGGCCTCTCGGCCCACAACTCAAGCCGCACCCCAGCGTCGCTCCAAAAATACCAAGGCACAGGGAAATGCGTCTGACCTACAAGATATGTTGGAGGACAAAGCAAGACAAACAAGATCGATCTACGGATCGCGTGGGCGCCCCACGACACTAGACGATAATCGTCACGCTGGATACAGTTAAAATAACTCCGGCCGGGCCGAACACAGCAGACAAAACTCATACGAGCTACGTCGTGATATAGCCCAGTACAGAGGTGCTGCACACCCACTATGCTTCACAGATGAAGTAATGGATCATCGGATACCAGAGGGTTTCAAACTACGATGGCACGACAGATCCTGCGGTATGGATTGAGGACTATCTCCTTCATATCCACATGGCCCGTGGCGATGATCTACACACCATCAAATACCTCCCACTCAAGCTTAAAGGACCAGCTCGGCATTGGCTTAACAGCTTGACAGCAGAATCCATTGGTTGTTGGGAAGACCTGGAAGCCGCATTCTTCGACAATTCCAGGGCACCTATGCGCGACCACCAGACGCCGATGACCTGAGCCACATAATTCAGCAGCCAGAGAAATCGGCCAGACAATTCTGGACAAGGTTCCTAACCAAGAAAAATCAAATCATCGACTGTCCGGACGCAGAGGCCCTAGCGGCTTTCAAGCATAATATCCACGACGAGTGGCTTGCCCAGCACCTTGCACAGGAAAAGCCGAAATCCATGGCAGCCCACACGACACTCATGACCCGATTTTGCGCGGGAGAAGACAGCTGGCTGGCTCGCAGCAATAACATGTCAAAAAACCCTGGTAATTCGGATACCAAGGATGGCAATGGCAGGTCGCGTCGCAACAAGCACAAGCGCCGCATTAACAGCGACAATGCTGAGGATACGGCAGTTAATGCCGAATTCAGAGGCTCCAAACCCGGTCAGCGGAAAAAAGCCATTCAAAAGAAACACTCCGGGCCCGTCCAGTTTGGACCGTATACTCGATCACTCGTGCCAGATACATTGCACCCCTGAAAAGCCAGCCAATCACACCAACAGGGATTGTTGGGTGTTCAAACAGGCCGGCAAGTTAAATGCTGAAAACAGAGACAAGGGGCTACATAGCGACGATGAGGAGGAACCCCGGCCGGCGAACAATAGAGGACAGAAGGGTTTCCCCCCACAAGTGCGGATGGTGAACATGATATACGCAACCCACATCCACAAGAGGGAGCAAAAGCGTGCGTTAAGGGACGTATACGCGTTGGAGCCAGTCGCCCCAAAGTTCAACCCATGGTCCTCCTGCCCGATCACTTTTGATCAAAGGGATCACCCCACTAGTATCCGCCATGGAGGATTTGCCGCATTGGTTCTAGACCCAATCATTGACGGATTTCACCTCACTCGGGTCCTTATGGACGGCGGGAGCAGCCTGAACCTGCCTTATCAGGACACAGTGCGGAAAATGGGCATAGACCCCTCAAGGATTAAACCCAGAAAAACGACCTTCAAGGGCGTCATACCAGGTGTAGAGGCCAACTGCATAGGCTCAGTTACACTTGAAGTGGTCTTCGGATCCGAACCGCATTGGCTATCACGCACTGCTCGGACGAACCGCATTTGCAAAGTTCAATGCGGTACCGCACTACGCACACCTCAAGCTCAACATGCCAGGACCTTGGGGACTCATTACGGTCAATGGAAACACCGAACGCTCTCTCCGAACGGAGGAGCACACGGCGGCCCTCGCAGCGGAAGTACAAAGCAGCCTCTTAAGGCAATTCTCCAGTCCGGCGATAAAACGTCCGGACACCGTCAAGCGCGCCCGGAGTAACCTACAACAAGACCGCCTGGCACGTTCCGAGCAAGCGTAGCAATGCGTCCCCAACCCCAGCTCTCGCGAAACGGCGAAATCAGTGCTACGCGTACATAATTATGCTCTGAAAATACCATGGGCACAGGGGGAGGGGCACCATCACGGCACGCCCGAAATGCGGCTTAACCGCACTAGGGGCTGTCGATTTTGTCATTTTTTCTTTCTTTCAGGACTCCACTCTCCGGATGACCGGATCGGCTGTACAATTGCCGAACAAACGATACAACAACCAGGGAAGCAGAAAGCTACGCCGCACTATGGAACTTCCAGGTGGTCTTTATAACGAGCAGTATACCTGTTTTACATGCCATTCCGCAGCCTGCCCCTGGAGGGGACATGTTAAATAGTCCCATCTCATGCTTACCGCACTATTTGTATCATTTTGCTTTTAATGCATTTTTCTTGAATAAACAATGCTTAGTCTCAGACTATTATTGCATTCTCTATTCATTCCTTTTATATATATATGTTCAGACCTGACATTTAGCACCCGTACACTTTGGTACGGCCAATACGCCAGAGGCTCAAGCACCCCATAATACGGCGTGAGAAGTCCGAACACTTTCATAAGTGCGGCACTCTGAACTTATAGCATTAAATGCATCAGCTCCGATTCATGTCTTTGGTCAATAGTTGGGCTTGCCCGGCTCCCATGTTTTGGTACCTTACGTACCGCTATATCGGCTAAGCTAGCGCTGGGAGAACTACTGCGATTGTGCCCCGGTTGAGCTGGGCTAAGCACCTCAGTAGAGAAAGCTAAAACTGACTGTCATGATAGGGCGAGAGTGTTGGAAATATGCCCTAGAGGCAATAATAAAAGTATTATTATTATATTTCTTTGTTCATGATAATTGTCTTTATTCATGCTATAACTGTATTATCCGGAAATCGTAATACATGTGTGAATAACAGACACCAACATGTCCCTAGTAAGCCTCTAGTTGACTAGCTCGTTGATCAACAGATAGTCATGGTTTCCTGGCTATGGACATTGGATGTCATTGATAACGAGATCACATCATTAGGAGAATGATGTGATGGACAAGACCCAATCCTAAACATAGCACAAGATCGTATAGTTCGTTTGCTAGGTTTTTCGAATGTCAAGTATCTTTTCCTTAGACCATGAGATCGTGTAACTCCCGGATACCGTAGGAGTGCTTTGGGTGTAACAAACGTCACAACGTAATTGGGTGACTATAAAGGTGCACTATAGGTATCTCCGAAAGTGTCTGTTGGGTTGACACGGATCGAGACTGGGATTTGTCACTCCGTATGATGGAGAGGTATCACTGGGCCCACTCGGTAATGCATCATCATAATGAGCTCAAAGTGACCAAGTGTCTGGTCACGGGATCATGCATTACGGTACGAGTAAAGTGACTTGCCGGTAACGATATTGAACGAGGTATTGGGATACCGACGATCGAATCTTGGGCAAGTAACATACCGATTGACAAAGGGAATTGTATACGGGGTTGATTGAATCCTCGACATCGTGGTTCATCCGATGAGATCATCGTGGAGTATGTGGGAGCCAACATGGGTATCCAGATCCCGCTGTTGGTTATTGACCGGAGAGTCGTCTCGGTCATGTCTACATATCTCCCGAACCCGTAGGGTCTACACACTTAAGGTTCGGTGACGCTAGGGTTGTAGGGATATGTATATGCAGTAACCCGAATGTTGTTCGGAGTCCCGGATGAGATCCCGGACGTCACGAGGAGTTCCGGAATGGTCCAGGGGTAAAGAATTATATATAGGAAGTGCTGTTTCGGCCATCGGGACAAGTTTCGGGGTCATCGGTATTGCACCGGGACCACCGGAAGGGTCCCGGGGGTCCACCGGGTGGGGCCACCTGCCCCAGGGGGCCACATGGGCTGTAGGGGGTGCGCCTTGGCCTACATGGGCCAAGGGCACCAGCCCCACTAGGCCCATGCGCCTAGGGTTTCCATGGGGGAGGAGTCCCACTAGTGGAAGGCACCCCCTAGGTGCCTTGGGGGGAGGGAAACCTCCCCTGGCCGCCACCCCACCCTAGGAGATTGGATCTCCTAGGACCGGCGCCCCCCTTGGCCCTCCTATATATAGTGGGGGAAGGAGGGCTTTCATCCCACGCCTTTGGTTGCCTCCTCCTCCCTCTCCAACACCTCCTCTTCCTCCATAGTGCTTGGCGAAGCCCTGTTGGAGTACTGCAGCTCCAACAACACCACGCCGTCGTGCTGCTGCTGGTGCCATCTCCCTCAACCTCTCATCTTCCCTTGCTGGATCAAGAAGGAGGATACGTGGCAGTTTCGTACGTGTGTTGAACGCAGAGGTGCCGTCCGTTCGGTTCTAAGATCTCCGGTGATTTGGATCACGTCATGTTCGACTACCTCATCCATGTTCTTTGAAAGCTTCCGCTCGCGATCTACAAGGTACGTAGATGCATCTAATCACTCGTTGCTAGATGAACTCCTAGATGGATCTTGGTGAAACCGTAGAAAATTTTTGTTTTCTGCAACGTTCCCCAACAGAGAGCTGGTCGCTGTTCGAGAGGTTTCGAGTCCCTAAAGACTTATGCCGCTTAGAGCGAGGAGTCGGCTTTGTTTGGCCTAGGCGTGTATAGCGCCCCAAACTCGGTCTTCCGAACACTAGGGGCTTCGCCGAAATTTAAAATTATAAAATTCTATGGCTAAGTGAGAGCGATAACGCATTATAGTCTGATTGCCTTGTTCGTTGTGCTGAGCACCTCCCTCGAAGGACCCAAGAATGGGAAAAAGAGTGCTCAGATTTATCCCGAACACCCCAGCACTCGTGGCATGGGGGCAGAAGCCGACGACTCGCCATCTCTCAGATTTTATAAACGGCCGCATAGAAGGTAATATTTTAAATTAAAACAAGCATTGCATAGCGCATATGAACAAGTTTTTCAGCGTACCGGATGACACGAGCGAGTTTACTCAAATATTACATCCTTGGAACATTAATCCGCCACAAGGCGGGCACCCTTCAGGACGCCCTCATAGTACATCTCCGGGTGGCGATGCTCCTTGCCCTGCGGTGGCCTGTCCTTCACCAGCTTCTCCGCATCCATCTTGCCCCAGTGCACTTTAGCACGGGCAAGCGCCCTACAGGCACCCTCGATGCAGAAGGAGTGCTTGATGACTTCAAGCCACGGACAGGCATCCACCAGCCGCCTCACCAGCCCAAAGTAGCTCCGAGGCATGGCCTCTCTAGGCCACAGCCGGACTATGAGACCCAACATGGCCTGTTCGGCCACCTTATGGAGCTCGACCAGCTGCTTCAGCTGGTCTATCAAGGGCACCGGGTGTCCGGTCTCAGCATACTGAGACCAGAACACCTTCTTCGTTGAGCTCCCCTCCTCGGCCCGGTCGTAGGCGGCGGCATCCGACACGTTACGGGGCAAATCTGCGAATGCTCCTGGAGAGCTCCGAACTCGGGTAAGTAACAAGTAATTCACTTTCGCGTGCTTGCTTTGCATAAAGAATGCCTTACCCGCCGCTATCTTCTTCATCGCCTTAATTTCCTGGAGGGCTTTTTGGGCTTCGGCCTTGGCAGACTTGGTGCTTTCGAGGGTTGCGGCGAGTTCGGACTCTCGAGTCTTCGAGTCCAGCTCCAAAGCCCCAGGCTTCTTTACGAGAGCATGAAGCTCTTGCTGCACCTCGCCAACCCTTGCCTCATGTTTCTCCCGCTCGGTGCGCTCCGTGGCCGCCTTCTTTTCGGCCTCGGAGAGCGCTTGCTTCAGGGTTGCCACCTCGGTCGTGGCCCATAGCACACCAATAAAGATCTTGTAATTTCTTGCAATTGCATCTTTTTTTACACACACGGACAAGGCATTAAGTACATTGGTTCTCCTCGAGCTGCTGCTTGGCAAGGCCGAGCTCTTGCTCAAACCGCTCGAGGCTCTGCTTAAGCGTGTCAACCTCCGCAGTCAGTGCGGGCAGAGGCCAGCAACGAAGCCTGCATACGCATATCAACATAATTATGTTAGACTCCTCCAAATATTATTAGATCCTCTATCCGGCTTTTCTTTTTGAATGCCACATAGAGCATCAGGGGCTACTGTCTATGCGGTAATATTTTCATACATTTTTTACATACCTCAAAGCATGTCAGCAGGCTGGCACAAGCTTCAGTCAGCCCGCTCTTGCTGGACAGAACTTTCTCGATCACCGCACTCATGATAGTGCGGTGCTCCTCGTCGATGGAGGCGCCGTTAAGCACCTCCAGCAAGTTATCCGGTTCCTCCGGTTGGACGGAGGTCACCAGCGCCATAGGCTTACCCTTCTTATTAGGGGGCCGCCTGCTGGACTCTGGAACCACTGAAGGTTCCGGTGTTGTGTTCGACCCAGGGCCGGACTTGGAGCCCTTGGGGGTCTTGTCCCCTTTGCGCCTGGAGTCTGGGATGTCGCCTTGCGGCGCCTCCAGGACCACCTCCCCTCGGCTGGGAACCCCCCGAGACAATACCTCGGCATTATCCGTGGGATGAGGGGAGGAGGCGGCCGGAACTGAAGTGCTGTTCACATCCGACGAATCCAAGGAACCTCTCGACGACACGTCGAGCCGGGCTTTGGGCGGACTGCATAATTATATTCGGCGTTAGGAGAAGCTGTGCAATAAAGGAACACTATGACTCACTCTGGTGTCTGGATACTTACGACTTCGCTAGGGGCTTAAACCTGGGTGGCCACTCCTTTTCGCTGTCGGCAGCGTTGGTGGAGTAGTCCGGAGGAAGGGTCCTTCCTTTCTTGGACCCTTCGGCCTCCCCAGTTGGGGCGGCCTTCCTTTTCTTTTCTCCCCCTGCTGGGGAAGAAACCTCTCTTTCCTCCTCCTCGTCTTCGTGGGAGGAGTGCGCCTCGGAATCATCGGACTATGAGTCTGATACCTGTTGGAAATATGCCCTAGAGGCAATAATAAAAGCATTATTATTATATTTCCTTGTTCATGATAATTGTCTTTATTCATGCTATAATTGTGTTATCCGGAAATCGTAATACATGTGTGAATAACAGACACCGACATGTCCCTAGTGAGCCTCTAGTTGACTAGCTCGTTGATCAACAGATAGTCATGGTTTCCTGACTATGGACACTGGATGTCATTGATAACGAGATCACATCATTGGGAGAATGATGTGATGGACAAGACCCAATCCTAAACATAGCACAAGATCGTATAGTTCATTTGCTAGAGTTTTCCAATGTCAAGTATCTTTTCCTTAGACCATGAGATCGTGTAACTCCCGGATACCGTAGGAGTGCTTTGGGTATGCCAAATGTCATAACGTAACTGGGTGACTATAAAGGTAGACTACGGGTATCTCCGAAAGTGTCTGTTGGGTGACATGGATCAAGACTGGGATTTGTCACTCCGTATGACAGAGAGGTATCACTGGGCCCACTCGGTAATGCATCATCATAATGAGCTCAGAGTGACCAAGTGTCTGGTCACGGGATCATGCATTGCGGTACGAGTAAAGTGACTTGCCGGTAACGAGATTGAACGAGGTATTGGGATACCGACGATCGAATCTCGGGCAAGTAACATATCGATAGACAAAGGGAATAGCGTACGGGGTTGATAGAATCCTCGACATCGTGGTTCATCCGATGAGATCATCGTGGAGCATGTGGGAGCCAACATGGGTATCCAGATCCCGCTGTTGGTTATTGACCGGAGAGTCGTCTCGGTCATGTCTGCTTGTCTCTCGAACCCGTAGGGTCTACACACTTAAGGTTCAGTTACGCTAGGGTTGTAGGGATATGTATATGCAGTAACCCGAATGTTGTTCGGAGTCCCGGATGAGATCCCGGACGTCATGAGGAGTTCCGGAATGGTCCGGAGGCAAAGATTTATATATGGGAAGTCCTGTTTCGGGCATCGGGACAAGTTTCGGGGTTATCGGTATTGTACCGGGACCACCGGAAGGGTCCCGGGGGTCCACCGGGTGGGTCCACCTGTCCCGGGGGGCCACATGGGCTGTAGGGAGTGCGCCTTGGCCTAATGGGCCAAGGGCACCAGCCCCACATAGGCCCATGCGCCTAGGGTTTAAGGGGGAAAGAGTCCTAGGAGGGTAAGGCACCTCCTAGGTGCCTTGGGGGGGAGGGAAACCCCCCTTGGCCGCCGCACCCCCTAGGAGATTGGATCTCCTAGGGCCGGCCACCCCCCCTTGGCACCCCTATATATAGTGGGGGAGAGGAGGGACTTTATACCTGAACACCTTGGCCTTTGGTTGCCTCCTTCTCCCCCCCCCCAACACCTCCTCCACCTCCATAGTGCTTAGCGAAGCTCTGCCGGAGTACTGCAGCTCCATCAACACCACGCCGTCGTGCTGCTGCTGGTGCCATCTCCCTCAACCTCCCCTCCCTCCCTTGCTGGATCAAGAAGGAGGAGACATGGCTGTTCCGTACGTGTGTTGAACGCGGAGGTGCCGTCCGTTCGGCGCTGGTCATCGGTGATTTGGATCACGTCGAGTACGACTACATCATCACTGTTCTTTTGAACGCTTCCGTGCGCGATCTACAAAGGTATGTAGATGCATCTAATCACTCGTTGCTAGATGAACTCCTAGATGATCTTGGTGAAACGAGTAGGAAAATTTTTGTTTTCTGCAACGTTCCCCAATAGTGGCATCATGAGCTAGGTCTATGCGTAGTTCTTCTTGCGCGAGTAGAACACAATTTGTTGTGGGCGTAGATTTGTCAACTTTCTTGCCGTTACTAGTCCTTTCTTGCTTCAGCGGTATTGTGGGATGAAGCGGCCCGGACCAACCTTACACGTACGCTTACGTGAGACCGGTTCCACCGACTAACATGCACTAGTTGCATAAGGTGGCTGGCGGGTGTCTGTCTCTCCTACTTTAGTTGGAGCGGAATCGATGAACAGGGTCCTTATGAAGGGTAAATAGAAGTTGACAAATCACGTTGTGGCTTTAACGTAGGTAAGAAAACGTTCTTGCTAGAACCCTAATTCAGCCATGTAAAAACTTGCAACAACAATTAGAGGACGTCTAACTTGTTTTTGCAGCAAGTGGTTTGTGATATGATATGGCCAAAGTTGTGATGAATGATGAATGATCTATATGTGATGTATGAGATGTTCATGCTATTGTAATAGGATTCACGACTTGCATGTCGATGAGTATGACAACCGGCAGGAGCCATAGGAGTTGTCTTTATTCTTTTATATGACCTGCGTGTCATCAAGAAACGCCATGTAAGTTACTTTACTTTATTGCTAAACGCGTTAGCCATACTAGTAGAAGTAATAGTTGGCGAGCAACTTCATGGAGACACGATGATGGAGATCATGATGATGGAGATCATGGTGTCAAGCCGGTGACAAGATGATCATGGAGCCCCAAGATGGAGATCAAAGGAGCTATGTGATATTGGCCATATCATGTCACGTTTATTATTTGATTGCATGTGATGTTTATCATGTTTTGCATCTTGTTTACTTAGAACGACGGTAGTAAATAAGATGATCCCTCACAATAATTTCAAGAAGTGTTCCCCCTGACTGTGCACCGTTGCGACAGTTCGCTGTTTCAAAACACCACGTGATGATCGGGTGTTTTATTCAGACGTTCACATACAACGGGTGTAAGACAGATTTACACATGCAAACACTTAGGTTGACTTGACGAGCCTAGCATGTACAGACATGGCCTCGGAACACAGAAGACCGAAAGGTCGAGCATGAGTCGTATAGAAGATACGATCAACATGAAGATGTTCACCGATGTTGACTAGTCCGTCTCACGTGATGATCGGACACGGTCTAGTTTAACTCGGATCATGTAATACTTAGATGACCAGAGGGATGTCTAATCTAAGTGGGAGTTCACTAATAATTTGATTAGTTGAACTTAATTATCATGAACTTAGTCTAAAATCTTTGCAATATGTCTTGTAGATCAAATGGCCAACGTAGTCCTCAACTTCAACGCGTTCCTAGAAAAAACTAAGCTGAAAGACGATGGCAGCAACTATACGGACTGGGTCCGGAACCTGAGGATCATCCTCATAGCTGCCAAGAAAGATTATGTCCTACAAGCACCGCTTGGTGACGCACCCGTTCTCCCTGCAGAACAAGATGTTATGAACGCTTGGCAGGCACGTTTCGATGACTACTCCCTCGTTCAGTGCGGCATGCTTTACAGCCTAGAGCCGGGGCTCCAAAAGCGTTTTGAGAGACATGGAGCATATGAGATGTTCGAAGAGCTGAAAATGGTTTTCCAAGCTCATGCCCGGGTCGAGAGATATGAAGTCTCCGACAAATTCTTTAGTTGTAAGATGGAGGAAAACAGTTCTGTCAGTGAGCACATACTCACTATGTCTGGGTTGCATAACCGCTTGACTCAGTTGGGAGTTAATCTCCCGGATGATGCGGTCATTGACAGAATCCTCCAGTCGCTTCCACCAAGCTACAAGAGCTTTGTGATGAACTTCAATATGCAGGGGATGGAAAAGACCATTCCTGAAGTATTTGCTATGCTGAAATCAGCAGAGGTAGAAGTCAGAAAGGAACATCAAGTGTTGATGGTCAATAAAACCACTAAGTTCAAGAAAGGCAAGGGTAAAAAGAACTTCTAGAAGGACGGCAAGGAGGTTGCCGTGCCCGGCAAGCAAGCTGCTCGGAAGAAGCCAAAGAATGGACCCAAGCCCGAGACTGAGTGCTTTTATTGCAAGGGAAGCTGTCACTGGAAGCGGAACTGCCCTAAGTACTTAGCGGATAAGAAGGCCGGCAAAACGAAAGGTATATGTGATATACATGTAATTGATGTGTACCTTACTAGTGCCCGTAGTGGCTCCTGGGTATTTGATACCGGTGCAGTTGCTCACATTTATAACTCAAAGCAGGGGCTGCGGAATAAGCGGAAACTGGCAAAGGACGAGGTGACGATGCGCGTCGGGAATGGTTCCAAGGTCAATGTGATCGCCGTCGGCACGCTACCTCTGCATCTCCCTTCGGGATTAGTTTTAAACCTTAATAATTGTTATTTAGTGCCAGCTTTGAGCATGAACATTGTATCGGGATCTCGTTTAATTCGAGATGGCTACTCTTTTAAATCTGAGAATAATGGTTGTTCCATTTTTATGAGAGATATGTTTTATGGTCATGCTCCAATGGTGAATGGTTTATTCCTTATGAATCTCGAACGTGATGCTACACATATTCATAATGTGAGTACCAAAAGAAGTAAGGTTGATAATGATAGTCCCACATACTTGTGGCACTGCCGCCTTGGTCACATAGGTGTCAAATGCATGAAGAAGCTCCATGCTGATGGACTTTTAGAGTCTCTTGATTATGAATCATTTGACACGTGCGAACCATGCCTTATGGGTAAAATGACCAAGACTCCGTTCTCAGGAACAATGGAGCGAGCAATCGACTTATTGGAAATCATACATACTGATGTGTGCGGTCCGATGAGTGTTGAGGCTCGCGGTGGCTATCGTTATGTTCTCACCCTCACTGATGATTTAAGTAGGTATGGGTATATCTACTTAATGAAACACAAGTCTGAAACCTTTGAAAAGTTCAAAGAATTTCAGAGTGAGGTTGAAAATCAACGTGACAGGAAAATCAAGTTTCTACGATCAGATCGTGGAGGAGAATACTTGAGTCACGAGTTTGGGGCACACTTAAGAAAATGTGGAATAGTTTCACAACTCGCGCCGCCTAGAACACCTCAGCGTAATGGTGCGTCCGAACGTCGTAATCGCACTCTGTTAGATATGGTGCGATCTATGATGTCTCTTACCGATTTACCGCTTTCTTTTTGGGGCTATGCTTTAGAGACTGCCGCATTCACTTTAAATAGGGCTCCGTCGAAATCCGTTGAGACGACACCGTATGAATTATGGTTTGGGAAGAAACCTAAGCTGTCGTTTCTAAAAGTTTGGGGATGCGATGCTTATGTCAAGAAACTTCAACCTGAAAAGCTCGAACCCAAATCGGAAAAATGCGTCTTCATAGGGTACCCAAAAGAAACTATTGGGTACACCTTCTACCTCAGATCCGAAGGCAAGATCTTTGTTGCCAAGAATGGGTCCTTTCTGGAGAAAGCGTTTCTCTCGAAAGAAGTAAGTGGGAGGAAAGTAGAGCTTGATGAAGTATTACCTCTTGAACCGGAAAATGGCGCAACTCAAGAAAATGTTCCTGAGGTGCCTGCACCGACTAGAGAGGAAGTTAATGAAAATGATCAAGATACTTCTGATCAAGCCCCTACTGAAATTCGAAGGTCCACAAGGACACGTTCCGCACCAGAGTGGTACGGCAACCATGTCTTGGAAATCATGCTATTAGACAATGGTGAACCTTCGAACTATGAAGAAGCGATGGCGGGCCCAGATTCCGACAAATGGCTGGAAGCCATGAAATCCGAGATAGGATCCATGTATGAAAACAAAGTATGGACTTTGACTGACTTGCCCGTTGAGCGGCGAGCCATAGAAAATAAATGGATCTTTAAGAGGAAGACAGACGCGGATGGTAATGTGACCATCTATAAAGCTCGGCTTGTCGCTAAGGGTTATCGACAAGTTCAAGGGGTTGACTACGATGAGACTTTCTCACCGGTAGCGAAGCTGAAGTCCGTCCGAATCATGTTAGCAATTGCCGCATTCTATGATTACGAAATATGGCAAATGGACGTCAAAATGGCATTCCTTAATGGTTTCCTTAAGGAAGAATTGTATATGATGCAGCCGGAAGGTTTTGTCGATCCTAAGAATGCTGACAAAGTATGCAAGCTCCAACGCTCGGTTTATGGGCTGGTGCAAGCATCTCGGAGTTGGAACATTCGCTTTGATGAGATGATCAAAGCGTTTGGGTTTACACAGACTTATGGAGAAGCCTGCGTTTACAAGAAAGTGAGTGGGAGCTCTATAGCATTTCTCATACTATATGTAGATGACATACTTTTGATGGGAAATGATATAGAACTCTTGGACAGCATCAAGGCCTACTTGAATAAAAGTTTTTCAATGAAGGACCTTGGAGAAGCTGCTTATATATTAGGCATCAAAATCTATAGAGATAGATCGAGATGCCTCATAGATCTTTCACAAAGCACATACCTTGATAAGATATTGAAGAAGTTCAATATGGATCAATCCAAGAAGGGGTTCTTGCCTGTGTTACAAGGTATGAAATTGAGCTCAGCTCAATGTCCGACCATGGCAGAAGATATAGAAGAGATGAGCGTCATCCCCTATGCCTCAGCCATAGGTTCTATTATGTATGCCATGCTGTGTACCAGACCTGATGTTAACCTTGCCGTCAGTTTGGTAAGAAGGTACCAAAGTAATCCCGGCAAGGAACACTGGACAGCGGTCAAGAATATCCTGAAGTACCTGAAAAGGACTAAGGAAATGTTTCTCGTTTATGGAGGTGACGAAGAGCTCGTCGTAAAGGGTTACGTCGACGCTAGCTTCGACACAGATCTGGATGACTCTAAGTCACAAACCGGATACGTGTATATTTTGAATGGTGGGGCAGTAAGCTGGTGCAGTTGCAAGCAAAGCGTCGTGGCGGGATGTACTGTCACATCCCTGGTCCTGTTATGCACTAGGCTAGACCACATGTGAGCATCATGTTTTAATTCAAATGAAATTTGAATTGAGGAATTTTCAAAGCCTCAGAAACCTTCTAAAAATGATCAACATTAAAATCTCCTCAAAGAAGTCCAAGGAAATGTTCCTCTTAGTCTCTGAAAATATTGCAAAGAGGTAAAACTCAAAACAATATTTTTGGTATCTCAGAGTTAATTATTTTGGGCCTTTGAATTAAATAAATAGCTATTTGCATTGGATATATATTTGATATATAAATAATATATGTCCAATAATTACTGGAACATTTTATGTGGTTTGGTATATTTTAGTTCTAGCCACATAACTATTTTCAGGATTTTATAAAATGGTTTAGTATATTACTAAACTAAAACAACACAGAACAAAATAGATAAACAAAAACAAAAATAGAAAGAGCAGAGGACTACTTGGCGCTCACCTCAGCCCACCTGGCCCAGCTCCTCCAGCCGGCCCAGCCCACCGCCGCTTCTCCCCCTGTCGTCTTCCTCCCCCTCGCCCCGAAGCTGCTCGGTGGCGCGCGCGGCCACGCGCCCCGGCCACCTCCTCCCTGCCTGGCTGCCTCCTCCTCTCCTGGACGTCTCCCGCAGCTCCACGCCACCCCCTGGAACCCCCTCGCACTCTCTCTCTCGACCCCTTCCCCCTCCTCTGCTCTCTCTCTCGCGCAGCCCGAGCGGAGCTCATCGCCGCCGCTCGCCGTTGCCGCACCCAGAGCCTCCCCCTCGACCCTCGGCGTGCCCAGTAGCTCGGCTACCTCGCCCTCATCCTCTCCGACGAGTCAAGCGACCTCGGACGCCCTGCATCGCCGTCATCGAGCCGTCTTCTTCACACACGGCCGCCGGATGCCGCTCGTCGATTCGCCGTCTCCGCCACCTCCCCGAGCCCACCGAGCTGCTCGTCGACCTCGCCGTGAGCTCCTCTGCCGAACCCCTCTCTCCCCGTGCTCTATTTCCCTCCGTAGCCGCCGTTACCACCGCGGCCGAGAGCTTCTCGCCGCCGGCCATGGCGTGGCCGTGGCCACAGCCACCACAGCTCGCTCCCGAGCCCACCGTCGTGCTCACCGCAACCTCAGGAGCCCGCAGCACCCACCAGTTTCTCCCGTAGCGCACCATAGCGTCGAATCGATCGGCGCCCGAACTTCGGCGCCGCCGCGAGCTCGTTTCCGGCGAGCTCCGGCCACCACAGCCGCTGCCGCTCGCCCAGTTGGATGCGGCGCATCTTCAGCTACCCGTAGGAGCAAACCACGCGTCGAATGGTGCTCCGTAGCGAGCACACGTTGCATCTCCGTCGTCGGCCATGGTCGTCGCCGGCGAAACTCCGGCGGGAGCTGACGTGGCTCCGTCATTAGGAGCTAATCCAACTAACTAAACCACCTACAGCCAATGACAGTAGGCCCCACCCCTGGTCAAACCCCAGTCAGCGCTGGGTTTGACCGGGATTAGTTCCTGTGTCACTGACGTGTGGACCCCGCACGTCAGGTTTGACCTGGACCTGGCCGTTGACTCGCTGACGTCATGCTGGCGTCAGGCTGACGCAGTTAAATCATTTTCTGGAATTATTTTAATTCTAAATATTCAGGAAATTCCAGAAAATGTTCAAAACTTCAAAAATTCATAGTAATTCAACCGTAACTCCAAATTAAATAATTTATATATGAAAAATTATCAGAAAAATTCAAGGAATCCATCTGCACCATTTTTATGCATGTTAGAACAACTTATAGCTGCTGTATAGCTCAAATCAATTAAATGGCATTTGAATAATCACATATGGAGTTTGAATTTGAATCTTGTATTCAAACCAACTTCATTTAATCTGTTGCTAGTTGCATTAGCTCAAAACACATTCATATTGCCATGTCATAGCATGCATCATTTTGTGCATTGCATTGATTGTGTTCTTCTTTGTTGCCGGTATCTGTTCCCTCCCGGTAGACGATGTTCCGACGTTGTGATCGTTGACACTGATGAAGACTCAATGTTATCTTCAGAAGTGCCAGGCAAGCAAAACCCCCTTGTTCATTCCGATACAATCCCACTCTCTCGCTCCTGCTCTCTTTTACTGCATTAGGACAACAACGATTCATCTGTTATTTGCTGCGGTAGCTGAACCCCTTTATCCTTTGCATGACCTGTCATTCCACAGTAAATAGATGAAACCCACTAGCATGGGTAGGAGTTGTTTGA
>NC_041392.1:16596813-16601805 GCF_002162155.2 Triticum dicoccoides
GACGCCCTGCATCGCCGTCATCGAGCCGTCTTCTTCACACACGGCCGCCGGATGCCGCTCGTCGATTCGCCGTCTCCGCCACCTCCCCGAGCCCACCGAGCTGCTCGTCGACCTCGCCGTGAGCTCCTCTGCCGAACCCCTCTCTCCCCGTGCTCTATTTCCCTCCGTAGCCGCCGTTACCACCGCGGCCGAGAGCTTCTCGCCGCCGGCCATGGCGTGGCCGTGGCCACAGCCACCACAGCTCGCTCCCGAGCCCACCGTCGTGCTCACCGCAACCTCAGGAGCCCGCAGCACCCACCAGTTTCTCCCGTAGCGCACCATAGCGTCGAATCGATCGGCGCCCGAACTTCGGCGCCGCCGCGAGCTCTTTTCCGGCGAGCTCCGGCCACCACAGCCGCTGCCGCTCGCCCAGTTGGATGCGGCGCATCTTCAGCTACCCGTAGGAGCAAACCACGCGTCGAATGGTGCTCCGTAGTGAGCACACGTTGCATCTCCGTCGTCGGCCATGGTCGTCGCCGGCGAAACTCCGGCGGGAGCTGACGTGGCTCTGTCATTAGGAGCTAATCCAACTAACTAAACCACCTACAGCCACTGACAGTAGGCCCCACCCCTGGTCAAACCCCAGTCAGCGCTGGGTTTGACCGGGATTAGTTCCTGTGTCACTGACGTGTGGACCCCGCACGTCAGGTTTGACCTGGACCTGGCCGTTGACTCGCTGACGTCATGCTGGCGTCAGGCTGACGCAGTTAAATCATTTTCTGGAATTATTTTAATTCTAAATATTCAGGAAATTCCAGAAAATGTTCAAAACTTCAAAAATTCATAGTAATTCAACCGTAACTCCAAATTAAATAATTTATATATGAAAAATTATCAGAAAAATTCAAGGAATCCATCTGTACCATTTTTATGCATGTTAGAACAACTTATAGCTGCTGTATAGCACAAATCAATTAAATGGCATTTGAATAATCACATATGGAGTTTGAATTTGAATCTTGTATTCAAACCAACTTCATTTAATCTGTTGCTAGTTGCATTAGCTCAAAACACATTCATATTGCCATGTCATAGCATGCATCATTTTGTGCATTGCATTGATTGTGTTCTTCTTTGTTGCCGGTATCTGTTCCCTCCCGGTAGACGATGTTCCGACGTTGTGATCGTTGACACTGATGAAGACTCAATGTTATCTTCAGAAGTGCCACGCAAGCAAAACCCCCTTGTTCATTCCGATACAATCCCACTCTCTCGCTCCTGCTCTCTTTTACTGCATTAGGACAACAACGATTCATCTGTTATTTGCTGCGGTAGCTGAACCCCTTTATCCTTTGCATGACCTGTCATTCCACAGTAAATAGATGAAACCCACTAGCATGGGTAGGAGTTGTTTGAGCCCTGTTGTGCCTACTCATTCTTGCTTGTTTGTCATGCCTGCTACTGCTTAGAGTTGAGTCAGGTCTGATTCATCGGGGATGAATCAGAGGCGTGTGAACATGTCCTACTGTGTGTGAGCTAAGTGTGTGAACACGTTTTGGTAAAGGTAGCGGTGAGAGGCCATGTAGGAGTACATGGTGGGTTGTCTCATTGCAGCCGTCCTCAGGAACTGAGTTCTGTGTTTGTGATCCATGATTCAGCTACTACCACGCATTGGGCCCGAAACCAATGGACCCTCTCGGCTTCTTGATCACCCTTGTCCTCTGTCCAGGAGTTGCAAGTAGTTTCTGATGTTTGTAGTATGCTGGAGGCCGTGGGCAGCGCTGACCGTAGGGGTGGGCTGTGATGCGGTAGGCACGTGGCACGGTGTACCGGGCGCCCGTTTGGTGTCTCGGGAACCCTGTTCACATCGTTTGGGGCTGTGAGCAAAACTCCGGTCGGATCTCCTCATGGATGGAACCCGAATAGGCGATAAACCTGGACTAGAGACTTAGGTGATTAGGTAGGTCGTGGCCGACACCCACGTTGGGCTTCCGCTTGAAGGTTGCCGAGTACATGTCGTGTAAACGACGGTAAGTGGTGAGAGCGTGTATGAAGAAGTACACCCCTGCAGGGTTAACCTAATCTATTCGAATAGCCGTGTCCGCGGAAAAGGACTTCTGGATTGCTTATATCAGTTCATAGACAAGTGAAAGTGGATACTCTAAAATACGCAAGATAAGCGTGAGTGCTATGGATGGCGTTCTCGTAGGGAGACGGGAGCGGATCCATAGTGGTGTATTGATATGGTGAATATGTGGACTCGTGTGCGCCACCTCAAAAGAGTCGCTTGCAGTCGTAGTTTAGGATAGCCACCGAGTCAAAGCTGGCTTGCTGCAGTTAAACCCCACCACCCCTTTGTTGATAATGATGCATATGTAGTTAGTTCTGATGTAAGTCTTGCTGGGTACATTTGTACTCACGTTTGCCTATTTTATGTTTTTGCAGAGAGACTTCAGTCTCACTAGTAGTTCCGCTTGGACTTCGACGTTTAGCTTGCTACCTCAGCTACGATCTTGTGCCCTCGGCAGTATCTGGTAGATAGTCAGGCTTCTCAGCCTTTTTCATTTATAGTTGTCTGTACTCAGACATGATAGCTTCCGCTTGTGCTTTGACTTGTATACTCTGAATGTTGGGTCATGAGACCTATGTTTGTAATATCTCGCTCCTCGGAGCCTAATGAATAAATACTTGAGTCATAGAGTCATGTTGTGATGCCATGTTGTGTTTGCACATATCGAGCATATTGTGTGTATGTTATTGAAATGCTTGGTATGTGTGGGATCTGACTATCTAGTTGTTTATCCTTAGTAGCCTCTCTTACCGGGAAATGTCTCCTAGTGTTTCCAATGGTAGCTTGCTACTGCTCCGGAACACTTAGGCTGGCCGGCATGTGTCCTTCTTCGTTCCTGTGTCTGTCCCTTCGGGGAAATGTCACGCGATGAATACCGGAGTCCTGTTAGCCCGCTACAGCCCGGTTCACCGGAGTCCTGCTAGCCCAGTGCTACAGCCTGGATTCACTTGCTGATGACCGACACATTCGATGCTGGGTCATGGATGCCTGTCCCTGTAAGTTTGTGCCACTTTGGGTTTACGACTAGCCATGTCAGCCCGGGCTCCTTATCATATAGATGCTAGCGACATTGTCATATACGTGTGCCAAAAGGCGCAAACGGTCCCGGGTAAAGGTAGGGCGACACCCGTGGGAATACCGTGCGTGAGGCCGCAAAGTGATATGAGGTGTTACATGCTAGATCGATGTGGCATTGAGTCGGGGTCCTGACATGTACATGTGAAGCGGAGTACATGGCAGCCTCGGAGGCAGCACATGAAGCAATATGGGTGAAGGAGTTCATCACCGACCTAGGAGTCATACCCAATGCGTCGGGGCCGATCAAGCTCTTCTGTGACAACACTGGAGCTATTGCACTTGCCAAGGAGCCCAGGTTTCACAAGAAGACAAGGCACATCAAGCGTCGCTTCAACTCCATTCGTGAAAATGTTCAAGATGGAGACATAGAGATTTGTAAAGTACATACGGACCTGAATGTAGCAGATCCGTTGACTAAACCTCTCCCTAGAGCAAAACATGATCAACACCAGAATTCCATGGGTGTTCGATTCATCACAATGTAACTAGATTATTGACTCTAGTGCAAGTGGGAGACTGTTGGAAATATGCCCTAGAGGCAATAATAAAAGCATTATTATTATATTTCCTTGTTCATGATAATTGTCTTTATTCATGCTATAATTGTGTTATCCGGAAATCGTAATACATGTGTGAATAACAGACACCGACATGTCCCTAGTGAGCCTCTAGTTGACTAGCTCGTTGATCAACAGATAGTCATGGTTTCCTGACTATGGACACTGGATGTCATTGATAACGAGATCACATCATTGGGAGAATGATGTGATGGACAAGACCCAATCCTAAACATAGCACAAGATCGTATAGTTCATTTGCTAGAGTTTTCCAATGTAAAGTATCTTTTCCTTAGACCATGAGATCGTGTAACTCCCGGATACCGTAGGAGTGCTTTGGGTATGCCAAATGTCACAACGTAACTGGGTGACTATAAAGGTAGACTACGGGTATCTCCGAAAGTGTCTGTTGGGTGACATGGATCAAGACTGGGATTTGTCACTCCGTATGACGGAGAGGTATCACTGGGCCCACTCGGTAATGCATCATCATAATGAGTTCAGAGTGACCAAGTGTCTGGTCACGGGATCATGCATTGCGGTACGAGTAAAGTGACTTGCCGGTAACGAGATTGAACGAGGTATTGGGATACTGACGATCGAATCTCGGGCAAGTAACATATCGATAGACAAAGGGAATAGCGTACGGGGTTGATAGAATCCTCGACATTGTGGTTCATCCGATGAGATCATCGTGGAGCATGTGGGAGCCAACATGGGTATCCAGATCCCGCTGTTGGTTATTGACCGGAGAGTCGTCTCGGTCATGTCTGCTTGTCTCTCGAACCCGTAGGGTCTACACACTTAAGGTTCAGTTACGCTAGGGTTGTAGGGATATGTATATGCAGTAACCCGAATGTTGTTCGGAGTCCCGGATGAGATCCCGGACGTCACGAGGAGTTCCGGAATGGTCCGGAGGTAAAGATTTATATATGGGAAGTCCTGTTTCGGGCATCGGGACAAGTTTCGGGGTTATCGGTATTGTACCGGGACCACCGGAAGGGTCCCGGGGGTCCACCGGGTGGGTCCACCTGTCCCGGGGGGCCACATGGGCTGTAGGGAGTGCGCCTTGGCCTAATGGGCCAAGGGCACCAGCCCCACATAGGCCCATGCGCCTAGGGTTTAAGGGGGAAAGAGTCCTAGGAGGGTAAGGCACCTCCTAGGTGCCTTGGGGGGGAGGGAAACCCCCCTTGGCCGCCGCACCCCCTAGGAGATTGGATCTCCTAGGGCCGGCCACCCCCCCTTGGCACCCCTATATATAGTGGGGGACAGGAGGGACTTTATACTTGAACGCCTTGGCCTTTGGTT
>NC_041392.1:16602168-16605845 GCF_002162155.2 Triticum dicoccoides
AAGCTCTGCCGGAGTACTGCAGCTCCATCAACACCACGCCGTCGTGCTGCTGCTGGTGCCATCTCCCTCAACCTCCCCTCCCTCCCTTGCTGGATCAAGAAGGAGGAGACGTGGCTGTTCCGTACGTGTGTTGAACGCGGAGGTGCCGTCCGTTCGGCGCTGGTTATCGGTGATTTGGATCACGTCGAGTACGACTACATCATCACTGTTCTTTTGAACGCTTCCGTGCGCGATCTACAAAGGTATGTAGATGCATCTAATCACTCGTTGCTAGATGAACTCCTAGATGATCTTGGTGAAACGAGTAGGAAAATTTTTGTTTTCTGCAACGTTCCCCAACAATACCACCGGGCGCCAGGAAATCTTCCGGATTCCCGTGGCCTTCTTCTTGGCCTTCGTCTCCGGCACCACGTAATGTGCCGGAACCAGCAGCTCTGCCAAGCGGGCGTCTGCTGGGCCTTCGGGCAAAGGAGCCGGACAGTTGATCTGTCCGGCCGTCTTCTGCCAGTCCTGTCAAAGGTACGGGAGTTTAGATCCCGCATAGAGTCAAACTATGAAAAACAAGGATCCTGTAAGAGGTAAAGCCGCTTACCGCACTGGCTGGGCGCTTCGCGCTAAATCCGCGATCTTCGGTAAGGGGGTGAGGAACCTCGGCGCCCTTGAATAGCACCTTCCAGGCATCTTCGTGCATCGTGTCGAAGAGCCTGCTCAGAGTTCGCTGCTGGGCCGAGTCGAACTCCCACAAGTTGAAAGCCTGTTGTTGACACGGGAGGATCCGGCGGATGAGCATGACCTGGACTACGTTGACGAGTTTGAGCTTCTTGCTCACCAGGTTTTGGACACATGTTTGGAGTCCGGTCAGCTCTTCTGAACTACCCCAGGACAGGCCCTTCTCTTTCCAGGAGGTGAGCCGCGTGGGGATGCCAGATCGAAACTCAGGGCCCGCTACCCATTTGGGGTCACGCGGCTCGGTGATGTAGAACCACCCTGATTTCCACCCCTTTATGGTCTCCACGAAGGAGCCCTCGAGCCATGTGACGTTGGGCATCTTGCCCACCATGGCACCTCCGCACTCCGCCTAGCGGCCGCTCACTACCTTCGGCTTGACATTGAAGGTCTTCAGCCATAAGCTGAAGTGGGGCCGGATGTAGAGGAAGGCCTCGCACACGACGATAAACGCGGAGATGTTGAGGATGAAGTTCGGGGCCAGATCGTGGAAGTCCAGGCCGTATTAGAACATGAGCCCCCGGACGAATGAGTGGAGAGGGAATCCCAGTCCGCGGAGGAAATGGGTAAGGAACACTACCCTCTCATGGGGCCTGGGGGTGGGGGTGAGCTGCCCCTCGTCAGGGAGCTGGTGCGCGATGTCGTCGGGCAGGTATCCGGCTCTCCTCAGCTTCTTAACGTCTCCCTCCGTGACGGAGGAGACCATCCACTTGCCTCCCGCTCTAGACATGGTTGGAGAAGGTTGAGGAAGAAGACGCGGACTTGGGCGCTGGAGCTCGAGTGTGCGAAAATGGATAAGCAAAGGAGGAAGAAGGCGTGGATGGAAAGGTGAATCCTTATCCCTTTATATGGGCAGACAAAACTATGCGTCCCCCACCAGCCTGGTAAAACTCGCTTATCCCCCAAGCGTCGTAATCAATAGCACGGTTGGGTTACCCACGCCCGTATTGATGAGAATCCCGTGATAACACTAGTAGAAAAAGGGTCAAATGTGAAGCACATTAGTGCCGGTTTGTAAAAAAACCGGCACTAATGTGATCAATAGTACTGGTTCGTGGCGGCGATCAATAGTACCGGTTCGTGGCGAACCTTTAGTACCGGTTCATGCAACGAACCGGTACTAAAGAGGCTGTGGCAGCCTGCGGTCAGGCTATGGCCCCACCATCACCATTTAGTGCCGGTTCGTACCATGAACCGGTACTAATGAGGTTATGGCAAGCTGTTTTTAGTCCCACCTCGCTACCCTAACAAGGCTTTTACCACCTTAAATATGTTACTTCTCAAACTATCACAAGCACTTGGTCTTCATTGAACTCTATGTGTAGAATTTGTGGCCGCAATATGAGTCTTCACCGGTTTATAAATCGTTGAGGACTCATATTGACAATTCAGATTGTACACAAAAAGATCATTGATGATCAAAGTATTTTTGATGTATAAGATCATATTGACAATTCAGATATAAAGAAATATAAGATCATGATCTAAATGCTCTTATATTTTTTGCGTTCAATATGCACCATTCAAAGCGACGCCATCAACTTTCAACCATTTCTGCCTTCATTTGCTATTTTTCATGCATTTAATGATTTGTTTTGAGCTAAATGACCCTGAAATTGAAAAGCACTATAAAAGGAGATACATTAGTCCCGGTTTGAATTTGAGCCAGCACTAATGTGTCCATTAGTGCCGGTTCCAACTGCTAGGCGGGAGGAGCTCTTTAGTACCGGTTCATGGCGAACCTTTAGCACCGGTTCGTGCCACGAACTAGTACTAATGAGGTTGTGTCAGGTAAGGCTGGGACCCCACGAGCACCTTTAGTACCAGTTCATGGCATGAACCAGTACTACAGTTTCTTAGTAAGCTGTTTTTTAGTCCCACCTCGCGAAGAGAGAGGGACTAGGAGCGGTTTATAAGCCCTGAGTGCAGAGACGATGAAGAAGAGGCTCAATGTCATGTTACTTAGCATCAAGCCTTGAGGATATGGTAGACTACACGAAGCTATGTGCAGTGCAGTTTACACTATTCCGAAAGGCTTGAAGCTAATTAGCGAGCATTGCACCTGCTTTTATTTTTAATAACTTATTACAACTCCGGACTTCTTCTGTTATGGCAAAAACTAGATGCACTTCGTGTACAAACTGGACAATCTCATTCAAAGTATCAGGGCCGGTTTCAGACGAAAACTCATCTGTTACACCGGCATTTCATTTTTTTAAACTTATTATAACTCCAGACTTTGAACCATCAAGTTTTAACCATCAACTTGGCATGGTATATAAAAATAAATGAATAGAAGAAAATAAATAAAGCAGAAAAGAAAAAAAACTATAGCAGAAAAAAAAACTATATAAAAAACTACTCAGAAATAAATAGAAGAAAATAAATATAGCAGAAAAGAAACAAACTACTCATAAATAAATAGAAGAAAAAATAAAGCAGAAAAGAAAAAAACTATATCAAAAAATTTGGGGCGCTGCCCTGTGGGCCTGCTAGACCACGGGCGTGCAATTTCAGGCCCACAAGGCCCAGCAGACTCACAGGACAGCACACCATAGTTAGGCCCTGAAGCCTGCTTTATAGAGGAGTTCGAAAGGGCAGCCGCGGCTGGGTTTATAAACCAGTGCGGCTGCCCTTCGCCCGGCGAGGTGGGACTAAACTTTGTGCATGCAGCGCACCACCTTTAGTACCGGTTGGTGGCTCCAACCGGTACTCAAGGGTGACCTTTAGTACCGGTTGGAGCCACCAACCGGTACTATAGGCCAGCTCTTCCCGCCTCTTGGCCTGGCCAAAGTTGGCCTTTAGTACCGGTTGGTGGCCCCAACCGGTACTAAAGGCCTCTCCTATATATACAACACTTATGAAAAATTTCAGTTAGTTCCTATGTTTCATCTTCGTGGCCGCGCGCCTAGTCCCCATCGCCGTCGTTGCGCCCCGGCCGTCCCCGGCGT
>NC_041392.1:16606317-16615064 GCF_002162155.2 Triticum dicoccoides
CCCCGTTGCGCCGTCCCCATCGTCGCCCCCGTCGTGCCGCCGCCCGTATGCCGCCGCCCCCGTCGCGCCGTCCCCTTCGTCGCCGTCTCGCGCCGCCGGTCGCCCATACGCCGCCGCCCCCGCTCGTACGTACACACACACACACACAATTTTTTTACTTATTTTCTGTTTTCTGTTTTTTAGATTAATGCATGTCAAATTGTTAATTAGATGAACGTCAAATGTTAGATATGAATTAGATAGAAAAGTTAAATATTAATATAACTAGTTTATTTTTAGTAAATGCTTAGTTGAATTAATTAGTTGAATTAATTAATAGAACTAGTCAGCAACCCGTGCAGCCGCACGGGCTAGCTGATTTAGACTACATAAAACATAGTAAAGTATTTCTATACAAGGATTGTTTGTGCGAAAAGCATTATTATTTTAATTACTAAAAATTGGTCATTTATTTGAGATATATTATTAATCAAAATATATAAGTTTCCAGTACTTTTGTCCGAGTGATGTTTATAAACTTCTAATATTCTCATAATATTTTTGAATGAATGGAATGTTACAAAAAATCCGTGTTGATTTTTGATTTTGTGGGACTGAATCCGAAAGGTTTATGTTTTAAGGATATATTTAGCTCACATTTAAAAGTATTTCTGTATTTAGTCAAATCTATAATTCTTTTCTTTGCGCTATGGTGCAACCACAAACACTCTAGTACAAATTCACCCATGGAGGATTTATGTGAACATGACGATGGAATCCTGCAAATTCTATGCCCGTATTTCCAGTATCAAGGTAATCCAAGAGGTCCTAATGGATCTTTTATCCAAAGTGTTCCTATATGCAAAGAAAGGAAACTACCTTTATCAATTCTTGGTATTTCAATAAATTAAACATTGAAACAAAATCATACTGACAGTTATACTGCTAGTGTATCAAGCAAAAAGTGCAACTAATTAAGCGATGAATATTTAGGAACTATTGATCATTGTAAATTACATACAACACTTCATCACTTTTTCCATGCAAATGTGGTCAACCCACCATAAATATTTTTGCTGAAAATCCAGGGTAAAAAGTACAGGTTGTATATCTATACATTAATTATATATGGTTTCCAATATCAAATTCTAGTCCGAGCTTGTCGATCTCATGCACATTTACATGCTCCGAAATACAAAGTGCAATCTTTCTTATGAACTCCAAATATTAAAATTAAGTAAAAATATTTCTGATATAAATAATATCTAGTGAAGTGCCACAATCATAGTTGGCTTCTTTTACATGGTCCTAGATTGATATTATAGCTTCTGGATTCAGTTTAAATAAAAAAAGTAGCATCATACAAATGCGGCGATTGTCCACAACATAAGCAAGACATACAGAAGTTCAAAGTATGTGACATACTGATTAAAAATACGACAACCCTATTGACCTTATGACAAAAAAAAACACCTGTTAGATTCCCTTATATGACACATGTAAAACTTATAAAAAATTACGTCAGCCCTTGATCCACCATGTAAATTTAAATGGAAAAGAAAGTGTCTTACAAAAGATTAGGCATTCTCTCGTAAACCTTCGAAGATGATGAGCTGAAACAACCAAGAAGGGATGGCGAGTGTTTGTCAAGGCTATAGCTTGGCAAGGAACATCGATCTTTCTAGGTCCTTAAACAAATAACTAAGCCTATTAAGATATAATTATGGAGGCTAACTTAAGAATTTAAAAAACAATTATACGCACTTCATGACATCAAACACGGTTTAAAAATAATACATGATGGATCGTTGTATACAGCTAAGATCACAAATGTACATAATGTTTTCTAACAAAATAAGAGGATGGATGGAAAAATTGTTGTCAGCTGCAGGAAAGGAAGTGTTAGTAAAGTCAATTGCGCAAGCAATTCCAGTTTATTCTATGTCATGCTTGTTGCCAAGGGGGGGTGTGTGATGATATCACCTCTCTAATTCGTCAATTCTGGTGGGGAAGTAAAAGAGGAAAGATGAAACCAGCATGGGTTGCGTGGGATGTGATGATCAGACCAAAGAACATGGGTGGCATGGGATTCAGAGATTTGGAGCTGTTCAATTTGGCGTTATTGGCAAGGCAGGCATGGAGAGTCTTGGTTGATGATGATTCCCTGAGTTCTCAAATACTCAAAGCGGCTTATTATCCAAATAGCTCATTGCTTGATGCAACCCTTGGACCACATCCATCGCAGATTTGGAGGGCCATAATTGATGGTAGAGATGTGCTTGCTCAAGGAATTATACGAAGAGTGGGAGACGGAGAAACTACCAATATTTGGCATCATAACTGGATATCGAGACCAAGTTTCAAGCGACCAATTTCTTCTCTAGTACCGGTTCCACCAGAGAAAGTATCGGAGCTTATTGATACAAACACAGCCTCCTGGAGAGCGGGACTAGTAAGAACGGTATTCACACCTTTTGACGCCGAAGAAATTTTGAAAATTCCGCTGTGTACCAGGAAGGTGGATGACTTTTGGGCTTGGAGTGAGACCCCGAGGGGAATATTCACAGTAGCGTCGGCTTATCGTATGCTTGTAACAACAAAGCTTGGCAGAGAAAATTGGTTGGAGGGGAGGGAGGAATCATCGAATATCAACATGGAGAGCGGGGAGTGGAATGACCTGTGGAAGATGCATGTGCCGTCCAAGATCAAAGTATTTGCATGGAGGTTGGCGAGGCACTCGATCCCGGTGGGAGACGTGCTACACCACCGCCATATGGCCACAACAGCAGCGTGTCCTCTATGTGGAACCCAGGATACATGGAATCATGCTTTACTAGAGTGTCCGATGTCTCGCTGCACATGGGCCCTGTCTTCGGTACAAGTGTTGGATCAGCTCTGTGTTGTGCAACACGGCAGTGCGAAAAAATGGTTGTTTGCCCTTAAAGATAGCCTCAATGCCTCAATGTGTACATATTTATGGTCCTATATGACAATGGTAAGCTGAACATTATCCCTGATACTTTACTAAACATTGGTGCGATGTAGAACTGGCAGCAGCTCGTCTCGTGTTAGCTCCAATAGTAGAAGAACAAAAATTTAAGTTCAAGGACAATGACCTCTAAAATCTTGGGGTACATACGAATTAGATTCTTTATTAGGTGTTTTTCTAGTTTGCATAATTATCACGAACCTACAGCAACAGAATGAACCTACATGAGCAACAGTACAAACCACACAGCTACTGAAAACTCTCACGCTTGATGATAAAATCTAGTTACTCTGAGTGCACATGTGTCCTCTACGGCTCGCCCGCAAACAAATTCTGCAGCGATTGCATCATTACGGTTCTATGTGCTCCATATAATCTGCTTATGAACATCAGGGAGTCCAAGGCTGGTGCAGAAAATCTCCTCCGAATCCACCCTGCAACCTGGAGTTAAAAACAATGGTTTCATTAACGTTAGCCAATACCTACTGGATAATGTCAAATCAAATTAGGAAGGAAACCTCTGGGCCGGGATAATGGATAGAAGGAGGAATACATGTGATACATATCCCTCAGGGGGAAACAAAAACAGCGCTTGTCGAAAACCGATTGGCTGGTGACGCAAGCACCATTGCGACTTGTATGCCCAGCGGTAATGTTCACAGCTGAGTTGTGTTGTTTCATTGATTCAGGACTGCCATGCTTGAAAGGAGGAGATGGAGGGAGTTTCGATCAAGTAGGTCACGGGCTCATGGCTGCAATTAAGGGATTCATCAAATCCCCCAAAAAGAAAATCTTGGCTGTAGTTGCTCGTTGGAAACCAACATCAAAATTCCTCAAAAAGATGGATTGCAACATGGAGATTCAAAGATTGTAGAGGAAGGGGTCGAGGAGAGGCTTGCATCTTTTCCATACATTCTTCTAAAGCTAAACTACAGTGCTAACTACGTTATTACTAATCGTCAACCCGTGCATTCGCACGGGCTAATCAGAAAATTATAGAAATGTTTTATAGATGGGCCTTTCAAGTATGGACTGATACTCTTTGATATTTTCAGGCACAATTCCACTAATAGTTGCATTATTTGATAATATATGTATTGCTTAGTAACTGAGTTATTTATTATTATCCTCTCTTGACTTTAGTTTCTGTTCGTAGGCGTTAATGCTTCGACTATGAGAATTGAGCTGTTAGAATCTTTTTGAGTGCATATTTCTTCTGGTATAGCTATTTGAAACATGCTTTATATTTGTCATATTGTATATATGAATTTTCTTGTTAGCATTACTCCTTGATGGTTCTTGCTTCATCTATTTGCGATTGGTACACATAAAAGTGGAATGCATTTTTTGGTAAATTCATTTGACAGATGATATATTTTTATCGTTGAATTGATATAAAGATGTTGTGTAGTAGCACAGAGAAATTCCATCTAAGTATTTTGTCTTAAAATCTCTCTTGCCTGTATTGCTGATTTCTTCTTGGTCTTTTTCAACTATTTCAGTCTTTTCGGGAAGTATAGATTGTTATTGTAATAAAATAGAGAGCAAAGAGGGAAATTCTTTTCTTCTGTACTTCCGAACTACCTCTATATATCAATGTCAAGATTACGTCTCTCATAGAGATGCTACGTCAAAAAATAAAACACATAAAGGCAATACATTTTTTCCACATACTGTCTATTATGCATTCCAAGTCCTGTAGGGTTGGCCGCTGGATGCTGGATCATCAAACTTTGTTCCTCTCTCCCTTCCAAACAAAACCAAGAGCACGAAGAATATGGACAACTTACGAAAATAAGGGTGAAAATAAGATTTCAGGAGGAAACAGTTCTCGAGGAAGGACTTCAATGTGCTAACAAAAGGCAGCAACATGGTTGTGCCATAGACAGGTGATTAGTGACATGACAGAATTATACTTGGCGTCCCATGGGTTCACGCGCCCATGGGCACCCGACCCGAATGGGTAGAATATGAGTCGCTGACTCCGCCCATGGGTTTTACCCATGGGTAACCCGATTAGTCGTGGGTATGGTATGGGTGTAGGTTTGTATCTGTTGAGTATAAGGATTATTAGAAAAGACGAGATAGATTAGGATTTGTTTTGGGTTGTCTTGTACTCCAAGTAGATCATTGTACTCCTATATATATGCCCACGAGGCTCAAGCAATAAAACATCGAACTATTCCATCAATCCTCTCTCTCCCTTGTAACATGGTATCAGCCTAATCACGATCCAAACCCTAGCAGGCGCCACTTCTGTCACCCGCGCGCCGCCTCCGGGGCGGTCGGCATTCATGACCGCCGCCGCGGGCCGCGCCGCCCGTACCTAGGGTTCGTCCGCCGGCCGTGTTGACCGGCTGCCCTAGAGAGTCTTTTTTTCCCGATCCTTTGATGCGGGTTTTCTCTCTTTTGCCGGTCTCTTTGATCCGCGCCTCCTTTTTGGTTTTCTGGTCTATGTGATCCGGTTTACATTACCCACCACTGTCGTCGACCCCATGCGCCTCTACTCCAACACCGGCGCGATCGGTCGGCTTCTTCATCGATGCGGCGGCCTCGCGCGTCGTCCGCCCGCCGCCCGTCGGTCGCCCCGACCCGGCGGCCTCGCGCGGCGTCCGCGCATCGGCCCGCCGGTCGCCCTGACCCGGCGGCCTCGTGTCATGCAGCAGCCCTTCACCGCCGTCGTTCGCGTGACGGCCTGTCCGTCGATCTACGTCGGCCGTCACCGCCCTGCTCCGACCGGGACTCCTGCATCACCCCAACCAGGCGGCCTCGCGCCATGCGGCTGCCAATCATAGCGGCCCTTCCGCTTGCCGCCGCTGGCTTCAACTCGGGCTCCGCCGCCACCACACCTCCACCGAGCGGCGTCCCTGACCTCAGCGCGATCGGATTGATCACCCGCCCGTCGCCTCATCTACGCCGTGCGACCGACCTGGCCCGTCGGTTGCGCGCGCCTCCGCAGGCCCTGTGAAGACTGTCCCGAGTTCAGCGTGCCCCTCTACCAATCGAGCAACGGGCTACCGCTGCGTCGCCCCGTCGGGCCGCAGCGCCGCCGCCCCGTGGTTCTTCTCCCGACTGCACCGACCCGCGTCACCACTGCATCGCCCCTTCGGGCCGTAGTACCGTGGCCCGCGGTCCACCGCCGCCCAGAGGCCGTCTGCTCCAGGTCGTCCCCGTGGCAGGTCCGACCCTCGCGCCGCCACTGCGTCGCCCCGTCGGGCCGTAGCGAGCGTGGCACGCGGTCCACGTTGCCGTCCCGAGGTCGTCCCCGTGGTTGCACCGACCCGCGCTCCTCTGTTGTGCCGCCCCTTCGGGCTGTCGCGCCGCGGCCCGCGGTCCCTGCCGCCGCCCCGAGGTCTTCCTGCCGTCACCTCGATCTGCCCGCCGCCGCTGCGTCGCCCGTTCGGGCCGTAGCGCGGCGGCCCACGGTCCACTTCATCGTCCACGCACGTTGACCTCCCGTGGTATGCGCCGCGTCATCTCCCTTGGCGCGGGAACGCCACCGTCCGCGCCGGTCTTCGTCACGCTGTCAGGGTTCTTTGCTTATTTCGAGCACCGCTGCAGCACTCCTAACCTACCCACCGCCGCCGCCGTCAGGCCGCCGCCGCCGCTCTTCTTTGGCCGCCACCGCCACTACCTCCGTAGCCGCCGCCGCCGCCCGTCCAACCCCTTTGTATTCGTCCAGCACCAGCCCGTCGCCAGCATCGCTGTCATCTACCCCGACCGCTTCATCTACTCTGACAATCGCGGGCGATATTGGCCCCGCGCCGATTGGCGCCGCAACCGTCGTCGAGTCCTTCTCTGCTGGCCTCTCCGACTTCTTCGATATGGCGTACAGCTCGTGCAGGTCCCGGTCTACGCATGCCCGGTGCTGGCAACACCGCCGTGTGCCTTCGTCCACGACGGGTCCCCGGGCCTGGCAAGTGCGGCGCTTCGTCAACTTCGTCTTTGTCCGTCTATGCATGCCCGGTACTGGCAACACCGGTGCGTGCCTTCTTCCATGATGTGTCCCCGGGCTTGGCAAAACCGTCGCGATGCGTCGTCAACAACATCTTCTTCCTGACGCACCGCTACTTCGACACCACTGCGCCCATGCTAACTCGGCGCCCCCTTGCGCCCGCGGCTCCACGGCGACTTCCTCGACACTGGCCACCCCGACTCAACATCGACCACGGCATTATTCGCACGGCTAACTCGACAACGGCTTCACCGCCAACGCTCTCGGCTACCTCGACAAACAACACAAAGGGCTACCGCCTTGCTTGAGCAATCTCGTCGGTTTCCACTCCAGCCACGACTCCGTGATGCATCGACCGTTACGACTGTGGGGTGTGTGTCCAGTCTCACCTTCTGCGTCGCTACCATTGTGACCGCGGCGGGATGTTGAGTATAAGGATTATTAGAAAAGACGAGATAGACTAGGATTTGTTCTGACTTGTCTTGTACTCGAAATAGATCATTGTACTTCTATATATATATATATATATATATATATATATATATATATATATATATACCCACGAGGCTTAAGCAATAAAACATCGAACTATTCCACCAATCCTCTCTCTCCCTTCTAACAGTGTCCATGGGTGACCCGATGGGTTGCCCGATTAATATTCATAATTGAATAAATATTTATTCTATATTACATTTGCCTACTTTTATTTGAATGCCCTTCATAATTATAGAAGTATAAACCAAGACGCATTGTACTACTAGTAATTGATAGTAGTAAAATAACAGGACAAGTTACACGGCACGTCTAGCAGAACCATACGAACACTTGCACTGAACATAATCATCTAGGAAAACGTTATTTTTAAGGGCGATGCTAGGCGCCGGCGCACCGGCCGGACGCTTCGGCCGGTCCAACCCTACCGGCCGGACGCTTCGGCCTCGGCCGCCGGTTGGAGCTGACTGCTCGCCGCCTCGGCCGCCCGTCAGAGCGCCATGGATGCAGCTCCGCGACTCAACTCGTCCAAGTCCGCTCGCCGCCCCGGCCGCCCGTCGGGGTCGCCCCGCGCTCCGGGACTCAGCTCGCCCCGACCGCTCGCTGCCCCCGCTGCTCGTCGGAGTGCCATGGATGCAGCTCCGCCTCACCGATGATTGGTTCTAGCAAAAAACAGAGATGCCTCGTGGAAGCAATTTTTTGTGTCAGTCGTAGCAAATGAAGACAACGGTTGCAGCAAAAAAAATCCATTGGCGTCGCCATTGTAGCAAACATGTTAATTGGATGTAGCAAACCACATCGCCAATGCTAGCAAAAAACGAGGTTGTTGCAACAAAAAATGTTCGTCCTCGTCGTCGCCGGTCACACCTCAGTCGCAAAAAAGTACCATGGCCGCATGAATGGATGTAGCAAAACACACAGACGGTAGTAGCAAAAAATTGACACGGTTGTAGCTTTTCCCCTTTACGGTGGAAGCTTTTCTGTAAACGATTGAAACTTTTTTCGTTTTGAGCAGCGCCTGGGTGAAAAATTCATCTCTCGTTCGGTTAAAGCTTTTTTTCATCGAAGGTTGTAGCATTTTCTGTAGACGGTTGTAGCTTTCCTCGATGGAATTGAACGCTTGCAACTTTCTGTATATCCGATGTAGCAAAACTCGGCGCCGGTTGTAGCTGAGTGGTGTGCCGGTTGTAGCAAAATGTGATACAGGTTGTGGCATGTAACAAAAAAGCGCGATGTCTAGTGTTTGCTCGCGATGACGATGACGCCGTTTTGCTGCAACAATATTAGATTTTTGCTACCACCGGCGATTGAATTTGCTACAACCGGTTCTAA
>NC_041392.1:16615696-16618433 GCF_002162155.2 Triticum dicoccoides
GGATTCTGGGAAGAGGCAGAGGGGTAGTAGTCCGGCGAGGGGCGGCCGCAGGCGGACGAGATCCGGCGAGGGGCGGCCGCACGCGGACGACAAGGCGCTCTTCTCTGGCGGCGGCGGTCGAAGGAGCCCGCTGGTCGCCTGGCCGACGCGTGGTGCCTGCCGGCGCTGGTGCCCGTGCGCTGTGCGAGGAAGAGGGAGACCGGCCGAATCGTTCCGCCGGTGCCCCGGCCCCAAACGTTTCCCTATTTTTAAACCGGATGATTCTTGTCTCGCGTAAACCGCCTTCTGCGTGCGCCACGCGTCCCATGGAGGCCCACCCACCGCCCACAGTTTTCTTATCTACAGCCAGGAGGCACGCAAACCACCCACTCTTTTTCCTCTCTCTGCACGAGATCCCCTTCGTCTCTATCAGAGCAACTCTAGCAGACCCCGCATCCCGCCCCGACCCCTAAAATAACCGCCAAAATGCGGGTCCAGGTGAAAAAACCAGCCCGATCAGACCCTTCATCCCGCCCCGGCCCGCAAAAACTTTTAGGGGGCGCGGCAAAATCCCGAGCCCAACCTGGGAAAACGCGGGTTTGCACCTCGCGACTGCGGTGCCCTGCATATAAGCAGAAGCAGTTGGTAGGGGGACATTTCTCCCTCCCCCCTCGCGTCGCCGCCGGCCGCCGCCCAAGATTCCGGCGAACGCAGCCGGCAGGAGCATGCCGGAAGGCCACCACGCGCACGAGGCCTCCCCCTCCCGCCTGCGTCGGCGGGCCGCGGGATTTGCAGATCTGCTGCACTTCATCGCGGGCCGCCGGCTTTGGCTTTTTCCGGCCGCCGGTTGCCGCCCCAAGCGATGGAGTTGTCGGGGAGCCTCTCCCGCAGCCCAGGCAAGGGCGCATCGCCGCATGCAGGTACGAGTTCGTCCGCCCGCCGTCGCCGAAGGTTTGCGGGCATGGACTCGTCCGGCCGTCCACCGGGCTCAGCGCTCGCGCAACGTCTTTGTGGCTTGCCGATGCCGCTCATAGAGTGCGACGACTGCACGCGGAAAGTGCTGCGGCTCACTTTGAGCACGCCAAAGCACCCGGATGGGTGTTCTTCAAATGCGAAAACGACGGGATACGTGCACTTGCGGTAGCTCGTTTCATTGTTCATTCTTTAGCTAAATTGCGGTGGCTCACTTCGAGCTTGCTCATTCTTTTGTGTAGGACGAAGGATGCTCATTTTGGTTTTGGGAAGGGCGCCAATACATTGATTTGTTGATAGAAAGAAATTCAATAGATGTTAGTGCACTCCTTAGTACAATCGAAGGCAATGATGCGGCTGCATGTGCAACTTGAGGGGAAGCAACATCTACTTCTTCCAAACCAAAGATGAAGAAAGAAGAATGCAAAATCAAGAATCCACAGATCAACAAAGAATGCATGGAGAAGATATTTGTCCAACTAGTGGGAGCAGTTATGGAAGTTGGAAATCTACTAAAATGCATACTTGTAGTTCTTGTTTTCTTTGGTCTTGCTATTCTAGCAAAGATTTGGTGATGCCTTTTGTATCCAATGTTGTTAATAAAGCAAAGCAATGCAATATGCTATATCAAATTAAGTTGGGAATTTAAGTTTTGCGGGCCGGGAGGAGCTGCGCCAGATCAGACGCCGCCACCCCAACCCGTAAAAAAGCATATTCTGGAAATATCCTTTTTTACGGGTCCATTATGCGGGGTCTGCAACCGGCGGCCCGCAAAGGCGTTTTTCCGCGAACTGCAAAAACGTTTTGCGGGTTCGGAGGATGCAGGGTCTGCTAGAGTTGCTCTCACCTTCGTCTCTATTCACTCCTCTCTGCCATGGATACGATCTCAAGCTGCTGCCCCCAAGCTCGTACTCTCCGTTTAATGTTTTGCAAAGCATAGCCATGATGTGAAGCAAAGATGGCCGTTGCCGCCGCGCTGTGTCGCAACACTCGTCGGCTCAGCCGTTGGTGGGAAGCAGCGCTTATCGGCGTTGCAGGGGAGACCCGCGCGATGCTCACCGGCGTTGATGGGGACATTGGTGCGGCCATGCAGCGCCCACCGGTGCTGCTAGCTGTCTGGGAAACGACACCGCAGGATGGCATCGGTGCTGCACCATCGTTTGGTGCGAGGCACTCGTCACGCCGCAGTATCGCATTGGTGCTGCAGACCGGCGCCCGGTGTGACGCGCTCGCAGTGCTGCAGACGATGATGGCGCCATCAGGGCTGCAATGGAGGGCCGCGGGTCGCTGAAGCTCCACCAGGGCTGCAATGAAGCGCCGCCGGAGCTGCAACGAAGCGCGCCGGAGCTGCAATGAAGCTCCGTCGGTGCTTCTGTGGAGCTTCGCCATGGCGTCGGGGTTGCAGTGAAGCGTCGCTAGGGGCAGCAATGGAGCGTCGCCGGGGTCGTAGGCTGCAATGGAGCTCCGTCGGCGCTGCCTTGAAGCGCCATTGGTGCTGTAATGGATCTTCGCTGGCACCGTCGGTGCAGCGTTGCAGCTTTGTCTCGCCGTCGGAGGTTGCATTGGAGCTTTACCAAAGGGTGTCATCGGGGCTGCACTTGATGTTTGCCATGGATAGCACCGGGAGGATCTCGGTACTATGCCAGATCGGACGTCCACCAACGCTAGAACGGACGGCTAGCTACGCGGATGATTTCTCTAAAAAATCACCCGGCTGATCCGTAGCAGCCGCCAATCATCTATAGGCTCACTCACATGTTATTTTGGCCCAAAGCTAGTTCGGCCA
>NC_041392.1:16618636-16632775 GCF_002162155.2 Triticum dicoccoides
TTAGGGTTTCTTCTCTCGGCGGCGATCTACGCCACCGTTGAGACATAGCTTCGTCCCTCCCAATCCTTTACCCGGGAGATCTTGATTCGGGCTGATCAAGGGGTGGTCTGGTACCGCTACCCAGCCTTGGTTGAGTCTCACGGGAGGAATAGGGGTAGGGTTCACAGCTTTTCTGACACTCGGCGAGAATACTCTTCGGGTTAGGGTTTGGGTGATGGCTGAGGAAGGGGTCGGCAAGGCCGGTGGCTCTTCTTCTGCTAGTGAGATCGCAAGGCTGATGGAAGAATTGGGGCTCCAGGAGGACGATCTTGATGATGTGATAGTAGATGAGGCTTCGGTTCCTCAAGATGTAGTGCGCTGGATGGCTGTGGCCAGAGTCCATATAGACAAGCCATACAGCTAGACTTGGTTCTTCCGCAACATGAGATCAGCATGGGATCTAGCCCAGGTGGTGAACTTCAAACCTCTGGAACCGAATCTGTATACATTACAGTTTAATTGCCTGGCAGATTGGGAGCGAGTTATGGAGGAAGGACCATGGAATTTTAGAGGGCATGCGGTCATAATTACGCCGTATGACGGAATAACGCAGCCATCAAAGGTTCAGCTGGACACTCTCAACATATGGATTCAGATACACGATGTCCCGAAACTTTTTGCACATCTTGTGCCAGCCCTAGCAGCCAAGGTTGGTGAGGTTCTTCATACAGAGGGGGATTCTTATGACTACACGGGAAACTTTTACCGTGTGTGGGTAAAAATCAATGTCCATAGGCCCTTGAAGAATGTCGTGTCGTTGATCCGTGATGGACAGAGGCAGATCTACCATGTCAAGTATGAACGTTTGCCGGATTGGTGTGCTATGTGCGGACATCTAGGCCATGTTTTCAAGGAACATGGTGATGTGATACACCCAAAATCCGCATTAGTGTTCAAGGATCTGCGTGCGACATGGACGATGTGCTCTGGGCGTGGTGCCGGAGGAAACAGGGGACGCCGGGGCAGGCGGGGTGGTCGCTCAGGTGGTGACAGAGGTGCTGGTAGCGAAGGAACCGGGGCATACGGAGCAGAGTGGACAGAACATGAAGAGGAAAAACAGGATATCAGCATGGAGGACCCAAGCAGAAAGAGAGGGGTTCGCTCCGAAATAGGTGATAACTCGAAAGGGAATGAGGGCAAGTCTCTAGAAGATCGAGCGGACAACCAGCTCGCAATTGTTTAGTCAGGAGGAGGCATGGTGAGCCCTCCCCCAAAGAGGGACCCGAAGAGGACCAAGACTGGTTCAGATGGCATATCAGGCGTGGTGGTGAAAAATTTGGCGGCCTCCATTGAGGAGAGCCGCACAACCCAATGGAGAGCTGCGACAGTCAACGAACTTCGCGACTTAGCGAGAAAGTTTGCCCCTACCCTTTTATGTATTGTTGAAACACAGATAGAAGGAAATAGGGTAGAGAATTTAGCTGGTACTTTGGGCTATGATAAATCTTATGCTGTTGACAGTAGAGGTAGAAGTGGAGGCTTAGGCCTTTTTTGGAATAAGGAAATAAAAATTGAAGTCTTGGGTTACTCTGATTATCATTTGGATGTGTCCGTGGAAGAACCAGGGTTGGAAGAGTGGAGGCTCATGTGTGTGTACGGTGAGGCTCAAACCCACCTAAGGCACCGACGCGGACAGTGTTGAAAAATATAAGCACTTTGAGCTCGCTCCCTTGGCTATGCATTGGAGATTTCAACGAAGTGCTACGTCCAAACGAGCATGACGGGATTGCTAGACGCAGCAATGCTGAAATGCAGGCATTTAGAGAGACCGTGGACGTGTGCATGTTGCTTGATATAGGGTACAAGGGCCGTTCCTGGACGTGGGAGAAGAAGGTAACTGGTGGATCCTATACACGGTGCAGATTGGATAGGGCATTGGCTAATGCCCCTTGGATGTCATGCTTCCCGGCGGCGAGCCTGGAGCATCTAGCTGCAGCGACGTTGGATCATGGCCCTATTGTGCTAGATCTGGGACGCAACCAGACCAACTTAATGCATAAAAGCTTCTGTTACGAGTTAATGTGGGAAAAACATGAAGACTTTCGGGAGACCATTGGGACAGCATGGGCAGCGTCAGGGCCATGTGCCACGGTTCATGAACTACAACAGAAGCTACTGGGTGTCTCAAAGGGTTTGACAAACTGGAGTAAACAATCTTTTGGGAGTGTACGTCTGGAGATAAAGAACGTGAAGAAGGAGCTTGAGAAGTTGCAGAGCGACCCTTTGAGGTTAAGTCCATCACATGCGGAACTAAAAATTAACGAAAGGTTGATTGAACTTTACCATCGAGAGGAGATAATGTGGAGACAGCGGGCTCGGTCGGAGTGGCTTTCTTCGGGAGACAAAAACACAAAGTTTTTTCATATGCGAGCGAGCCTAAGGAGAAATAAGAATATGATTCGAGCTTTGCAAAACTCACTGGGAGTACTAGTTGACGACTCGGCGGATCTGAGAGCTTTGGCCAATAACTTTTATCAAGAGTTGTACTCAACTGAAGGAGTGCATGATGTGGAATCAGTTCTGGAGCATGTACCGCGAAAAGTTTCGACGGCAATGAATGCGCAGTTATGTGCGGACTACACCGCTGATGAGGTTAAGTGTGCTTTGTTCCAAATGTTCCCTACGAAGGCACCTGGCCTCGATGGGTTCCCAGCCCACTTCTATCAGAAACATTGGGATGTATGTGGAGAGGATGTGACAAACATTGTGCTACAAATTGTCAGAGGAGAGATGAGTCCTGAATGTATCAATGATACCGTACTTGTCTTAATCCCCAAGGTGACAAACCCCACCCTACTCTCTCAATATAGACCCATAAGTTTATGTAATGTGCTATACAAAATTGCCTCCAAGGTAGTTGCGAATAGATTGAAGCTTATCTTGCCAGATATCATTTCAAAGGAGCAGTCAGCTTTTGTGCCAGGGAGGTTAATAACGGATAATATTATCTGTGCTTATGAGTGTCTGCACTTTATGAAGAGAAACAGGTCAAAGAACAATAGCTTCTGTGCTTTGAAGCTCGATGTGATGAAAGCTTATGACAGGTTGGAGTGGCCTTATCTAAAAGCTATCATGCAAAAACTGGGGTTTGCACATGCATGGATTGACACAGTTATGAACATGGTTTCATCAGTTTCCTTTTCAGTTTTGTTCAACGGCGAAAAACTTGAAGCTTTTAAACCATCTAGAGGAATTCGACAAGGAGATCCAATCTCCCCTTACCTTTTCTTGATTGCAGCAGAGGGCCTCTCGTGCCTCCTGAAAACTAGTTCTCAGTCATCACTTCTTGCAGGTGTTAAGGTGGCTCCCACGGCTCCGGCCGTTAACCATCTTTTATTTGCAAATGATAGCCTATTGCTTTTCAAGGCGAGTGTGGAGGGAGGAGAAATTGCACCAAACCTACTGAACAGGTATTGTAATGCTTCAGGTCAGAGAGTAAATCACGCGAAATTATCCATCTTTTTCAGTCGAGGATGTCCACAAGTTACTAGAGAGGGGGTGAAGAATAGCCTCCTGGTGCAAAACGAAACCCTAAGTGATCGCTATCTGGGCATGCCCACTGATGTTGGACAATCAAAGAATGGAACGTTCAGATATCTGCGGGATAGAGTGTGGGAGAAAATAAGAGGATGGATGGAAAAATTGTTGTCAGCTGCAGGAAAGGAAGTGTTAGTAAAGTCAATTGCGCAAGCAATTCCAGTTTATTCTATGTCATGCTTCAGGTTGCCAAGGGGGGGGGGGTGTGATGATATCACCTCTCTAATTCGTCAATTCTGGTGGGGAAGTAAAAGAGGAAAGATGAAACCAGCATGGGTTGCGTGGGATGTGATGATCAGACCAAAGAACATGGGTGGCATGGGATTCAGAGATTTGGAGCTGTTCAATTTGGCGTTATTGGCAAGGCAGGCATGGAGAGTCTTGGTTGATGATGTTTCCCTGAGTTCTCAAATACTCAAAGCGGCTTATTATCCAAATAGCTCATTGCTTGATGCAACCCTTGGACCACATCCATCGCAGATTTGGAGGGCCATAATTGATGGTAGAGATGTGCTTGCTCAAGGAATTATACGAAGAGTGGGAAACGGAGAAACTACCAATATTTGGCATCATAACTGGATACCGAGACCAAGTTTCAAGCGACCAATTTCTTCTCTAGTACCGGTTCCACCAGAGGAAGTATCGGAGCTTATTGATACAAACACAGCCTCCTGGAGAGCGGGACTAGTAAGAACGGTATTCACACCTTTTGACGCCGAAGAAATTTTGAAAATTCTGCTGTGTACCAGGAAGGTGGATGACTTTTGGGCTTGGAGTGAGACCCCGAGGGGAATATTCACAGTAGCGTCGGCTTATCGTATGCTTGTAACAACAAAGCTTGGCAGAGAAAATTGGTTGGAGGGGAGGGAGGAATCATCGAATATCAACATGGAGAGCGGGGAGTGGAATGACCTGTGGAAGATGCATGTGCCGTCCAAGATCAAAGTATTTGCATGGAGGTTGGCGAGGCACTCGATCCCGGTGGGAGACGTGCTACACCACCGCCATATGGCCACAACAGCAGCGTGTCCTCTATGTGGAACCCAGGATACATGGAATCATGCTTTACTAGAGTGTCCGATGTCTCGCTGCACATGGGCCCTGTCTTCGGTACAAGTGTTGGATCAGCTCTGTGTTGTGCAACACGGCAGTGCGAAAAAATGGTTGTTTGCCCTTAAAGATAGCCTCAATGCCTCAATGTGTACATATTTATGGTCCTATATGACAATGGTAAGCTGAACATTATCCCTGATACTTTACTAAACATTGGTGCGATGTAGAACTGGCAGCAGCTCGTCTCGTGTTAGCTCCTATAGTAGAAGAACAAAAATTTAAGTTCAAGGACAATGACCTCTAAAATCTTGGGGTACATACGAATTAGATTCTTTATTAGGTGTTTTTCTAGTTTGCATAATTATCACGAACCTACATGAGCAACAGTACAAACCACACAGCTACTGAAAACTCTCACGCTTGATGATAAAATCTAGTTACTCTGAGTGCACATGTGTCCTCTACGGCTCGCCCGCAAACAAATTCTGCAGCGATTGCATCATTACGGTTCTATGTGCTCCATATAATCTGCTTATGAACATCAGGGAGTCCAAGGCTGGTGCAGAAAATCTCCTCCGAATCCACCCTGCAACCTGGAGTTAAAAACAATGGTTTCATTAACGTTAGCCAATACCTACTGGATAATGTCAAATCAAATTAGGAAGGAAACCTCTGGGCCGGGATAATGGATAGAAGGAGGAATACATGTGATACATATCCCTCAGGGGGAAACAAAAACAGCGCTTGTCGAAAACCGATTGGCTGGTGACGCAAGCACCATTGCGACTTGTATGCCCAGCGGTAATGTTCACAGCCGAGTTGTGTTGTTTCATTGATTCAGGACTGCCATGCTTGAAAGGAGGAGATGGAGGGAGTTTCGATCAAGTAGGTCACGGGCTCATGGCTGCAATTAAGGGATTCATCAAATCCCCCAAAAAGAAAATCTTGGCTGTAGTTGCTCGTTGGAAACCAACATCAAAATTCCTCAAAAAGATGGATTGCAACATGGAGATTCAAAGATTGTAGAGGAAGGGGTCGAGGAGAGGCTTGCATCTTTTCCATACATTCTTCTAAAGCTAAACTACAGTGCTAACTACGTTATTACTAATCGTCAACCCGTGCATTCGCACGGGCTAATCAGAAAATTATAGAAATGTTTTATAGATGGGCCTTTCAAGTATGGACTGATACTCTTTGATATTTTCAGGCACAATTCCACTAATAGTTGCATTATTTGATAATATATGTATTGCTTAGTAACTGAGTTATTTATTATTATCCTCTCTTGACTTTAGTTTCTGTTCGTAGGCGTTAATGCTTCGACTATGAGAATTGAGCTGTTAGAATCTTTTTGAGTGCATATTTCTTCTGGTATAGCTATTTGAAACATGCTTTATATTTGTCATATTGTATATATGAATTTTCTTGTTAGCATTACTCCTTGATGGTTCTTGCTTCATCTATTTGCGATTGGTACACATAAAAGTGGAATGCATTTTTTGGTAAATTCATTTGACAGATGATATATTTTTATCGTTGAATTGATATAAAGATGTTGTGTAGTAGCACAGAGAAATTCCATCTAAGTATTTTGTCTTAAAATCTCTCTTGCCTGTATTGCTGATTTCTTCTTGGTCTTTTTCAACTATTTCAGTCTTTTCGGGAAGTATAGATTGTTATTGTAATAAAATAGAGAGCAAAGAGGGAAATTCTTTTCTTCTGTACTTCCGAACTACCTCTATATATCAATGTCAAGATTACGTCTCTCATAGAGATGCTACGTCAAAAAATAAAACACATAAAGGCGATACATTTTTTCCACATACTGTCTATTATGCATTCCAAGTCCTGTAGGGTTGGCCGCTGGATGCTGGATCATCAAACTTTGTTCCTCTCTCCCTTCCAAACAAAACCAAGAGCACGAAGAATATGGACAACTTACGAAAATAAGGGTGAAAATAAGATTTCAGGAGGAAACTGTTCTCGAAGAAGGACTTCAATGTGCTAACAAAAGGCAGCAACATGGTTGTGCCATAGACAGGTGATTAGTGACATGACAGAATTATACTTGGCGTCCCATGGGTTCACGCGCCCATGGGCACCCGACCCGAATGGGTAGGATATGAGTCGCTGACTCCGCCCATGGGTTTTACCCATGGGTAACCCGATTAGTCGTGGGTATTGTATGGGTGTAGGTTTGTATCTGTTGAGTATAAGGATTATTAGAAAAGACGAGATAGATTAGGATTTGTTTTGGGTTGTCTTGTACTCCAAGTAGATCATTGTACTCCTATATATGCCCACGAGGCTCAAGCAATAAAACATCGAACTATTCCATCAATCCTCTCTCTCCCTTGCAACATGGTATCAGCCTAATCACGATCCAAACCCTAGCAGCCGCCACTTCCATCACCCGCGCGCCGCCCCCGGGGCGGTCGGCATCCATGACCGCCGCCGGGGGCCGCGCCGCCCGTACCTAGGGTTCGTCCGCCGGCCGTGTTGGCCGGCTGCCCTAGAGAGTCTTTTTTTGCCGATCCTTTGATGCGTTTTTGGTTTTCTGGTCTATGTGATCCGGTTTACATTACCCACCACTGTCGTCGACCCCATGCGCCTCTACTCCAACACCGGCGCGATCGGTCGGCTTCTTCACCGATGCGGCGGCCTCGCGCGTCGTCCGCCCGCCGCCCCGACCCGGCGGCCTCACGCGGCGTCCGCGCATCGGCCCGCCGGTCGCCCTGACCCGGCGGCCTCTACGTCGGCCGTCACCGCCCTGCTCCGACCGGGACTCCTGCATCACCCCAACCAGGCGGCCTCGCGCCATGCGGCTGCCAATCATAGCGGCCCTTCCGCTTGCCGCCGCTGGCTTCAACTCGGGCTCCGCCGCCACCGCACCTCCACCGAGCGGCGTCCCTGACCTCAGCGCGATCGGATTGATCACCGGCCCGCCGCCTCATCTACGCCGTGCGACCGACCTGGCCCGTCGGTTGCGCGCGCCTCCGCAGGCCCTGTGAAGACCGTCCCGAGTTCAGCGTGCCCTCTACCAATCGAGCAACGGGCTACCGCTGCGTCGCCCCGTCGGGCCGCAGCGCCGCCGCCCCGTGGTTCTTCTCCCGACTGCACCGACCCGCGTCACCACTGCATCGCCCCTTCGGGCCGTAGTACCGTGGCCCGCGGTCCACCGCCGCCCAGAGGCCGTCTGCTCCAGGTCGTCCCCGTGGCAGGTCCGACCCTCGCGCCGCCACTGCGTCGCCCCGTCGGGCCGTAGCGAGTGTGGCACGCGGTCCACGTTGCCGTCCCGAGGTCGTCCCTGCGGTTGCACCGACCCGCGCTCCTCTGCTGTGCCGCCCCTTCGGGCTGTCGCGCCGCGGCCCGCGGTCCCTGCCGCCGCCCCGAGGTCTTCCTGCCGTCACCTCGATCTGCCCGCCGCCGCTGCGTCGCCCGTTCGGGCCGTAGCGCGGCGGCCCACAGTCCACTTCATCGTCCACACAAGTTGACCTCCCGTGTTATGCGCCGCGTCATCTCCCTTGGCGCGGGAACGCCACCGTCCGCGCCGGTCTTCGTCACGCTGTCAGGGTTCTTCGCTTATTTCGAGCACCGCTGCAGCACTCCTAACCTACCCGCCGCCGCCGCCGTCAGGCCGCCGCCGCCGCTCTTCTTTGGCCGCCACCGCCACTACCTCCGTAGCCGCCGCCGCCGCCCGTCCAACCCCTTCGTATTCGTCCAGCACCAGCCCGTCGCCAGCATCGCCGTCATCTACCCCGACCGCTTCATCTACTCTGACAATCGCGGGCGACATTGGCCCCGCGCCGATTGGCGCCGCAACCGTCGTCGAGTCCTTCTCTGCTGGCCTCTCCGACTTCTTCGATATGGCGTACAGCTCGTGCAGGTCCCAGTCTACGCATGCCCGGTGCTGGCAACACCGTCGTGTGCCTTCATCCACGACGGTTCCCCGGGCCTGGCAAGTGCGGCGCTTCGTCAACTTCGTCTTTGTCCGTCTATGCATGCCCGGTGCTGGCAACACCGGTGCGTGCCTTCGTCCATGATGTGTCCCCGGGCTTGGCAAAACCGTCGCGATGCGTCGTCAACAACATCTTCTTCCTGGCGCACCACTACTTCGACACCACTGCGCCCATGCTAACTCGGCGCCCCCTTGCGCCCGCGGCTCCACGGCGACTTCCTCGACACTGGCCACCCCGACTCAGCATCGACCACGGCATTATTCGCACGGCTAACTCGACAACGGCTCCACCACCAACGCTCTCGGCTACCTCGACGAACGACACAAAGGGCTACCGCCTTGCTTGAGCAATCTCGTCGGTTTTCACTCCAGTCACGACTCCGTGATGCATCGACCGTTACGACTGTGGGGTGTGTGTCCAGTCTCACCATCAGCGTCGCTACCATTGTGACCGCGGCGGGATGTTGAGTATAAGGATTATTAGAAAAGACGAGATAGACTAGGATTTGTTCTGACTTGTCTTGTACTCCAAATAGATCATTAGCGCCAAAAAGAAAGAAAGAAAAATGGCAGTGGCTATGAGCCGGTTGCATGCCCCTGCATGCAAGGGCGTTATCCCGCATGAGGTTAGGAAATTTGTTACGGAGGTATCTCCTCGGTTATGGCCAGATTAGGATATTTGTTCGCAGATGGCTATGTACTGCAGTTTCTGCATATGCTAAGCAGTATGTATTTAGTTTTCTGTATTGAAGTATATACTTCCTTATTATGAGATTAGTATACTTCTGTAGAAGGGTGTATGTACTGCATTTTCTGATGTACGAGTTCGGAGTATATACTTCAGTCTTGTAGCAGTATGTGCTTTTTTTTTGTGAGGAGTATATACTTCGTTTTTGGATAGAGTATATACTTAGCAATCAAATGAGTATGACTACTCTCTACTTCTATCTGAAATCAGGACGATATCTACTTGGCAGCCAAAGGAGTATATACTATTTTATTATTAAAGGAGTATATTACTATCAGAAACAGGGTTGGTTATATATATAATTTGCAGCAAATTAAATACGTATATACAACCCCAAAACAGACATGAGAGGTATCTGTACCAGATAACAAATAAAAGTACACACTTGCTTTTATATATCCCAGTTCAAGCATATATTTACACCAAAAATGGATTACAGTAAAAAAGAGTATATCTTGCGGCCAATATGAATATGTTTCGCCAGATGTCAACACACACTTCTTTTCCAAAGCACAAATTTTCTGCAGTTTGCGGTAAGATCTGAAAGTAAAGAAGCATGGTTGTTAGGTCAAGAACTGGAGCATAAACAAACAAGAAGATCGGAAACTTGTTACACAACGAAGAGATGGCGATTGCTTCATAAATTCAGTACGTCAAAAGAGAAACAGTGGCAGTGTATTAGGACTAGAACTCCGTATAATTTACAAGATGATCTTTCTTTTGTAGTTTAAACTAGGATAACAACAATATTTATTAAAGACGTGCCCTGCTCTTTCTCACTTTTCTTCTTATCAAATAAAGAAGCCTGAAAGAAATCTGGTATAATTAGTTTGCTGGACAAATATATATGAGTATGCCCAGAAATATGAGTATGTTCATCCAAAAAATAGTACTCACTCTATAAAGAAATATAAGAGCGCTACTTTAGTGATCTAAATGCTCTTATATTTTTTTATGGAGGGAGTATCTTCGAAGCTGTGAGTATGGTTAGTATATTTGTTACAAAGCAGCATTTTCCTAGAAAGGAGTATGTTGATCTAAAGATGAGTATATTCAGATCTATGAGTATGAATTTACAAGGAGAGTATATGCACAAAAAATACAAATATGTTCGTCTAAACAGTTAGTGAGAAGCAACTATTGTATGTAATCCATTCTGGTGTTTTCCCATCGAAGTGGTGACTTCTTCTTTTATGACCGAGGTGGGCAGCGTGCATACATAGCTGAAGCTGAGCACATACGTATGTCGCCGACAGGAAGGATTGAATCATCACAGTTGTCCGAGTGCAGGTGCAGTCGGCCACCAGGAGAGCCTCCATATAAGACACAAAAGAAATTATGTTCTTCTCCAGGAAACAACAGATCAGAAAAAATAATAACCGGAACTAAATCGTATGGAGACAAACCACATGCCGCTGGCCGCCTGGCCCTTGGAGTCGAGGCTTCAAGATCAATTGGAAAGAAGGTGGGTCCGTTGTACTGATGCATGTCTCTCAGTCCCATCCATATAAACTAGCGAACCGGAAGGCAACGACGAGGCCAGATGACGATCACCTGGAATCCAACAGCAGGGGGAGAGAGCTTCCCATGAATCTTGTTTTGCGGTCGGAGGTTGTCGCCGCAAGTCGCGCATCTCATCGTCCCCGTTAGATGTTGTCGTGCCACTGCCGCCGCCGCCGTCGCCCGTTATGATACGTCGGTGAGGTGGTGACATGCCATAGGAGGAGCCGCCGAGAGTGATTATCTTCTACAAAGGGATCATCTAAAAATTGTAATCAGGTGAGAACAGTTAAATAGAATCCCTAAAAATGTGGATCGGTCAACGAACTGTTGTTTTCTTAAATAAAAAAGCGTCGCAGGTTTAAAGAGCGACTCGGGCGCCCAAGAAAAAAAAAGCACACGTGGCGTGGGAGTATGTACTCCTAGGTGTACCAACCCATTTTCCTATATATATATATATATATATATATATATATATATATATATATATATACCCACGAGGCTTAAGCAATAAAACATCGAACTATTCCACCAATCCTCTCTCTCCCTTCTAACAGTGTTCATGGGTGACCCGATGGGTTGCCCGATTAATATTCATAATTGAATAAATATTTATTCTATATTACATTTGTACTTTTATTTGAATGCCCTTCGTAATTATAGAAGTATAAACCAAGACGCATTGTACTACTAGTAATTGATAGTAGTAAAATAACAGGACAAGTTACACGGCACGTCTAGCAGAACCATACGAACATTTGCACTGAACATAATCATCTAGGAAAACGTTATTTTTAAACCGGATGATTCTTGTCTCGCGTAAACCGCCTTCTGCGTGCGCCACGCGTCCCATGGAGGCCCACCCACCGCCCACAGTTTTCTTATCTACAGCCGGGAGGCACGCAAACCACCCACTCTTTTTCCTCTCTCTGCACGAGATCCCCTTCGTCTCTATCAGAGCAACTTTAGCAGACCCGCATCCCGCCCCGACCCGTAAAATAACCGCCAAAATGCGGGTCGAGGTGAAAAAACCAGCCCGATCAGACCCTTCATCCCGCCCCGGCCCGCAAAAACTTTTAGGGGGCGCGGCAAAATCCCGAGCCCAACCTGGGAAAACGCGGGTTTGCACCTCGCGACTGCGGTGCCCTGCATATAAGCAGAAGCGGTTGGTAGGGGGACATTTCTCTCTCCCCCCTCGCGTCGCCGCCGGCCGCCGCCCAAGATTCCGGCGAACGCAGCCGGCAGGAGCATGTCGGAAGGCCACCACGCGCACGAGGCCTCCCCCTCCCGCCTGCGTCGGCGGGCCGCGGGATTTGCAGATCTGCTGCACTTCATCGCGGGCCGCCGGATTTGGCTTTTTCCGGCCGCCGGTTGCCGCCCCAAGCGATGGAGTTGTCGGGGAGCCTCTCCCGCAGCCCAGGCAAGGGCGCATCGCCGCATGCAAGTACGAGTTCGTCCGCCCGCCGTCGGCGAAGGTTTGCGGGCATGGACTCGTCCGGCCGTCCACCGGGCTCAGCGCTCGCGCAACGTCTTTGTGGCTTGCCGATGCCGCTCATAGAGTGCGACGACTGCACGCGGAAAGTGCTGCGGCTCACTTTGAGCACGCCAAAGCACCCGGATGGGTGTTTTTCAAATGCGAAAACGACGGGGTACGTGCACTTGCGGTAGCTCGTTTCATAGTTCATTCTTTAGCTAAATTGCGGTGGCTCACTTCGAGCTTGCTCATTCTTTTGTGTAGGACGAAGGATGCTCATTTTGGTTTTGGGAAGGGCGCCAATACATTGATTTGTTGATAGAAAGAAATTTAATAGATGTTAGTGCACTCCTTAGTACAATCGAAGGCAATGATGCGGCTGCATGTGCAACTAGAGGGGAAGCAACATCTACTTCTTCCGAACCAAAGATGAAGAAAGAAGAATGCAAAATCAAGAATCCACAGATCAACAAAGAATGCATGGAGAAGATATTTGTCCAACTAGTGGGAGCAGTTATGGAAGTTGGAAATCTACTAAAATGCATACTTGTAGTTCTTGTTTTCTTTGGTCTTGCTATTCTAGCAAAGATTTGGTGATACCTTTTGTATCCAATGTTGTTAATAAAGCAAAGCAATGCAATATGCTATATCAAATTAAGTTGGGAATTTAAGTTTTGCGGGCCGGGAGGAGCTGCGCCAGATCAGACGCCGCCACCCCAACCCGTAAAAAAGCATATTCTGGAAATATCTTTTTTTACGGGTCCATTATGCGGGGTCTGCAACCGGCGGCCCGCAAAGGCGTTTTTCCGCGAACTGTAAAAACGTTTTGCGGGTCGGGAGGATGCAGGGTCTGCTAGAGTTGCTCTCACCTTCGTCTCTATTCACTCCTCTCTGCCATGGATACGATCTCAAGCTGCTGCCCCCAAGCTCGTGCTCTCCGTTTAATGTTTTGCAAAGCATAGCCATGATGTGAAGCAAAGATGGCCGTTGCCGCCGCGCTGTGTCGCAACACTCGTCGGCTCAGCCGTTGGTGGGAAGCAGCGCTTATCGGCGTTGCAGGGGAGACCCGCGCGATGCTCACCGGCGTTGATGGGGACATTGGTGCGGCCATGCAGCGCCCACCGGTGCTGCTAGCTGTCTGGGAAACGACACCGCAGGATGGCATCGGTGCTGCACCATCGTTTGGTGCGAGGCACTCGTGACGCCGCAGTATCGCATTGGTGCTGCAGACCGGCGCCCGGTGTGACGCGCTCGCAGTGCTGCAGACCACGATGGCGCCATCAGGGCTGCAATGGAGGGCCGCGGGTCGCTGAAGCTCCACCAGGGCTGCAATGAAGCGCCGCCGGAGCTGCAACGAAGCGCGCCGGAGCTGCAATGAAGCTCCGTCGGTGCTTCTGTGGAGCTTCGCCATGGCGTCGGGGTTGCAGTGAAGCGTCGCTAGGGGCTGCAATGGAGCGTCGCCGGGGTCGTAGGCTGCAATGGAGCTCCGTCGGCGCTGCCTTGAAGCGCCATTGGTGCTGTAATGGATCTTCGCTGGCACCGTCGGTGCAGCGTTGCAGCTTTGTCTCGCCGTCGGAGGTTGCATTGGAGCTTTACCAAAGGGTGTCATCGGGGCTGCACTTGATGTTTTCCATGGATAGCACCGGGAGGATCTCGGTACTATGCCAGATCGGACGTCCACCAACGCTAGAACGGACGGCTAGCTACGCGGATGATTTCTCTAAAAAATCACCCGGCTGATCCGTAGCAGCCGCCAATCATCTATAGGCTCACTCACATGTTATTTTCGCCCAAAGCTAGTTCGGCCATGGGCCTTTGGCTGGCTCCTGG
>NC_041392.1:16633032-16672527 GCF_002162155.2 Triticum dicoccoides
CTCTCGGCGGCGATCTACGCCACCGTTGAGGCATAGCTTCGTCCCTCCCAATCCTTTACCCGGGAGATCTTGATTCGGGCTGATCAAGGGGTGGTCTGGTACCGCTACCCAGCCTTGGTTGAGTCTCACGGGAGGAATAGGGGTAGGGTTCACAGCTTTTCTGACACCCGGCGAGAATACTCTTCGGGTTAGGGTTTGGGTGATGGCTGAGGAAGGGGTCGGCAAGGCCGGTGGCTCTTCTTCTGCTAGTGAGATCGCAAGGCTGATGGAAGAATTGGGGCTCCAGGAGGACGATCTTGATGATGTGATAGTAGATGAGGCTTCGGTTCCTCAAGATGTAGTGCGCTGGATGGCTGTGGCCAGAGTCCATATAGACAAGCCATACAGCTAGACTTGGTTCTTCCGCAACATGAGATCGGCATGGGATCTAGCCCAGGTGGTGAACTTCAAACCTCTGGAACCGAATCTGTATACATTACAGTTTAATTGCCTGGCAGATTGGGAGCGAGTTATGGACGAAGGACCATGGAATTTTAGAGGGCATGCGGTCATAATTACGCCGTATGACGGAATAACGCAGCGATCAAAGGTTCAGCTGGACACTCTCAACATATGGATTCAGATACACGACGTCCCGAAACTTTTTGCACATCTTGTGCCAGCCCTAGCAGCCAAGGTTGGTGAGGTTCTTCATACAGAGGGGGATTCTTATGACTACACGGGAAACTTTTACCGTGTGTGGGTAAAAATCAATGTCCATAGGCCCTTGAAGAATGTCGTGTCGTTGATCCGTGATGGACAGAGGCAGATCTACCGTGTCAAGTATGAACGTTTGCCGGATTGGTGTGCTATGTGCGGACATCTAGGCCATGTTTTCAAGGAACATGGTGATGTGATACACCCAAAATCCGCATTAGTGTTCAAGGATCTGCGTGCGACATGGACGATGTGCTCTGGGCGTGGTGCGGGAGGAAACAGGGGACGCCGGGGCAGGCGGGGTGGTCGCTCAGGTGGTGACAGAGGTGCTGGTAGCGAAGGAACCGGGGCATACGGAGCAGAGTGGACAGAACATGAAGAGGAAAAACAGGATATCAGCATGGAGGACCCAAGCAGAAAGAGAGGGGTTCGCTCCGAAATAGGTGATAACTCGAAAGGGAATGAGGGCAAGTCTCTAGAAGATTGAGCGGACAACCAGCTCGCAATTGTTTAGTCAGGAGGAGGCATGGTGAGCCCTCCCCCAAAGAGGGACCCGAAGAGGACCAAGACTGGTTCAGATGGCATATCAGGCGTGGTGGTGAAAAATTTGGCGGCCTCCATTGAGGAGAGCCACACAACCCAATGGAGAGCTGCGACAGTCAACGAACTTCGCGACTTAGCGAGAAAGTTTGCCCCTACCCTTTTATGTATTGTTGAAACACAGATAGAAGGAAATAGGGTAGAGAATTTAGCTGGTACTTTGGGCTATGATAAATCTTATGGTGTTGACAGTAGAGGTAGAAGTGGAGGCTTAGGCCTTTTTTGGAATAAGGAAATAAAAATTGAAGTCTTGGGTTACTCTGATTATCATTTGGATGTGTCCGTGGAAGAACCAGGGTTGGAAGAGTGGAGGCTCATGTGTGTGTACGGTGAGGCTCAAACCCACCTGAGGCACCGATGTGGACAGTGTTGAAAAATATAAGCACTTTGAGCTCGCTCCCTTGGCTATGCATTGGAGATTTCAACGAAGTGCTACGTCCAAACGAGCATGACGGGATTGCTAGACGCAGCAATGCTGAAATGCAGGCATTTAGAGAGACCGTGGACGTGTGCATGTTGCTTGATATAGGGTACAAGGGCCGTTCCTGGACGTGGGAGAAGAAGGTAACTGGTGGATCCTATACACGGTGCAGATTGGATAGGGCATTGGCTAATGCCCCTTGGATTTCATGCTTCCCGGCGGCGAGCCTGGAGCATCTAGCTGCAGCGACGTTGGATCATGGCCCTATTGTGCTAGATCTGGGACGCAACCAGACCAACTTAATGCATAAAAGCTTCCGTTACGAGTTAATGTGGGAAAAACATGAAGACTTTCGGGAGACCATTGGGACAGCATGGGCAGCGTCAGGGCCATGTGCCACGGTTCATGAACTACAACAGAAGCTACTGGGTGTCTCAAAGGGTTTGACAAACTGGAGTAAACAATCTTTTGGGAGTGTACGTCTGGAGATAAAGAACGTGAAGAAGGAGCTTGAGAAGTTGCAGAGCGACCCTTTGAGGTTAAGTCCATCACATGCGGAACTAAAATCAACGAAAGGTTGATTGAACTTTACCATCGAGAGGAGATAATGTGGATACAGCGGGCTCGGTCGGAGTGGCTTTCTTCGGGAGACAAAAACACAAAGTTTTTTCATATGCGAGCGAGCCTGAGGAGAAATAAGAATATGATTCGAGCTTTGCAAAACTCACTGGGAGTACTAGTTGACGACTCGGCGGAGCTGAGAGCTTTGGCCAATAACTTTTATCAAGAGTTGTACTCAACGGAAGTATTGCATGATGTGGAATCAGTTCTGGAGCATGTACCGCGAAAAGTTTCGGCGGCAATGAATGCGCAGTTATGTGCGGACTACACCGCTGATGAGGTTAAGTGTGCTTTGTTCCAAATGTTCCCTACGAAGGTACCGGGCCTCGATGGGTTCCCAGCCCACTTCTATCAGAAACATTGGGATGTATGTGGAGAGGATGTGACAAACATTGTGCTACAGATTGTCAGAGGAGAGATGAGTCCTGAATGTATCAATGATACCGTACTTGTATTAATCCCCAAGGTGACAAACCCCACCCTACTCTCTCAATATAGACCCATAAGTTTATGTAATGTGATATACAAAATTGCCTCCAAGGTAGTTGCGAATAGATTGAAGCTTATCTTGCCAGATATCATTTCAAAGGAGCAGTCAGCTTTTGTGCCAGGGAGGTTAATAACCGATAATATTATCTGTGCTTATGAGTGTCTGCACTTTATGAAGAGAAACAGGTCAAAGAACAATAGCTTCTGTGCTTTGAAGCTCGATGTGATGAAAGCTTATGACAGGTTGGAGTGGCCTTATCTAAAAGCTATCATGCAAAAACTGGGGTTTGCACATGCATGGATTGACACAGTTATGAACATGGTTTCATCAGTTTCCTTCTCAGTTTTGTTCAACGGCGAAAAACTTGAAGCTTTTAAACCATCCAGAGGAATTCGACAAGGAGATCCAATCTCCCCTTACCTTTTCTTGATTGCAGCAGAGGGCCTCTCGTGCCTCCTGAAAACTAGTTCTCAGTCATCACTTCTTGCAGGTGTTAAGGTGGCTCCCACGGCTCCGGCCGTTAACCATCTTTTATTTGCAGATGATAGCCTATTGCTTTTCAAGGCGAGTGTGGAGGGAGGAGAACTTGCATCAAACCTACTGAACAGGTATTGTAATGCTTCAGGTCAGAGAGTAAATCACGTGAAATCATCCATCTTTTTCAGTCGAGGATGTCCACAAGTTACTAGAGAGGGGGTGAAGAATAGCCTCCTGGTGCAAAACGAAACCCTATGTGATCGCTATCTGGGCATGCCCACTGATGTTGGACAATCAAAGAATGGAACGTTCAGATATCTGCGGGATAGAGTGTGGGAGAAAATAAGAGGATGGATGGAAAAATTGTTTCAGCTGCAGGAAAGGAAGTGTTAGTAAAGTCAATTGCGCAAGCAATTCCAGTTTATTCTATGTCATGCTTCAGGTTGCCAAGGGGGGGGGGGGTGTGATGATATCACCTCTCTAATTCGTCAATTCTGGTGGGGAAGTAAAAGAGGAAAGATGAAACCAGCATGGGTTGCGTGGGATGTGATGATCAGACCAAAGAACATGGGTGGCATGGGATTCAGAGATTTGGAGCTATTCAATTTGGCGTTATTGGCAAGGCAGGCATGGAGAGTCTTGGTTGATGATGATTCCCTGAGTTCTCAAATACTCAAAGCGGCTTATTATCCAAATAGCTCATTGCTTGATGCAACCCTTGGACCACATCCATCGCAGATTTGGAGGGCCATAATTGATGGTAGAGATGTGCTTGCTCAAGGAATTATACGAAGAGTGGGAGACGGAGAAACTACCAATATTTGGCATCATAACTAGATACCGAGACCAAGTTTCAAGCGACCAATTTCTTCTCTAGTACCGGTTCCACCAGAGAAAGTATCGGAGCTTATTGATACAAACACAGCCTCTTGGAGAGCGGGACTAGTAAGAACGGTATTCACACCTTTTGACGCCGAAGAAATTTTGAAAATTCCGCTGTGTACCAGGAAGGTGGATGACTTTTGGGCTTGGAGTGAGACCCCTAGGGGAATATTCACAGTAGCGTCGGCTTATCGTATGCTTGTAACAACAAAGCTTGGCAGAGAAAATTGGTTGGAGGGGAGGGAGGAATCATCGAATATCAACATGGAGAGCGGGGAGTGGAATGACCTGTGGAAGATGCATGTGCCGTCCAAGATCAAAGTATTTGCATGGAGGTTGGCGAGGCACTCGATCCCGGTGGGAGACGTGCTACACCACCGCCATATGGCCACAACAGCAGCGTGTCCTCTATGTGGAACCCAGGATACATGGAAGCATGCTTTACTAGAGTGTCCGATGTCTCGCTGCACATGGGCCCTGTCTTCGGTACAAGTGTTGGATCAGCTCTGTGTTGTGCAACACGGCAGTGCGAAAAAATGGTTGTTTGCCCTTAAAGATAGCCTCAATGCCGATGAATTTACCAGGTTGGTGGTCACCCTTTGGGCAATTTGGGGAGCTAGAAGGAAAGCTATACATGAAGGAGTATTCAGGAGCCCCCAATCCATCAACGACTTCATAAGTTCCTACTTATCAGAAATCAAGATGATATATCCTCAGAAGGTAGCAACGGCCAGAGTAGCTGCAGCAAGACCACGGGGGTGGTTGCTGCCGGTGGAGAATCATGCCAAGATAAACACTGATGCCGCGGTCGGAGGCCGGGGGAGCTTTGGTGCAGTGGCAGCAATCTGCCGGGATGCTACTGGAACGTTTGCATGGGCGTTAGCTATCGTATATAGAGCGATTGGAGATCCAGCAACGCTTGAAGCCTTGGCTATACGTGAAGCCCTTTCCCTTGCCGATGATCTATACCTCCAGCGAGTTCACGTGGCTTCGGATTGCAAGGAAGCAATTGAGGAAGTATTGAGTGGTGGTGCACCGAACTACGGTGCAATTATTCAAGAGATTAGGTTACATGCACTTTCTTTTATTTCATGCAGAGTAGTTCACGAATTTAGGAGCTCAAACTTTGATGCTCACAACCTTGCGAAATATGCGTTGGGTCTCGGGTTTGGCCGCCATGTTTGGTTAGGCCAGCCTGAGGGTATTCCCTTTGTCCATGTAAACATTGTGACAGATGAATAAAATTTTGCAGGGTTGCCTCAAAAAAAATGCAACACTGCTGGGCATGCTGCTCCTTCTTTAGTCCCACCTCGCTTAGCTAAGAGCGCAAGAAGTGGAGCTTTCCCTTATAAAGTGCGACTGAGAGAACAGGTGTCTTCACTCGTTCGGCTGTGCGCCGACCAACATTTGGACCCGATGGGTGCTCGATTATGTCGTGTTGCCCGATGGGTTCAGTCTAGACCCATGGGTAGGGTCGTGGGCGGACTATGAACCCGATTAGGGATCCAGGCATGGGTCTAATGGAGGTCTACCCGGTCAAACCCGACCCGTTTGATAGGTTGAGTTAGAACGTGTTGCTTCTAAAAATTGAAATAAATCTGTTCCCAATGCACACTGCTAGGACCACCAAAGCATGAAATTAGTATGTACCAACCCCTCAAAAAATGAAAATAGCATGTACCTAGAAAACACATGAATTTCCACTTTTTTCACATTGCATGTCATTGGAAACTTATTTGAAATGAACATAAATGAACTGTGCGAAAGAAGGCAAAATACAATCACCTTGTTGCCATGTTGTTTTCCAGTGAACTTTGGACCATTAGTTATCCGGGTATGTCCCAGGACCATGCTCCACCAACTGTGCATGTGGCGTTGAGAGAAACGGATCATCAACTTGGCTATAATGTTTATTCGCTTTTCCACTTTATCTGTACATGACCTATAAAGAAAAAGAAGCTTCTGGAGGGAAGGCCAGCTCATACTTTGATTAGATTCTGGGATAATCTAACTTGGAATACCTTGTTTCATGTCAAACTGTCAGTCCTTGTCTCATGTTTTCAATCGGTTGTAGCCACCATGTAATCCTTAGTCCATAGAGTCTCTTTCTCTGTTGACATCAAAGCAGCATACAGGATAACAACAATAAAAAACTTAATGGGATGGGGGTGAGACGTTCTTACTCTGAGGTCTTCAATTTTAATTAGTCTTCCAAGATTAACACTAAGGAATTAATAACTGAACATGGCATGTCTGACCTCATCACATCCGCCACTCTCTGTGAAGTCGCTTCTACCGCTTGTTCAAGAAGACATTATTTATCTAGCTGAGGTAGTTTTTGATATTCAACTCCCGGTTAGGCATTGGAAATGTTCCAGACAATGGCCTCGACCATGGGGTAATCTTCACCTCGCGGCTGTGCAAGATGACATCTGAGATGTTGATACAACCGCGATGTGCTAGTCATGGTTGGTCCACTCTAGCCATTAATCCGATGCTATTGTGGGTAGGGTTTGTAGCTTTGATAATCCACGCGACGGCGAGTACCTTAGACAACGCAGGCTTGGTGTCCCTGCTAGGCACCACAGGACAAGGAGTATACCAGTGCACCAAACCCTGCGCCAATAGCACGTATAGGCCCTCTAATAGTAACTCGAGGAAACCTATGATTATGTTCCCCCATTTGTTCATCCATCACCAGTTTAAGTACAGGTGTTGATAAAATCAAAAAAATAAAAGAATTGTGAGTATATAATATCCAAACATTGCCTATTTATAAACTGAAATAAGATTCGTATCAGGATCAGGTCCGCCTACATCCATTTGTTCATCCATCATCAGTTTAAGTACTGGTATTTATTTAACATACAAGTCAGGGAATCTTGAGTGCACCGATGTTGCACCTGCGATATTGAAAGCTAGAAACAGTGATACAATAATATATTTTTTGGGTTTCATATATATCGAAGTGCAAATGCGCCATTTCAAATGGGCGATCTGATTATCAGTGAACTAATTCATCATGCTGGTGAAGTCATACCTGGATGTATGGTGCAAGATGTCCGATTTGATGGCCGCGCGTGTTCCTCTTCCTCCAGTGCGACTAACTACTATATTACTCATGAAAATGACCTTGGTCATATGATCAACAACATCAACATCTATTCCTGTTCACCAGATGTGTGATATCAATTTGAAGACCCTGTTGCATGCTCCTACATAACGTATCCAACACCTCGACGTATCTATTACAGTACAATTAATCCACCTTGACAACATGCACCCAGGCAGCGGTGGTATGGCAGACCACATCCTTGACAACCTGCACCAACAGCCAGTAGTTTCCCTTCCCCCTTCAATATGGAAAGGACACACGAAGGATGGTGCAACAACCATTGATTGAATTTAGCCATCGAGAAGGGTTGATGCTAGCTTGTACTTAGAGTGACTCACCGGTTCGAGCGGAGGTGGACGCCGTTGAGAAGACACCGTGAGATCGAAGGGGCTCGGGAAGAGAAAGCAATGGGAAATACATACATCGTGAGGATTCTTTGATCGAGCAGAGGTGGACGTCGTTGAGAAGTCACCGTTAGATCGAAGGGTGTCGGGAGGAGAAGGCATTGGGCGATACGTACATCGTGAATCCTTGAGGATAGATCGATCTTGAGGTTCTCTAAGCGTATGCCAGATTGGTTTTTCTATGGAAAGGTACGATCATCTTTTCAAGGAGGGTACGTGAGGGGGGTGTTACGTGTATAATGTGTTTTCCTATACACTGGAATTTCTAGGATTGACTCGGCCACACCAGTTTAATGAAATTTCTAGGATTGATCTACACCGTAACAACTCGGCCCATCAAATTAACGGCTCCTTATTACTGATTAACATGGTAATATCTTGGGAGTCCCTAATAATTTGTATAAGTCTAGATTTTGTTCTCCAACAGAAAATCCCGAAGGATTGTGTGCCTCATCTGATGTTTATGAAAGATCGCATTGATGTTACTAGCTTACGGCAAGTCTGCCTAGGGTTCACCGCTGTTCACACAAGATTTCTCGAACCGATGAAGACCTCACAATCAAAGAATGGAAAAAAGTTATGAATAATCGTAGGGAGCTACTTGAAAGAAAAATTGTGCAAAGCGCTCGAATTGGAGACATGATACTCTTAGAGTGGGGCTATGTTGTTTTATGTTATTTTACCTTAGAGAGGGTAGCAGGTCCTAGCTAATACTCATGATTGTGTGCTAAGAACAATTAACCAGGGTTGGTTATGACTATGATAACGAGTAGAAGTTGTTAGATGACTATGATGATGACGGGCATGACTTGTGTTATTATGATAATGATGATGAGTTATTATTATTATTATTATGATGCTGAGTTGTTATATCATTATGAGCATGATGAGCTATTATATCAGTGGGTGAAAGAAACGTGGATTAGATTCAAGTGGGGGGGAACATGGCACAGATCCAATGTACTACTAATCAAAGCACTTTGATTAGTAGTACTAATCCTGTCTCTTTCACCCACTGATTAGTAGTACTTTCCATCTGCGCCATGTTGCCTCCACTTGAATCTAATCCACGTTTCTATCGCCCACTGATATAATAACTAATCATGATCATCAAATCATGTGAGGAGACTATTGTATAAAACTTGTACAAATACAGTGCAAATACGTAGAAGAAAATAAAAAAGGAAAATTTAGCAGCAGGGCTGGTTGGACACAAGCTACTGCTATATAGCGGTAGCAGTAGCGCTGGTTCCACCAACGCTACCGCTAAATATTAGGAATAGCGGGGGCCCAATCCACACGACTGCTAAATAATATACAGCACCCTAGTAGTAGCGCTGGTCCCCGTGCTACTACTAGGCAAAAAAATCACGCTACTGCTAGGGTTTTACCTAGTAGTGATAGTAATATCATGAGATCCGAAATGAGCATTACTGCCACGAGATCCAAAGTGGGCATTAATACCATTTCATTAAAATAGAGCATTAATATTCATATATTGGACACAAATAAACAAATGTATGAGCATTATTAACACGATATCTAAAACAAGAGCGCATATCACATTTATGCACGTTACACATACTAATATAAGCAGATCCAAAATGATCACTAGTGTATCTCTGCGAATTTGTTTGATAATAATAATTTGAATACGGGTGATCAAGATATATTGCATTCATGAATCTATAGATACAGAAATATGATTATGCATACAATGAAAATATAGTTATTTATAGAGGGCATGAATACCAGGAGATCCAATGTTTGCATTAATACCACGAGATTCAAATTGAGCATTATTATTAATAGACTTGACACAACTTCACAAGTGCATGTCATTGGTTACAAGAGATACAAAACAACCACACTACATTTACGGAAATTACATACGTTCATAAGAGGAGATGCCCTCTATGTTAATTTATTTCACAATAGCAATTGGATATCCACGGCCAGGCTGTATTGCATGAATCCATCTATGCCAACATCGTTTTGAGTTCAATCCATCTACGTAAATTATATGTATATATGTAAGAGAAAATACCAAATGAGACTTATCTATAAATACATAGGGCAATAATACCACGGGATCATAAATAAAAATTAATACCACGAGCTCCAAAGAGAGCATTACTACTACGAGATCCTAAATGAGCGTTGATATTCATAGATTAGGCACAAACACTCAAATGCAGAAGCATTAGTAGCACGAGATCCAAAATGACCATACTACATTTATGAAACCCCCCAATACATGCACTATAAATAATTGCCAACATAATGTACATCACCTACATCCATCTATCTCTTCCCTACACATCCTTCTATATACATTCAGTTCCACCTATCTTGTCTTCAAGACAGTTTGAGGTTTCTAGGTAGCGTTGCACCAATGACAACAACAATGACGACCACCATCAGCTTCTCTACCATTCTATTCATCTTGCTTTCTGTGGCAATCACTGCTCAGACCAATGACTCTGGTAGTGGCATGGCGAGGGTGACCAACCTCATGGTGGAAGCATGCAAGAATGCCTCAAGCTATCATCGTGAGCTTAAAACTATCACACATGAATTTTGCTTGTCGACCCTCCGGTCAGACAATAGGAGTGTGGAGGCAAAGGACCACCTTGAACTGGTGCTAGTTGCCATCGACATCCTTAAAGGCCGCCTCACCACTGCCAATCACAACATTGAGAAAATGCTAGAAAAAGCAAAGAATGGCACGGTGGCAATGCGCGATCTTAGTACTTGCAAGGTGTACTATGATACAACAATGAGAATCGTCAATATATGTGATGACATGGTCAAAGATTTCCGCGGAGATAAGGGCAGGCTAAAGTCCTTTGAGCTTCCACGTTGTGTTGACAGAGCGGGCTACCCAGTTGACGAGTGTTGGTTCGGTCTTCAATACGATATGCCATGGGCGGATGCATTGATGAGTGAAAATCGTGAGATTGACATGGTGGTCAACCTCGACTATGCCTTCCTAGCACCATATGATGTCAGTGATTAATATAATGCTAGTTTTGTGTGCGATAAATGATGTTGTAGCAACATCAATTTTATTTCATTTAAAATAATGTTTAAAGTGTCACATTTGTTCTACTCTTCTTTTTTTACACTTATTTTGTTTTACTCTCTTTTTCGTTGTTCTACTCTCTCTTTCTCCATGTATCTACACACACACGCGCGCGCGCGCGCACACACACACACACACACACACACACACTATTTCTGATCATGAGATCAGAATAATATTATGATAACTAGTCGACTCGTCGTAGCAGCACTAGTTGAACTGCACCCAAGGACAAATTGAACTTCGGCAAACAATGTCCAAACGGGGCTTGCGATATACCATGCGAAAACTATGGACACGAGGATCACAACCTATGTTGAGGCTTTTGCAGAATCTACACAGTTTAAAAGCATTTTTTCAAACCGTTTTTCTTCAAACAAAAAACATGAAGTGTATTTTCGAGCTCGATTCTAAAACGTTTATCGGAATGAAGCAATTCATATGCCGTTGGAAAGATGCTACAAGGCTGCTAATTACACAAGGTTAAAGGGAGATTCGAAAAAACACAAAATTTCTCAAACCAAACTTTCGAACTCATATTTTTGGCTTCAAACCAAACGGCCCGTTTGATTGACGCAAATGATATGGCAGTGGAAAGCTTATGAAAATGCGCTTGTTTTTCATGCAGAAAGTACGTTCCAATTTTAAACATATTAAAAGCAATTTGAAATAGGTTGAAGTTCCACCGAGAATGCATTTTCCCGTTTGTTTCTCAATGGTTTGCTGGAACACAACCAATGATTTGGCCTTTGAAAGCTTGAATATATCCGAAACATTCCTGTATATATTATTTCTCCAAACGCTTTACGGTTTTAAGTCAGTTTTGAAAATGGCCAAAACCAATTTTTGGGAGCCATTCTCGTGAACTTTATCTTAATGGGAAACTTTTATGGAGAGAGTTTTCTCTAATTTCTAGCCATTTTGAAATAATTTTAAAAATAGCAAAATCATGCATGTGGCTTTCATCACGAAAACAGAGTCTTCGAAAACGTAGTGCATGAAGAAGTTGTCCTTATGGGGTTTGTGTGTTTGAACTTCACTCTGTTTCTTGTGTAATTGTTTTGCCCATGACTCTGAAACCACTCATAGGAATTGAGCAAATGATACACCGACAGAAACTATTGAAGTGGCACAACTTTTCTGTGCTGAGTATTTTTCCCATTTTTGTGGCGGTTTAAAACATTTTTTAATACGTTTAATGAAGTATATTGAGAATGTTAAAGAGGTATAATCAATGCCTGTACTAGGTGTATTGAAGATGGGAGTACATACTCCCAAGAGTACATAAAATTAGTCATATTCTAAGATACCCCAATACGAGTTTTGTGTGGGTCTATTTTACTAACACTCTTAAGATCTTATTCTACTAACACTTCTTTATTCTAACCCTAAAAACACTTTCTTATTCTCCTAACAACACCATGTTGAGCGAACCAACCTGTGGTTGGATGGTTAGAAGGACAGTGGTATCCCCAGCCCACCAGGGTTCAAGTCCTGGTGCTCGCATTATTCCTGGATTTATATCAGGATTTCCAGTGATGCGCTTTCAGTGGGAGGAGACGTTCCCGTTGACGACGAGGCGTCTATGGTGACTTCGTAAATTTCAAGATGACATGCCAGTTCAGTCTCTCGAAGGTGCTCATAGGGGTAGGATATGCGTGTGTGCGTTCATAGAGATAAGTGTATGCGCATATGTATGAGCGCTTGCGTCTATACTGATGTTCAAAAATAACACCGTGTTGATCAGTAGCTATATACTAACCCGACAAAAACAACCGTCCCAAACAGCGGGGAAAAAAAGAAAACCCACCCCACATTATCCTCTCTGTCCCACAACTTCCATCTACTCCCGATGACCACCCCCTCCCAGCCCGCCACCTCCCCAATCCCCATGGCACTGCACCATCTCCCACCCTGCGGCGCACTAACACCGCCCTCCCACGCGCCGCCACACCACTGCCTCCTCCGTGCTGACGAACCGCCTCCTTCCCCACGCCACGGAACCACCTCCGTCCATGCGCCTCCTGCCATGTCCATCCACCAACACCTCCCCTAGCCACAGCCATCGCCACTCCCCTGGCCACGGCCGTTGAAGGCCTCCAATGGTCACTGTCACCGCGTGCCACTGGCTGCCACTGGCCTCATAGGTCGCGCTTCCCATGCCTGTAGTTGCCGAGCCCCTTCTCTCTCGCACGGAGGGGGGTAGAAGAAGAACCGGAGGAGACAGCACTGAATTTTGCCGGCGACCAACGCCGCTACAGGCGCACCAACGCCCTAATCTTTTCTCTTTTCAGCTGGCTCAAACCAAGCAGTACACAAAGGGTATTTATACAGGGAGTATGCACGCACGAACGCCGCACTCCACTCCTGTCCACACGCCGACGACGCGTTGCACGATCAGCTCGCCTGGCCGAGCGCACGGCGCGCCACTACGCGCAGGACGTGGTCAGCTCCAACAGAACGACAACGGCTAACCTGTAACTCTCGACGACTCGGACGCGGCCACATACCGGCGTCCGACCGAACCAGAACACACGCACACACACAGGGCACACCCGCCACGGCTACGAAAAACCTAGACATGCACCTACATGCTGGTTGATACCGACGCCGTGGATAATTTCTAAAATTCTCCTCCTAAGCCACGACCTCGCCGTCACCGGAGTTGTTACAGCTCCTGTCGATGTCGTGACCACCACCGCGGACTCGACCTGGCGCACTGACGCCGGTCACCACCGTGCATGATTCATCGTCTCCGGCAACATACGCCGAGCTCCTTCTCTGCCGATGACACACACCTGGCGTCCCTCGGCAACAAACGTCGTCGATGCTGTCATGCTCAAACATGAGCCCTCCCGGACGCCGCTTCACGATGTCGCATTGCACCGCTGCGGCCTCCGCAGCTGCGCAGCACCTCCATGCTGCCATGCCGTGCCGCACGTCCACGGCCTCTGCACCACCACGCAGCGCCTACGCGGCCGCCGCGCTCGCCACAGGCCACCTCCGCGTCCCCCATGGCAGCCGCAGTGCAACGCACCTCCACAGGCCAACACAAGGCCCGGAGCTTCACCGCGCAGCCACCGGCGAATGCTGCCACCGCCGGCATGGCCCCGGCAAGGGCAACGACGCCCAAGACAACTAAGCTCATGGTACCAATTGTAGTTGCCGAGCCCTCTCTCTCTCTCGCACGGACAGAGGTAGAAGAAGAACCGGAGGAGACAACACAGAAGTGTGAGCCATGGACATAGCACTATAGGTGGAATAGATGGTAGTTGTGGAGAAGACAAAAAGAAGGAGATAGTCTCACATCAACTAGGCGTATCAATGGGCTATGGAGATGCCCATCAATAGATATCAATGTGATTGAGTAGGGATTGCCATGCAACGGATGCACTAGAGCTATAAGTTTATGAAAGCTCAAAAAGAAACTAAGTGTGTGTGCATCCAACTTGCTTGCTCACGAAGACTTAGGGAAATTTGAGGAAACCCATCATTGAAATATACAAGCCAAGTTCTATAATGAAAATTCCCACTAGTATATGAAAGTGACAATATAGGAGACTCTCTATCATGAAGATCAAGGTGCTACTCTAAAGCACAAGTGTGGTAAAAGGATAGTAGCATTTTCCTTTATCTCTTTTTTCTCATTTTTTTTATTTGGGCCTTCTCTCTTTTTTTGGCCTCTTTTTATCGTCCAGAGTCTCATTCCGACCTGTGGGGGAATCATAGTCTCCATCATCCTTTCCTCACGTGGGATAATGCTCTAATAATGAAGATCATCACACTTTTATTTACCTACAACTCAAGAATTACAACTCGATACTTAGAACAAAATATGACTCTATGAATGCCTCCGGCGATGTACTGGGATGTGCAATGAATCAAGAGTGGCATGTATGAAAGAATTATGAACGGTGGCTCTGTCACAAATACGATGTCAACTACATGATCATGCAAAGCAATATGGCAATGGTGGAACGTGTCATAATAAACGGAAAGGTGGAAAGTTGCATGGCAATATATCTCAGAATGGTTATGAAAATGCCATAATAGGTAGGTATGGTGGCTGTTTTGAGGAAGGTATATGGTGGGTTTATGGTACCAGCGAAAGTTGCGTTGCACTAGAGAGGTTAGCAATGATTGAAGGGTGAGAGTGCATATAATCCATGGACTCAACATTAGTCATAAAGAACGCATATACTTATTGCAAAAATCTATTAGTTATCGAAACGAAGTACTATGTGCATGCTCTTAGGGGGATAGATTGGTAGGAAAAGACCATCGCTCATCCCCGACCGCCACTCATAAGGAATACAATCAATAAATAAATCATGCTCCAACTTCTTCACACAACGGTTCACCATACGTGCATGCTACGGTAATCACAAACTTTAACAGAAGTATTTCTCAAATTCACAATTACTCACTAGTATGACTCTAATATCACCATCTTCATATCTCAAAATAATCATAAGGAATCAAACTTCTCATAATATTCAATGCACTTTATATGAAAGTTTTTATTATATCCCTCTTGGATGCCTATAATATTAGGACTAAATTTATAACCAAAGAAAATTATCATGTTGTCTAAGGACTCTCAAAATAATGTAAGTGAAGCATGAGAGTTCATCAATTTCTATAAAATAAAACAACCGCCGTGGTCTAAAAAGATATAAGTGAAGCACTAGAGCAATATTGCCTAGCTCAAAAGATATAACTGAAGCACATAGAGTATTCTAATAAATCACGATTCATGCGTGTCTCTCTCAAAAGGTGTGTACAGCAAGGATGATTGTGTCAAACTAAAAAGCAAAGACTCAAATCATACAAGATGCTACAAGCAAAACACATATCATGTGGTGAATAAAAATATAGCCTCAAGTAAAGTTACTGATAGACGAAGACGAAAGAGGGGATTCCTTCCGGGGCATCCCCAAGCTTAGGCTCTTGGTTGTCCTTAAATATTACCTTGGGGTGCCTTGGGAATCCCCAAGCTTAGGCTCTTGCCACTCCTTATTCCATAGTCCATCAAATCCTTACCCAAAACTTGAAAACTTCACAACACAAAACTCAACAAAAAATATTATAAGCTCCGTTAGTATAAGAAAATAAATCACCACTTTTGATACTGTTGTGAACTCATTCTTTATTTATATTTGTGTAATATATACTGTATTCCAATTTTTCCATGGTTCATACCCCCCGATACTAACCATAGATTCATCAAAATAAGCAAACAACACTTAGAAAATAGAATCTGTCAAAAACAAAACAGTCTGTAGCAATCTGGATATTTCGAATACTTCTGTGACTCCAAAAATTATGAAAAAATAGGAAAACCTAAGCAATTTGTATATTAATATTCTGTAAAATATTCAAGCATTTATCGCGTTCCAGAAGCTCAGATCAATTATGTCACTGCGCGCAAAAGTTTCTATTTTTCAGCAAGATCAAATCAACTATCACCGTAAGCTATCCCGAAGGACTTACTTGGCACAAACACTAACTAAAACATAAAAACCACCTCTAACCAGAGGCTAGATAAATTATTTATTACAAAACAGGACGTAAAAAGCAAAAAAAAAAAAAAATTGGGTTGCCTCCCAACAAGTGCTATTGTTTGACACCCTTAGCTAGGCATAAAACACGAATAGATCTAGGTATTGTCATCTTTGGCTTGAAATCCATAAGTGGTGCACATAATAAATTTTCTTTCTTGGAAAGTGTTTCACGCCCTTCCTTAACGAAAATTGAAATCTAATGTTTTCTTCTTTCATGTCAATAATTGCACCAATCGTTCTAAGGAATGGTCTACCAAGAATAATAGGACGTGTAGGATTGCAATCTATATCAAGAACAATGAAATCTACGGGCACATAATTCCTATTTGAAAGACTAAGAACATCCTTAATCCTTCCCATATGTTTTTTAATAGTGGAATCCGCAAGATGCAAATTTAAAGAACAATCATCAAATTCATGGAAACCTAACACATCAAATAAAGCCTTTAGAATCGTGGAAACACTAGCACCCAAATCACACAAAGCATGGCACTCATAATCTTTAATATTAATTTTAATAGTAGGTTCCCACTCATCATAAAGTTTTCTAGGGATAGCAACTTCCAATTCAAGCTTTTCATCAAAAGATTGCATCATAGCATCAACGATATGTTTAGTAAAAGCTTTGTTTTGATTATAAGCATGAGGATAATTCAACATGGATTGGAACAAGGAAATACAATCTATTAAAGTACAATTATCATAATTAAATTCCTTGAAATCCAAAAGAGTGGGTTCATTGCTACTTAAAGTTTTGACCTCTCTAATCCCACTTTTATGAATTTTTGCATCAAGATCTTAAAACTCTGAATCATGGGGACGCCTTTTAACTAAAGTTGACTCATCTCTAGTTCCATCATTATCATGGTTTATATTGGAAAACAAAGATTCAATAGGATTCACATCAATCACTTTAAGATCTCCATCTTTATTTTCATGGAAACTAGAAGAACACACTTTTACAGCCCAATCTTTTTAGCACACATCTTAGCGGTTCTTTCTTTGCACTCATCAATGGAAATTCTCATAGCTTTGAGAGACTCATTGATATCATGCTTGGGTGGAATAAAGTTTCAAAGAATCAACATCAAGAGAAATTCTATCCACGTTCCTAGCCAAATCATCAATCTTAAGCAATTTTTCTTCAGTCAAAGCATTGAAATTCTTTTGCGAACTCATAAATTCTTTAACACTATTCTCAAAATAAGAGGGAATCTTATTATAATTTCCACAAGAATTTTTGTAGGAATTAACATAATTATTAGAGGAATTACTAGGAAACGACCTAGGATTAAAATTACCTCTATACGCGTTATTACCAAAATTGTTCCTACCAACAAAATTCACATACATAGATTCATTATTATTTTCAATCAAAGTAGACAAAGGCATATCATTGGGATCAATAGGATCACTCTTTATAGCAAATAATTTCTTAAGCTCATCCATCTTTCCACTCAAAACATTAATCTCTTCAATCGCATGCACCTTTTTACTAGTGGAAGATCTTTCGGTATGCCATTGAGAATAATTAACCATAATATTATCTAGGAGTTTAGTAGCTTATCCTAAAGTAATTTCCATAAAAGTACCTCCCTCGACCGAATGTAAAAGATTTCTAGAAGCAAAGTTCAATCCGGCATAATTTTTTTGTATAATCATCCACAAATTCAAACCATGAGTAGGGCAATTTCGTATCATCAATTTCATCCTCTCCCAAGATTGTGCAACATCTTCATGATCAAGTTGCTTAAAATTCATAACATCGTTCCTAAGGGAGTTGATCTTAGCAGGAGGAAATACTTGGAAATAAAAGCATCATTACACTTATTCTAGGAATCAATACTATTTTTAGGCAAAGATGAAAACCAAGTTTTAGCACGATATCGGAGTGAGAACGGAAATAGCTTCAATTTAATAATATCATTATCCACATCTTTTTTCTTTTGCATATCACACAAATCCACGAAATTGTTAAGATGGCATGTGGCATCTTCACTAGGAAGGCCGAAAAATTTATCTTTCATAACCAGATTCAACAAGGCAGCATTAATTTCACAAGATTCCACATTAGTAGCACGAGCAATCGGAGTACTAACAAAATAATTATTATTGGTGTTGCAAAAGTGACACAATTTGGTATTCTCTTGAGCCATCGTGACAAAGAAAGCAATCCAACACACGAGCACACAAAAAGCAAGCGAAGAAGACGAACAGAATAGGGGCGAAGAAAAGGCAAATATTTTTGAAAATTGTTTTAGAAGTGGTGGAGAGGAAAATGAGAGGAGAATGGTGAATAATATAATGCAAGAGATGAGAGTTTATGATGGGAACTTGGTATGTCTTGACTTGGCGTAGATCTCCCAGAAATTCTTCCTACTACTTCTTGAGCTTGCGTTGTTTTTTCCATTGAAGAGGAAAGGGTGATGCAACAGAGTAGAGTAAGTACTCTCCTCAGTTTGAGAACCAAGGTATCAATCCAATAGGAGAAAACGAACAAGTCACCGAATACTTGAACGAACAATCAAATAACATGCACCCAACGCGATAAAGGGGTTGTCAATCCCTTCACGGTTACTCGCAAAAGTGAGATCTAATAGAGATAGATAAACAGTAAAGTAAATATTTTTAGTATTTTTGGTTTATAGATCGGAAAGTAGAAGATTGCAAAGTAAGTAAATCGGAAACTTATATGATGGAAAATAGAAGATTATATGATGGAAAATAGACCCGGGGGCCATAGGTTTCACCAGAGGCTTCTCTCAAGATAGAAAATATTACGGTGGCTGAACAAATTACTGTCGAGCAATTGATAGAAAAGCGCAAAGTTATGACGATATCTAAGGCAATGATCATGAATATAGGCATCACGTCCGTGTCAAGTAGACCGAAACGATTCTGCAGCTACTAATATTACTCCACACATCGACCGCTATCCAGCATGCATCTAGAGTATTAAGTTCATAAATAACGAAATTACGCATTAAGCAAGATGACATGATGTAGAGGAATTAACTCAAGAAATATGATGAAAACCCCATCTTTTTATCCTCGATGGCAACAATAAAATACGTGCCTTGCTGGCCCTACTGTCACTGGGAAAGGACACCGCAAGATTGAACCCAAAGCTAAGCACTTCTCCCATTGCAAAAAAAACCAATCTAGTTGTCCAAACCAAATAGATAGTTCGAAGAGACTTGCAAAGATATCAAATCATGCATATAAGAATTCAGAGGAGATTCAGATAATATTCATAGATAAGCTAATCATACATCCACAATTCATCGGATCTCGGCAAACACACCACAAAACAGTATTACATGGAGTAGATCTCCAATAACATCGAGGAGAACATGGTATTGAGAATCAAAGAGAGAGAAGAAGACATCTAGATACTAGCTATGGACCTGAAGGTCTGAGGTAAACTACTCATGCTTCATCAGAAGGGCAATGGTGTTGATGAAGAAGCCCTCCGTGATCGGATTCCCCTCCGTCGGGACACCGAAAAAGGCCCCTAGATGGGATCTCACGGTTAGAGAAAGTTGAGGCGGTGGAAAAGGGTTTTCGTGGCTCCCCCTGTTCATTTTGGGATATATGAGAATATATAGGCGGAAGAAATAGGTCGGTGGAGTCGCGAGGGGCCCACAAGGGTGGGGGGCGCGCCCTCCGTCCTTGTGGCTGCCTCGTGGCTTCCTTGACGTGCACTCCAAATCCTATGGATGTCTTCTTGTCCAAGAAAAATCATCGCGAAAATTTTATTCCGTTTGGACTCCGTTTGTTATTACTTTTCTACAAAACTCTAAAACAAGGAAAAAACAGAAACTGGCACTGGGCTCTAGGTTAATAGGTTAGTCCCAAAAATCATATAAAATAGCATATTAATACATATAAAACATCCAAAACATATAATATAATAGCATGGAATAACCAAAAATTATAGATACGTTGGAGACGTATCAGGCGCCAGAAAAGAGCTTGATGTCTACTACGCAACCTTCTTCTTGTGGAATCGTGTTGGGCCTCCAAGCGTAGAGTTTTGTAGGACTGTAGCAAATTACCCTCAACTGGATGACCTAAGGTTTATCCATCCGTGGGAGGCGTAGGATGAAGATGGTCTCTATCTGCAACCAAATAACAAAGAGTCTCGTGTGTCACCAACACACCCAATACAATGGTAAATTGTATAGGTGCACTAGTTCGGTGAAGAGATGGTGATACAAGTGTAATATGGATGGTAGATATAGGTTTTGGTAATCTGAAAATATAAAAAGAGCAAGGTAACTAGTAGTAAAAGTGAGGGAAAACAGTATTGCAATGCTTGGAAACAAGGCCTAGGGTTCACGCTTTCACTGGTGCAAGTTCTCTCAACAATGATAACATAATTAAATCATATGGCAATCGCTCCACGTGTGACAAAAGTCACTCCAAAGTTCCTATCACGGAGAACATAAGATGAAATTGCTTGTATGGTACGAAACCACCTCAAAGTTATTCTTTCCGATCAATCCATTGTGTTATTCCTATAAGTGTCACAAACAGCCGTAGATTTCGTAGTAAAATAACACCATACGACACACATCAATCAACCCTAATGTCACCTAGATACTCCAATGTCACCACAAGTATCCGTGGGTCAATTATACGATATGCATCACACAGCTTCAGATTCATAATATTCAATCCAACACAAAGAACCTCATAGAGTGCCCCAAGATTTCTACCGGAGAAACAAGGACGGAAACGTGCATCAACCCCTATGCATAGATTACCCCAATGTCACCTCGGGAATCCGCGAGTTGAGTGACAAAACATACATCAAGTGAATCAATAGAACACCCCATTGTCACCACGGGTATCCCATGCAAGACATACATCAAGTGATCTCAAATCCATAATAGTATCCAATCCGATAATAGTGAAACCTAAAAGGTAAAACTCAATTCATCACAAGAAGATAGAGGGGGGGAAACACCATATGATCCAACTATAGTAACGAAGCTCGCGGTACATCAAGATCGTGCCAAATCAAGAACATGAGAGAGAGAGAGATCAAACACATAGCCACTGGTACATACCCTCAGCCCCGAGGGTGAACTACTCCCTCCTCGTCATGCAGAGCACCGGGATGTTGAAGATGACCTCCGGTGATGATTTCCCCCTTCGGCAGGGTGCCGGAATGGGCTCCCGATTGATTTTTCGTGGCTATAGAGGCTTGCGGCGGCGGTACTCCCGATCTAGGTTTATTTCTAAGGTTTTTGGGATTTATAGGAGGTGTTGGCGTCGGGGACAAGTCAAGGGGGCCCACGAGGTGACGACTAGGCAGGGGGCGCGCCCCCCACCCTTGTGGTTGCCTCGGGACTCCTCTTCGATATCTTTTTGTTCCAGTATTTTTTATATTTTCCAAATATATTCTCCGTAAATTTTCAGCTCGTTCCGAGCACTTATATTTCAGCACAAAAAAACGACACCACGGTAGTTCTGCTGACAACGGCATCAGTTCGGGTTAGTTCTAATCAAATCATACCAAAATCATATAAAAATATTGTAAACATGGCATGAATACTTCATAAATTATAGATACGTTGGAGACGTATCAGCGTGCCAGGAGACCCAGGCGCGCCCAGGTGGGTTGTGCTCACCTCGAGGCCCGTCTTCGCATGATTCGAACACTGAAAATCCTATAAATAGAGAAACCCCAAAAATAACCCTAGATCGGAAGTTCCACCGCCGCAAGCCTCTCTATCCACGAAAAACCAATCGGGATCCCATTTCGGCACCCTGCCGGAGGGGGAGATCATCACCGGAGGCCATCTTCGTCATCCCTATGGTCTCCATGATGAGGAGGGAGTAGTACATCCTCGGGGCTATATAAGGGTTTGTACCAGTAGCTATGTGTTTAATCTCTCTCTCTCTCTCGTGTTCTTGATGGCACGATGTTGATGTATCAGGGGGCCTTTGTTAATATAGTTGGATAATATGGTGTTTCTCCCTCTCTATCTTGTTGTGATGAATTGAGTCTTCCATTTGAGATTTTGTTTTATCGGATTGGATACTTTAATTGAATTGAGAGCACTTGACATATGTCTTGCAAAAATAATACCCATGGTGACAATGGGGTATTATATTGATTCACTTGAGATATGTTTTGGCACTCAACTCGCGGATTCCCGAGGTGACATTGGGGTAATCTATGCATCTGGGTTCATGCTCGTTCTCGTCTTTTGTTTCTTTGGTAGAAATCTTGGGGCACTCTTTGAGGTTCTTTGTGTTGGATTGAGTATTATGAATCTAAATTTGCTTTGGTGTTATTTTAGTACAAACTCTTGATACATCGATCGGAAAGAATAACTTGGTGTTATTTTAGTATGAACTCTTGGATAGATCGACCGAAAGAATAACTACAAATAATTTCTTCTTATGTTCTCCGCTAGATAAGAACTTTGGAGTGATTCTTCATCGCACCTTGAGGGATAGTTATATGATCCAATTAGACTAGCATTGTTGAGAGATTGCACTAACGAAAGTACGAACCCTAGGCCTCATTTTCAAGCATTGCAATACCGTTTGTGCTCGGTTTTATCAATTGCTACCTTGCTGTTTTTATTGTTCCTATTACAAAAATCAATATCTACTATCATTACTACACTAGTATCGCCATCACTAGTAGGAAACAGGGCATTACTCCCGCTTCCAGAGGGCCTTTAGTCCTGGTTATGGAACCGAGGCAAAACAAACGGGACTAATACCCCAAACCTTTAGTCCCAGTTGGCTTATGAACCGGGACTAAAGGGGCTCCACGTGGCCGCTGTGGGGCGCCTAGGCAGGAGGACCTTTGGTCCCGGTTGGTAACACCAACCGGGACTAAAGGGCAGCCACGCATCAGCAGCTCGCAGGCGCTAGGGTTTTTTTTTGAAAGGGGGGTTTATTAAGGGTTTTGGATGGTTTAATTAGGGGTTTCAGATTGTGTTAGCTATAGCTACTACATATAGAGAGAAGTGACCTCTCTTTCTTCGTGCTTGGTCGATGCTAGCTACTACATATAGAGAGAACTCGACGCTAGCTAGTAAGCAAATGAAAGAACCATTCATTACACAACATCAAGATCATGAACATATATAAAGAGAAGTGACCTCTCTTTCTCCGTTCTTGGTCGAACAACAAGTTTTCGTATATCTATCCAACGCTACTACATATATACAATATAACATCCCTAACATCATCAATCGCCAAACTCCCATTGAATTTCTGTATGGTATTCTCTGTCTGGTTGTGCTCATCCCACACATGTACACCTTTTCCATTCCACAGCTGTAAAAGTTCTTCAACTAATGGCCTTAGGTACACATCTATGTCGTTACCGGGTTGCTTAGGGCCATGGATGAGCATTGGCATCATAATGAACTTCCGCTTCATGCACAACCAAGGAGGAAGGTTATAAATACATAGAGTCATGGGCCAAGTGCTATGATTGTTGTTGTGCTCCCCAAAAGGATTAATGCCATCCACGCTTAAACCAAACCATATGTTCCTTGCGTCACCTGCAAAGTCCCCCCACGTTCTCTTGATTTTTCTCCACTACGACTCGTCAGCGGGTGCCCTTAACTTCCCATCTTTCTTACGGTCCTCTTTGTGCCATCGCATCAACTTGGCATGCTCTTTATTTCTGAATAGACGTTTCAACTATGGTATTATAGGAGCATACCACATCACCTTGGCAGGAACCCTCTTCGTGGGGCACTCGCCCTCAACATCACCAGGGTCATCTCGTCTGATCTTATACCGCAATGCACCGCATACCGGGCATGCGTTCAAATCCTCGTGCGCATCGCGGTAGAGGATGCAGCCATTAGGGCATGCATGTATCTTCTGCACCTCCAATCCTAGAGGGCATATAACCTTCTTTGCTTCGCATGTACTTTCGGGCAATTCGTTATCCTTTGGAAGCTTCTTCTTCAATATTTTCAGTAGCTTCTCAAATCCGTTGTCAGCTATACCATTGTCTGCCTTCCATTGCAGCAATTCCAGTGTGGTACTGAGCTTTGTGTTGTCATCTTTGCAATTTGGGTGCAACCCTTTTTTGTGATCCTCTAACATGCGATCGAACTTCAACTTCTCCCTTTCATGTTGGCATTGTCTTTTTGCATCAACAATGACCTGGTGAAGATCATCATCGGGCACATCGTCTGGTTCCTCTTGATCTTCAGCTTTCCCCGTTGCAGCATCACCGTATTCAAGGGGCGGATAGTTGTCATCATCCTCTTCTTCTTCTTTGTCTTCCGTCATAACCCCTCTTTCACTGTGCTTTGTCCAAACATTATAGTGTGGCATGAAACCCTTCTCAAGAAGGTGGATGTGAAGGGTTTTCGAGTCAGAGTAAGCCTTCGTATTCCATTAGATAGGGCATGGACAACACATAAAACCATTCTGCTTGTTTTCCTCAGCCACTTCAAGAAAATCATGCAGGCCCTTAATATACTCGGAGGTGCATCTATCACCGTACATCCATTGCCGGTTCATCTGCGTGCATTATATATAATTAAGTATGTGAAAAACAATTACAGGACCTCATGAATAGAGAAGCAACCAAATAAATAGAATTTCGTCATCACATTAAAACCAAAGTACAGTAGTGATCAAATGTTATTACTGAAAAAATAAATACATAAAGTTCATACATAGTGCTCATTGAACAACATATAGCTCTCTAGAGCATGTAATTAAAACATACATTGAAACTATGTAAAACAATTAATTGCAACAATAAATGTGATCATAATCGCAACTAAGGTAACAATTCATCCAATGGCTTAATGATACCAAGCCTCAGTATGAATGGCATACTTTCTAATCTTTCTTATCTTCAAGCTCATTGCCTCCATCCTGCTCTTGTGATCTCGACGACATCCGCAACATGCAACTCCAATTCCATCTTATCATCCTCAATTTTTTTCAATTTTTTCTTCAAGTAACTATTTTCTTTTTCAACTAAATTTAGCCTCTTGACAAGAGGGTCGGTTGGAATTTGTGGTTCACATACCTCCTACATAAAAACATCTATGTCACGTTGGTCGCCATAATTGTCATAAACACTAGATGAAACAAATAGTTATAAAAGATAATATGCCACATCTGAATCATAGATAGGACGAGGGCTGACAGGGCAGATAACAAAACCATGGCACTATATAATAACAAACAATAATAAAAGTAAGAATATTATACAAGTATCTATCTAAATCATACAAGTAAGATTTTTTTTAGAAAGACGATAAGAACAAGAGGCTCACCACAGTGGTGCCGGCAATCAAATCGGCGCGGGCGATCGACGACGATGAGGACGGGGATGAGACAGGACGGACCGTCAAGCCTAGAAAAATCTTGAGGAAAAAGCTTAAGTGTGGCTCGGGCATTTCATCGAAGACCTCATGTGCATAGGAGGTGACAGCTAGAGCAACACACACCTCTCCCACACGGCCAGCCAAAAAGCAGAGCACTGAGCGGTTACGGGCGGGGGTATATATATATATATAGGCTTCTCTTTCGTCCTGGTTTGTGGCTAAAACCAGGACTAAAGGACAACCTTTGGTCCCGGTTCCAGCCACCAACCGATACTAAAGGTGTTGGGCTAGGAGCGAGGCCCGTTGGTCCGGGTTCGTGTCTGGAACCGGGACCAAAAGTGTCAGACGAACCGGGACCAATGGCCCCCGAGGCCCAGCCGGCACCCTGGCCTCACGAACTGGGACTGATGCACCCTTTGGTCCTGGCTGAGTGAACCGGGACTAATGCCCTTATCCTGGCCTCAACCAAAGCCCTGTTTTCTACTAGTGCATATGTTCGCGGAACTAGTGCACCTATACAATTTACCATTATATATGGTGTGTTGGGGACACAAGAAACTCTTTGTTATTTGGTTGCAGGGTTGTTTGAGAGAGGCCATCTTCATCCTACGCCTCCCACGGATTTATAAACCTTAGGTCATCCACTTGAGGGAAAATTGCTACTGTCCTACAAAACTCTATGCTTGGAGACCCAACACAAGTCTACAAGAATAAAGTTGCGTAGTAGACATCAGCTGTCTAATTGTGTCGATCTGCTCCTGTTGCCGCAGTAACATGTGTTCCAACTCCGCGTTCTTTGTTTCTACCTTATGAAGTCGGCCTGCATCATGTTTCTTTTTTCTCCGATGGCTTCTATAAGTGTCGTTCCACACTGAAAACCCCTAAACCCACGGAAGAACACCTTTGCCTCGTGTTCATCCTCCATGTTTAGGATTCCCAAGGGCGTCTGTAAGCTCGTCGTTCTCTCTCTTGGGCTATTACAACCCCGTTAGATCATCTCCTATTGCTTGAAGTAAAGCGTCCGAGGTTGTTTTAAGACTTTCCTTTTCAATAATCTCCGTTGTCGCTGGGTCCAACTTTCCCCCATGCGCATAAAACCGATTCCTGGACCTCTCGGTCCAATCCGCTGTTTTTGGAATGACCCCTTCAGCAATCATCTTGGCCTTAGCTGCTTCCCACCTAGGCACGCCTCTCTTGTAGCCACTTGTCCCCAGAACATGGTGACTCTTTTTTCGCAGCATTTATCTTATTTTTTCTCAACCATTCCTTAGCTTCGTCTGATTCCTTGTACTTCACAAATAGGTCCCAGTGATCTTTTACCTTCTCTAGTGCTCCAGTGAATTATGGAGTCTTCTTTTCTGCCTTGGGGTAGTCGTTGTATAATCTTTTCTTTCAGGTCTGGAATTGTGTGGTCATCTTCTTAAGAGCAAACTGCTTGACTTTCAACCATTGGCCATTCTGTGTAGGAGCAATTGTTCGCCATCTTCTGCGACTTCATCGATGTTGTACATTATGCCATCGGCCAAATTTTTGGCCCGGCCTCGTACCCTTGTAGAAGATTTGCTCGATCTAGAGGGCTAAAAGAAGAAAGATTCGTTAATATATATATATATACACAAATCATTTAATACATCTAATGATCACCAGAGGCCTTAAATATATATACCTCTCAGGACTTTGTTAATTGTCTAACATTTTCTTCGCCAGCATCTGGTTCTTCCTCAAGTCCCTCACCGGACTCGTTCAGATATTGTGAGCCATCATCTGGTTCATTCTCTTGGTTTTGGGAGGAGCGTATCATGTCAAAGATGCTATCATGTTCATGGTCTCTACCTCTATAGTCCATAGCTTAACTAATCTAGAAGAAAGATAAAACAATTAGAATGCATTCAATAAGCAAAAACTGAATCATAGTATCGAGAAGAACAATACCGGAGATGCAATCAATACTCAGCAGGGCCAGGCCGGCGAAATCCGGGGCCCTATGCAAAACTCTGAAATGAGGGCCTATCTTTCAATGCACGAGATACAAAGAAACATTTGGCAGAGTAATCTAAAGGAGAGCACAAAAAAGATTTAAATTCCAAACCATATACAATATATAGTGATTCGGTAGAAATAATAAATACTTGATACCTTTTGTTCCCATTGATTATCCTATCGGCATATTCATCCTTGAAGCAACAAGGTCAGCTCGCTATGTGATGTCTACTACACAACCTTCTTCTTGTAGACGTTGTTGGGCCTGCAAGTGCACAGGTTTGTAGGACAGTAGCAAATTTCCCTCAAGTGGATGACCTAAGGTTTATCAATCCGCGAGAGGCATAGGAGGAATATGGTCTCTCTCAAACAACCCTGCAACCAAATAACAAAAAGTCTCTTGTGTCCCCAACACACCCAATACAATGGTAAATTGTACAGGTGCACTAGTTCGGCGAAGAGAAGGTGATACAAGTGCAAAATAGATAGTAGATATAGGTTTTTGTAATCTGAAAATATAAAAATAGCAAGGTAACAAGTGGTAAAAGTGAGCGTAAAAGGTATTGCAATGATAGGAAACAAGGCCTAGGGTTCATACTTTCACTAGTGCAAGTTCTCTCAACAATAATAACATAGATAGAACATATGACAAGCCCTCAACATGCAACAAAGAGTCACGCCAAAGCCACTAATAGCGGAGAACAAACGTAGAGATTATGGTAGGGTATGAAACCACCTCAAAGTTATTCTTTCAAATCAATTCGTTGGGCTATTCCTATAAGTGTCACAAACAACCCTGGAGTTTTTACTAGAATAACACCTTAAGATACAAATCAACCAAAACCCTAATGTCACCTAGATACTCCATTGTCACCTCAAGTATCCGTGGGCATGATTATACGATATGCATCACACAATCTCAGATTTATCCAACCAACATAGAAGTACTTCAAAGAGCGCCCCAAAGTTTCTAGCGGAGAATCAAGAACGTGTGCCAACCCCTATGCATAGGTTCCCAATGTCACGAAACCCGCAAGTTGATCACCAAGACATACATCAAGTGTTCTCATAAAGACTCAATCCGATAAGATAACTTCAAAAGGGGAAACTCAATTCATCACAAAGGAGTAGAGGGGGAGAAACATCATAAGATCCAACTACAATAGCAAAGCTCGGGATACATCAAGATCGTGCCATAAAGGAACATGAGAGAGAACACGAGAGAGAGAGAGAGAGATCAAACACATAGCTACTGGTACATACCCTCAGCCCCGAGGGAAAACTACTCCCTCCTCGTCATGGAGAGGGCCGGGATGATGAAGATAGCCACCGGTGATGGATCCCCCCTCCGGCAGGGTACCGGAAAGGGGTCCCTATTGGTTTTTGGTGGCTCTGGAGGCTTGCGGCGGCGGAACTCCCGATCTATCTTCTGTTCTGGAAGTTTTAGGGTACGACGGTATATATGGGTGAAAGGAGAACGTCGGTGGAGCTACGAGGGCCCCACGAGGCAGGGGGGGCGCGCCCAGGGGGAGGGCACGCCCTCCACCCTCGTGACCGCCTCGTGGCTCTTCTGACGTGGGGTCCAAGTCCATCAGCTGGGTTTCCTTCCAAAAATAACTTCTCCAGTTGATTTCGTTACGTTTTGACTCTGTCTGATATTCCTTTTCCTCGAAATACTGAAATAGGCATAAAACAGCAAATCTAGGCTGGGCCTCCGGTTAATAGGTTAGTCCCAAAAATAATATAAAAGTGGATAATAAAGCCCAATATTGCCTAAAATAGTAGATAAAGTAGCATGGAACAATCAAAAATTATAGATACGTTGGAGACGTATCAAGCATCCCCAAGCTTAATTCCTGCTCGTCCTCGAGTAGGTAAATGATAAAAAAGATAATTATTGATGCGGAGTGATAGTTTGGCATAATTTCAACTTAATTCTACTTACTTGTGATATGAATATTCAGATCTGAAAGATTTAAGACAAAAGTTCATATTGACACAAAAATAATAATACTTCAAGCATGCTAACTAAGCAATTATGTCATCTCAAAATAACATGGCCAAAGAAAGTTATCCCTACAAAATCATATAGTCTGGCTATGCTCTATCTTCACCACACAAAGTATTTAAATCATGCACAACCCCGATGACAAGCCAAGCAATTGTTTCATACTTTTGACATTTTCAAAACTTTTTCAATCTTCACGCAATACATGGGCGTGAGCCATGGATATAGCACTATATGTGGGATAGAATGGTGGTTGTGGAGAAGACAAAAAGAGGGGAAGATAGTCTCACATCAACTAGGCGTATCAATGGCCTATGGAGATGCCCATCAATAGATATCAATGTGAGTGAGTAGGGATTGCCATGCAATAGATGCACTAGAGCTATAAGTATATGAAAGCTCAACAAAAGAAACTAAGTGGGTGTGCATCCAACTCGCTTTCTCACGAAGACCTAGGGCGATTTGAGGAAGCCCATCATTGGAATATACAAGCCAAGTTCTATAATGAAATATTCCCACTAGTACATGAAAGTGACAACATAGGAGACTCTCTATCATAAAGATCATGGTGCTATTTTGAAGCACAAGTGTGGTAAAAGGATAGTAGCATTGTCCCTTCTCTCTTTTTCTCTCATTTTTTTAATTTTTTTTAATTTTTTTTGTTTGGGCCTTTTCTCTTTTTTTATGGCCTCTTTTTTTTCTCTTTTTTTTCGTCTGGAGTCTCATCTCGACTTGTGGGGGGAATCATAGTCTCCATCATCCTTTCCTCACTTGGGACAATGCTCTAAAAATGATGATCATCACACTTTTATTTTTCTTACAACTTAACAATTACAACTCGATACTTAGAACAAAATATGACTCTATATGAATGCCTCTAGCGGTGTACCGGGATGTGTAATGACTCATGAGTGACATGTATGAAAGAATTATGAATGGTGGCTTTGCCACAAATACGATGTCAACTACATGATCATGCTAGCAATATGACAATGATGAAGCGTGTCATAATAAACCGAACGGTGGTAAGTTGCATGGCAATATATCTCGGAATGGCTATAGAAATGCCATGATAGGTAGGTATGGTGGCTATTTTTAGGAAGGTATATGGTGGGTGTATGATACCGGCGAAAGTTGCGCGGTATTAGAGAGGCTAGCAATGGTGGAAGGGTGAGAGTGCGTATAATCCATGGACTCAACATTAGTCATAAAGAACTCATATACTTATTGCAAAAATCTACAAGTTATCAAAGCAAAGTATTACGCGCATGCTCCTAGGGGGGTAGATTGGTAGGAAAAGACCATCGCTCGTCCCCGACCGCCACTCATAAGGAAGACAATCAATAAATAAATCATGCTCTGACTTCATCACATAACGGTTCACCATACGTGCATGCTACGGGAATCACAAACTTTAACACAAGTATTTCTCAAATTCACAACTACTCAACTAGCATGACTCTAATATCACCATCTTCATATCTCAAAACAATTATCAAGCATCAAACTTCTCATAGTATTCAACACACTCATAAGAATTTTTCTTTTATTAGTCTTGTATGCCTAGCATATTAAGATCATTTAAGCAAATTACCATGCTATCTAAGACTCTCAAAATAATATAAGTGAAGAATGAGAGTTCATATATTTCTTCAAAATAAAACCACTGACGTGCTCTAAAATGATATAAGTGAAGCACTAGAGCAAACAATAAACTACTCCGAAAGATATAAGTGAAGATCAATGAGTAGTCGGATAATTATGCAACTATGTGAAGACTCTCTAACATTTAAGGATTTCAGATCTTGGTACTTTATTCAAACAGAAAGCAAAGCTAAAGAAAAATAAAATGACGCTCCAAGCAAAACACATATCATGTGGTGAATAAAAATATAGCTCCAAGTAAAGTTACCGATGAACGAAGACAAAAGAGGGGATGCCATCCGGGGCATCCCCAAGCTTAGGCTCTTGGTTGTCCTTAAATATTACCTTGGGGTGCCTTGGGCATCCCCAAGCTTAGGCTCTTGGTTGTCCTTAAATATTACCTTGGGGTGCCTTGGGAATCCCCAAGCTTAGGCTCTTGCCACTCCTTATTCCATAGTCCATCGAAGCCTTACGCAAAACTTGAAAACTTCACAACACAAAACTTAACAGAAACTCGTGAGCTCCGTTAGCGAAAGAAAACAAAACACCGCTTGAAGGTACTGTAATGAACTCATTATTTATTTATATTGGTGTTAAACCTACTGTATTCCAACTTCTCTATGGTTTATAAACTATTTTACTAGCCATAGATTCATCAAAATACGCAAACAACACAATGAAAACAGAATCTGTCAAAAACAGAACATTCTGTAGTAATCTATAACTAACGCAAACTTCTGGAACTCCAAAATTCTAAAATAAATTGGTGGACCTGAGGAATTTCTCTAGTAATCATCTGCAAAAAGAATCAACTAAATAGCACTCTGCAGTAAAACGTTCTAGCTAATCTCGTGAGCGCTAAAGTTTCTGTTTTTACAGCATGATCATAAAGACTTCACCCAAGTCTTCCCAAAGGTTCTACTTGGCACAAACTCTAATTAAAACATAAAACCACATCTAAACAGAGGCTAGATAGATTATTTATTACTAAACAGAACCAAAAAGTAAGAAACTAAAATAAAATTGGGTTGCCTCCCAACAAGCACTATCGTTTAACGCCCCTAGCTAGCCATGATGATTTCAATGATGCTCACATAAAAGATAAGAATTGAAACATAAAGAGAGCATCATGAAGAATATGAATAGCACATTTAAGTCTAACCCACTTCCTATGCATAGGGATTTTGTGAACAAACAACTTATGGGAACAAGAATCATCTTGCATAGGAAGGTAAAACAAGCATAACTTCAAAACTTTAAGCACATAGAGAGGAAACTTGATATTATTGCAATTCCTACAAGCATATGTTCCTCCCTCATAATAATTTTCAGTAGCATCATGAATGAATTCAACAATATAACCAGCACCTAAAGCATTCTTTTCATGATCTACTTGCATAGAAATTTTATTACTCTCCACATAAGCAAAGTTCTTCTCATTCGGAATAGTAGTGGGAGCAAACTCAACAAAATAACTATCATATGATTGAGAATTAAGATCAAGATGACAAGTTTCATGGTTATCATTATTCTTTACAGCATACGTGTCATCACAATAATCATCATAGATAGGAGGCATGCTTTCATCATAGTAAATTTGCTCATCAAAGCTTGGGGGACAAAAAATATCATCTTCATCAAACATAGCTTCCCCAAGCTTGTGGCTTTGTATATCATTAGCATCATGGATATTCAAAGAATTCATGCTAACAACATTGCAATCATGCTCATCATTCACATATTTTATGCCAAGAATTCTATGTAATTCTTCTTCTAGTACTTGAGCACAATTTTCCTTTCCATCATACTCATGAAAGATATTAAAAAGATGAAGCGTATGATGGAAACTCAATTCCATTTTTTTGTAGTTTTCTATTATAAACTAGACTAGTGCTAAGACAATAAAGAAAAAGATTCAATTGCAAGATCTAAAGATATACCTTCACTTACCTAGCCTCCCCGACAACGGCGCCAGAAAAGAGCTTGATGTCTACTACACAACCTTCTTCTTGTAGACGTTGTTGGGCCTGCAAGTGCACAGGTTTGTAGGACAGTAGCAAATTTACCGCAAGTGGATGACCTAAGGTTTATCAATCCGTGAGAGGCGTAGGAGGAAGATGGTCTCTCTCAAACAACCCTGCAACCAAATAACAAAAAGTCTCTTGTGCCCCCAACACACCCAATACAATGGTAAATTGTATAGGTGCACTAGTTCGGCGAAGAGAACGTGATACAAGTGCAAAATAGATAGTAGATATAGGATTTTTGTAATCTGAAAATATAAAAACAGCAGGGTAACAAGTGGTAAAAGTGAGCGTAAACGGTATTGCAATGATAGGAAACAAGGCCTAGGGTTCATACTTTCACTAGTGCAAGTTCTCTCAACAATAATAACATAGATAGAACATATGACAAGCCCTCAACATGCAACAAAGAGTCACTCCAAAGCCACTAATAGCGGAGAACAAACGTAGAGATTATGGTAGGGTACGAAACCACCTCAAAGTTATTCTTTCAAATCAATTCATTGGGCTATTCCTATAAGTGTCACAAACAACCCTGGAGTTTTTACTAGAATAACACCTTAAGATACAAATCAACCAAAACCCTAATGTCACCTAGATACTCCATTGTCACCTCAAGTATCCGTGGGCATGATTATACGATATGCATCACACAATCTCAGATTTATCCAACCAACATAAAAGTACTTCAAAGAGTTCCCCAAAGTTTCTACCGGAGAATCAAGAACGTGTGCCAACCCCTATGCATAGGTTCCCAATGTCACGAAACCCGCAAGTTGATCACCAAGACATACATCAAGTGTTCCCATAAAGACTTAGTCCGATAAGATAACTTCAAAAGGGAAACTCAATTCATCACAAAGGAGTAGAGGGGGAGAAACATCATAAGATCCAACTACAATAGAAAAGCTCGGGATACATCAAGATCGTGCCATAGAGGAACACGAGAGAGAACACGAGAGAGAGAGAGAGAGAGATCAAACACATAGCTACTGGTACATACCCTCAGCCCCGAGGGAAAACTACTCCCTCCTCGTCATGGAGAGCGTCGGGATGATGAAGATGGCCACCAATGATGGATCTCCCCTCCGGCAGGGTACCGGAAAGGGGTCCCGATTGGTTTTTGGTGGCTCTGGAGGCTTGCGGCGGCGGAACTCCCGATCTATCTTCTGTTCTGGAAGTTTTAGGGTACGACGATATATATGGGTGAAAGGAGAACGTCGGTGGAGCTACGGGGGCCCCACCAGGCAGGGGGCGCGCCCCGGGGGAGGGCGCGCCCTCCACCCTCGTGACCGCCTCGTGGCTCTTCTGACGTGGGGTCCAAGTCCATCAAGTGGGTTTCCTTCCAAAAATAACTTCTCCGGTTGATTTCGTTCCGTTTTGACTCCGTCTGATATTCCTTTTCCTCGAAATACTAAAATAGGCATAAAACAGCAAATCTGGGCTGGGCCTCCGGTTAATAGGTTAGTCCCAAAAATAATATAAAAGTGGATAATAAAGCCCAATATTGCCTAAAACAGTAGATAAAGTAGCATGGAGCAATCAAAAATTATAGATACGTTGGAGACGTATCACTATGCGCCCTGGAAAACAGAAGAGATCAGAGGGTTAAAACCAACTCTGGTACACTTGATAAAGGTATCGTTCAATAAAAATAAAAGGCAGCAACCTTTTATCGTTCAATAAAAACAAAAGGCAGCAACCCATTCCCACTTGATAAATGCAGTAAAGTAGCAGGGCAAGCACACTGAAATTTGGGCAGTCTATGCACTGAAAATTGGACAATATCAACACTGAATTTCTGTACAACAAAAAACTGAAATTATGAGTGGAGCTACTCTCATCACTGAAATTTGAATAGCAAGAAGAATGAAATTCTGAAATACTAAATTACAATGAATTATGGACATCAACAAGACTGAATCACTGGTACTCGTACGTTGTCAACAAGGCTGAACCAGTCTCAAGGATGAGCTGGTCGTGAGGAGGGGATACAAGTAGCCCATCGTGTTGGCTTATAGGGCATAAGGTGCGGGTGCGCTAAGGTGTAGAGCCCGAAGAAGGACGAACTGCACCAGCTCCCTAACATTCTTTGCGGGGTCCTTGTACCGCAGGGTGGAGCGGCGCGTGCGGCCGTGGAGCGGCGGCGGCGGTTGCCTGGGAGAGAGCGATTTCTGATTGGATCAGCGCAAAATCAGCCTGTTTCGGGCTAGTGGGCATGGCTAGCGAGCTGGGCCTTTTACTGGGAAATGGGCTGTTTCCAAAATCCGGGGCCCCCTCAAAACTAGGGGCCCTGTGCAGGCCGCACGGGTTGCACACCCATGGGCCCGGGCCTGATACTCAGCAATGCAACAACATGATGCCTGATCATAATATGGAGATATGATGTGGTTTGAGCTTATGCAATTAACATATTGTAAACATGGCAAGTTTTAATTCAGGTAGTTTCAGACCTATAGAAGTCACCCCAGGCCATATCATGGCATAAACTAAATTCTACCAGCAAGATGGCATGAAAAAGCTCCACTCAATGCACAAAGTCTACTCATATGATGATTCCATAAAATCCGACAAAAATAACAAAATGGCAAGTTATGTAAAAAATGACATGCTCCAAAACTTGCTCAAAAGCCACAACTAATGCTACCACAATATTAACTATGTTTTTATTAAGTAAAATTTTGACAGAAATTAAATTTGGAAATATATTAGGTCTCTTATTAATTTCACAATCTTTTCTATTTTCAAAAAAATCCTTCCCTCCATATAGAAACCTTCAAAAATATTATGGGTGTCAAAGTTTTTCTTAATAATTTCATTGAACTTTTAAAATTCAGTACTAAATATTTTCATAATAAAAGTTTGCCCAAATATTTCTTTAATTAGTATTTTCATACTCTGAAATGCTTCTATTGCACTAAGGCCCTTTTAAATAATTCTTTTAAAATGCCACAAAAAAATTTGAGAGGTCCTTTGATGCCTATAGATCACTTTCATGCAAAAACCCAACTTGCTCTTTTGGAAATATTAAGCAAAACATCTTTTTTTCCAATTTTGTCCCCTTCCTATGTTATAACTACAACCCCATTTTCCCTATCTCAATAAATTATGAAATATTTCCATCTTAGTGTCCTTCCATCTCAACTCTTAAGTCTAGATGATCGGCTCCATTTGCATCTCTTAAGTTCACCAAATTATTCCCTGTAGTTTTGGTCCAGAACTGAATTTCACCAAAACTTGAACTTGCAAGTTGTTTATGCTTCCAAACTAAACATACCACCCTCTCTATGATGCAATGAGGCATCATTCTGTAAATTTTGGTCATCGAGAAAATTTCCTAGGCCACTGTGGCATTTCACCAAACACCTTGTGTGCAAGGCAGAAAGTATGCAACCCTCTAAACTACATATGGAACCTGTTCTCCTTGTCAATCCAGCATGTCCATCAACCTTTTCATAGCCATTAACACCATCCTAACAAGTTATAGCTCGATTGGATGCCATTAGCATTTCATCGAACACCCTAAGGGCATGCATAGAGCGCGGCCAGAGGGCGCCCCTCGCAGCCGTGGATACTAAGTTGTTGTCGCCCTCCTGTTACTTCCCTCGCTCGCACTGCGGTGTTGGTTTGGGTGGGGAGCGGCCAGAGCGGCGTCGGCATTGAGCGCGGGCGGCAGCCGAGGCAGGGCAGCGGCGATCGAGCGCGGGTGGAGGCCATAGGCAGAGTAGGGGAGTGGGGTAGCGAGGAAGGAGCAGGGGGCTCACTGGGGAGATGGGCTGCGAGGCTCAACGAGACCGACGACAGCGACGAGCGGTTCGGCAGACTAGCGGGGTCGATCTAAACTTCTCTCGGCTGGTGGCTAACACCGGGACATCAGGGGTGATATATACAGGAGACCTTTAGTCCCGGCTCCAGCTGCAAACCGCGACTAAAGGACCTTTAATCCTAGTGCGTGACTGGAACCGAGAATAAAGGCAACCTTTAGTCCCCGTTCCAGCCACGTACTGGGACTAAATGTCCTTTTCGGTGGTCCAAATTCTGCGTGATAGAAGGACCTTTTGTCTCGGCTGGTGGTGGCAACCAGGACTAAAGGTGTTTTTCATGTTTTCTGTTTTTGTTTTGTGCTTTATTATTTTACTTTTATTTCTACTTACAGGCAATATTTAGAGTTTGTGAGTGAATCTTTTTAATTTAGGTCACAAAAATTATAAACTTTCTGTTAGTGCTAGTAGTTTTCAAATTTGAATTCTTTGAAATATGTGTGAATCACTACTTTATGAATAACTTTAGTTTAGAAATAGATTTTTGAGTGATTACTTTTTCTGCTATTTAATATTAGTGTGTTTTATCAGTATGTTCAATTTGAGAAACTTTAGGATATTTTAAATAGGTGTTTCGATCAAAAACAGATTATGTTTAACTCTTTTAGATTTATACCTTTCTCCTATGGATTCAATTTTACAGATTGAAATTAATTCTTGTAAAATTCAAAACAATTTGAAAACTAAACTAAATGAGTTGATTCAAATTTATGTGGATTCATCTTGAAGATTCGTCTTGATCGCAGTTTCTCTTTGCATCAGCAATGGCCCGACCAAGATCATCAGCGAGCTCATCTGATGTCTCTTCTTCAGCTTCCCCCATTGTAGTACCATCGTATTCAAGGAACGTAGGATAGTTGTCATCATCCTCTTCTTCTTCATTGTCTTCCATTATGACCCCTCTTTCTCCATGCTTGGTCCAATAGTTATAGCCGGACATGAAATCAGACTGAAGTAGGTGGCTGTGAATGATTTTTGAGGTAGAGTAATGCCTATCATTCTTACAGACACCACATGGACAACACATAAAACCATTCCGCTTGTTTGCCTCAGCCACACGTAGAAAACTATGCACGCCATTAGTGAACTGGGGAGAGCGTCGATAATCGTACATCCATTGCCGGCTCATCTACATTAGTATACATCGAAAAGACCAAATTAATACAAGTTCATACATACTTCTCATATAACAACATACAAGTATCTAGCTAAAGCATTTAAATGCAACAACAAAAGCGATCAAAATCGTAACTAAGGTAATAATTGATCAAATAGCATAATGATAACATGCCTTTTTATTAATGGCATATTTCTAATCTTTCCAATCGGCAAGCGCATTGCATCCATCTTGATCTTCTGATCATCGACGACATCGACAACATACAATTCCAATTTAATCTTCTCTTGTTCGATTCTTTTCAATTTTTCTTTCAAATAATTGTTTTCTTATTAACTAAATTTAACTTCTCGACAAGAGGGTCGGTTGCAATTTCCGGTTCACATAACTCCTAGATAAAAATATCTATGTCAACTTGATGGGCATAATTGTCATAAACACAAAATGAAACAAATAGTTATAAAAGATAGTATACCACATCTGAATCATAACCCGGACGAGGGCCGACAGGGACGGATATCCAAACCATGGCACTATATATAACAAAGAATAATACAAGTAAGAAAATTATACAGGTAACTATATAAATCATACAAATAAGATTTTTATTTTCACAAAAAGGATAAGAACAAGAGGCTCACCAAGGTGGTGCCGATGGCAGGACGACGCGGTCGAGCGATGGCGGTGAGGACGGGGACGGGAATGTGCTAAATAAACCACACCTACACATATGCAAACTAAGAAGTTAATTTGAGCTCAAATTGCATATAAATCAAATAAACTCCCACATAATTACTCCCAAACTAAAACCCACAAATCACTATACTTATAAAGCATGAAACGAGCTAAACTAGCAATGAGAGATGAAAGGATGAAGTTGCTAACCTTTTAGAACTCTTGGATAGATGGGGTGCCTCAAATCATGATAAATCTTGGCAAAAATGGAGGATGAGCTCGAGCTAGGGGAAGGAAACAGAGAGGAGAGAAAGGAGAAAGCTTGGACTTGGGCTGGACGAAGCATCTATATATAGGAATATCTTTAGTCCCGGTTTGTGATACCAACTGGGACTAAAAGTATATCTCTAGTCCCGGTTGGTATCACCAACCAGGACTAAAGGGGCTCGCAAGGTCCCCATCCTGCCGCGACCATTTAGTCCCGGTTGGTGATACCAACCGGGACTAGAGGTCCCATTTGAACCGGGACTAAA
>NC_041392.1:16672885-16676365 GCF_002162155.2 Triticum dicoccoides
ATCTTATTTGACATGCAACTGTCCGAGTTAATTTAGTCGTCTTGCTTTGGTGACAGGGTCCTCATCCACCATACGCGCCAGCTCTATCTCACAACTTGAAGACCAAATGTGGCGATCGCTTTTGTACTGCACTGCACAAAGACCTTCCTTAGCGCGAATGCCACTACAAGGTTCGCCACATTGATGGGCCGACTTCAGCCGGTGTTATCGCCAACGATAAGCTCTCTGTCAATGTGTTCCCTGCGCGTAGGAGAGTAGAGATTGACTTCGTATTCGGGTACGACACTCCTATGTCCTAACGGATATGTTCAAGCATGTGCACTCCCTACTGGATTTTGATGCTGATGATGGTCATGTTTTATTTTGCGTAGATGTGGATGCAACCAGCAACCACAGAAAGAATCACTCGTAGATGGACTCCTTGGTCTTTGGATGGGACAGGTCAGTTTTGTCGCCCAACTGAAGGCCGGTAGGGTGATCAGCTAGCAAGGACATCATTGGGCACTGCCTCAGCATCAATGGAGGGGGCTACCTCTTCGTCGTACTGTGCTTCTATAAAATTTCAGATTATATTGTTTTTTTTCAGAAGATTCCTCTGGATGGTGCACACGATTAAATATACTATGAATTTTGTAGGATAGGACGTAGTGCACTTGATTGTTTTCAGGACTTGGATACAGAGCCAAACTAAATTATGCTTCAAATGGTGGTAAAATGGGCAGAATAAAGGACAAAATGCTTATATTACATGAAACATTTCAAAGTATGTCCACGCAACACAAGTGTTCTTTTACCAAATCAAATTATTTTGTTTAAATGTATCTGCATACTATGGTTGTCAAGTTCTAAATGATGTTCACGATTGTTTTTATACGTTATTTGATACAATTATATGCTCTCTCTGTAGGTCTGCCATGCTATGTACTTTGAATTCAGTTTGGTTTTCTTTATCTAAAAAGGTGCAGGTGCACAATATTTATATTTGTCTATCAAACGAAAATGCAGGGTAATGCTTGATGGATATAGGGACTGCTACAACCCATAAGCATTACATTTTATATGTGCTTTTCAATATATTTTCTTTTCTGCATTCGTATGATGTTGGATGTATCAGACTCCATACAAATCAATTTCCTGCTTGCACCCTTTATTCAAAAATCAGATTATATATTTACTTAGGAAGAGCATATACATACCAAATCATTTTGAGCTGTTCAATTCATTTTTAAGAATAATTGTTAGTATAATAATTCTCCAGGTTTCCCTTTAACATATTTCACTTGGTGTGGGTGTTCGTGGATTCATGTCTTCATGGCTTAATTTTTGTTGCAGGTGAGATCCAACCAAAACGAATGGGTGAACACAAGGATACTAGGAGGAGTAGTGTCCACCATGTTCAGCCCTTTAGTTCTTCCTATTTTGTTTCTTATTCGATCACGACATTGATGATCTGTTTGTGTGCTCCTTTGTCAGCCTATCTTGATGTGTAAATCGATGATGTATGAACAAACTATAATTTGTATATGCTATGTGTGTATGTGTGTGTACATCACAGTAATAACATGTACTGTACTGTGTATTGTGTACATCACACAGTACAATACTTCTTTTTTAATCTTACAAATGCTAGCATTGGCGGGCAGAACTAAGTGCCTGCCAGCTACTAGAAGAGGTAGGGGAGGCAATAGTTGTGGCCGTGGGTACAGAAGGGAAGGTGATGGTGAAAGTGATGACCCTCCATGAGGAGGCAGGGGTGGAGGCCAAGGACGCCCAGGACGTGGTCGTGGGTGCAATAATAATGGAGGGCGATAGAATGAAAATTGGTACACTGAAAGTTGGAGATGTAATGATGGCAATCATAGAAACATAAATAGTAGGAAAACAGGGTATGAAGGATTGTCAGCGCAACAGAATCTGACTGAGAACCAAGATTTGGTGATGGCTGAGAAAAATGAAAACATTCTGGGCAAGAGAAATGCTTCTGATGGTACAATTGTGAGTGAAGTTTCTACTCCATGTGAGAATACTGTGGTCACACCTACTAAGACTTGGTGCCTTTCACTGGTTCTGTTCCAGTTGGGCCATCTTCTGCTGCACATACAGATGGATCTTCAAAGGTGCTCTCTATGGTGGACAAGTTTGAGGGGACACAACGGATGGCTGATGGAAACTTAGCTGTAATTGGGGGTGTTGTAACTCCCCAAGGGAATACAAACAAGAAGAAACAGAGGATAGGAGAGAATGAGATAGTTTCAACCTTAATTGATAGGATATCGGCGGTGTCCCAAGAGGAGACTGACCGGACGCAATGAAACTTTTAAGTTGGAACTGTCGGCGGTGTCCCAAGTGAATCAATAGAACACCCCATTGTCACCACGGGTATCCCATGCAAGACATACATCAAGTGATCTCAAATCCATAATAGTATCCAATCCGATAATAGTGAAACCTAAAAGGTAAAACTCAATTCATCCCAAGAAGATAGAGGGGGGAAAACACCATATGATCCAACTATAGTAACAAAGCTCGCGGTACATCAAGATCGTGCCAAATCAAGAACACGAGAGAGAGAGAGAGAGAAAGAGAGTGAGAGAGATCAAACACATAGCTACTGGTACATACCCTCAGCTCCGAGGGTGAACTACTCCCTCCTCGTCATGCAGAGCACCGGGATGTTGAAGATGAATTCCGGTGATGATTTCCCCATTCGGCAGGGTGCCGGAATGGGCTCCCGATTGATTTTTCGTGGCTATAGAGGCTTGCGGCGGCGGAACTCCCAATCTAGGTTTATTTCTGAGGTTTTTGGGATTTATAGGAGGTATTGGCGTCGGGGACAAGTCAAGGGGGCCCACGAGGTGACGACGAGGCAGGGGGCGCGCCCTCCACCCTTGTGGTTGCCTCAGGAATCCTCTTCAATATCTTTTTGTTCCAGTATTTTTTATATTTTTCAAAAATATTCTCCATAAATTTTCAGCTCGTTCCGAGCACTTATATTTCTGCACAAAAAAAAAAACGACACCACAGTAGTTCTGCTGACAACGGCATCAATCCGGGTTAGTTCTAATCAAATCATACCAAAATCATATAAAATTATTGTAAACATGGCATGAATACTTCATAAATTATAGATACGTTGGAGACGTATCAGCATGCCAGGAGACCCAGGCGCGCCCAGGTGGGTTGTGCTCACATCGAGGCCCGTCTTCGCATGATTCGGACACTGAAAAATTCTATAAATAGAGAAACCCCAGAAATAACCCTAGATCGGAAGTTCCACCACCGCAAGCCTCTCTAGCCATGAAAAACCAATCGGGATCCCGTTTCAGCACCCTGTCGGAGGGGGAGATCATCACCAGAGGCCATCTTCGTCATCCCTATGGTCTCCATGATGAGGAGGGAGTAGTCCATCCTCGGGGCTATATAAGGGTTTGTACCAGTAGCTATGTGTTTAATCTCTCTCTCTCTCTCTCTCTCTCTCTC
>NC_041392.1:16676646-16688581 GCF_002162155.2 Triticum dicoccoides
GCTTTTGTTAATATAGTTGGATAATATGGTGTTTCTCCCTCTCTATCTTGTTGTGATGAATTGAGTCTTCCATTTGAGATTTTGTTTTATCGGATTGGATACTTTTATGGATTTGAGAGCACTTTATATATGTCTTGCAAAAATAATACCCATGGTGACAATGGGGTATTATATTGATTCACTTGAGATATGTTTTGGCACTCAACTCGCGGATTCCCGAGGTTACATTGGGGTAATCTATGCATCTGGGTTCATGCTTGTTCTCGTCTTTTGTTTCTTTGGTAGAAATCTTGGGGCACTATTTGAGGTTCTTTGTGTTGGATTGAGTATTATGAATCTAAATTTGCTTTGGTGTTATTTTAGTACAAACTCTTGATAAATCGATCGGAAAGAATAACTTGGTGTTATTTTAGTATCAACTCTTGGATAGATCGACCGGAAAGAATAACTACAAATAATTTCTTCTTATGTTCTCCGCTAGATAAGAACTTTGGAGTGATTCTTCATCACACGTTGAGGGATAGTTATATAATCCAATTAGATTAGCATTGTTGAGAGATTGCACTAACGAAAGTACGAAACCTAGGCCTCATTTTCAAGCATTGCAATACCGTTTGTGCTCGGTTTTATCAATTGCCACCTTGCTGTTTTTATTGTTCATATTACAAAAATCAATATCTACTATCATTACTACACTTGTATCGCCATCACTAGTAGGAAACAGGGCATTACTCCCGCTTCAAGAGGGCCTTTAGTCCTGGTTCTGGAACCGGGGCAAAACAAACGGGACTAATACCCCAAACCTTTAGTCCCAGTTGGCTTATGAACCGGGACTAAAGGGGCTCCACGTGGCCGCTGTGGGGCGCCTAGGCAGGAGGACCTTTGGTCCCGGTTGGTAACACCAACCGGGACTAAAGGGCAGCCCCGCATCAGCAGCTCGCAGGCGCTGGGGTTTTTTTTTTTGAAAGGGGGGTTTATTAAGGGTTTTGGATGGTTTAATTAGGGGTTCAGATTGTGTTAGCTATAGCTACTATATATAGAGAGAAGTGACCTCTCTTTCTTCGTGCTTGGTCGATGCTAGCTACTACATATAGAGAGAACTCGACACTAGCTAGTAAGCAAATGAAAGAACCATTCATTACACAACATCAAGATCATGAACATATATAAAGAGAAGTGACCTCTCTTTCTCCGTTCTTGGTCGAACAACAAGTTTTCGTATATCTATCCAACGCTACTACATATATACAATATAACATCCCTAACATCATCAATCGCCAAACTCCCATTGAATTTCTGTATGGTATTCTCTGTCTGGTTGTGCTCATCCACACACGTACACCTTTTCCATTCCACAGCTGTAAAAGTTCTTCAACTAATGGCCTTAGGTACACATCTATGTCGTTACCAGGTTGCTTAGGGCCTTGGATGAGCATTGGCATCATAATGAACTTCCGCTTCATGCACAACCAAGGAGGAAGGTTATAAATACATAGAGTCATGGGCCAAGTGCTATGATTGTTGTTGTGCTCCCCAAAAGGATTAATGCCATCCACGCTTAAACCAAACCATATGTTCCTTGCGTCACCTGCAAAGTCACCCCACGTTCTCTTGATTTTTCTCCACTACGACCCGTCAGCGGGTGCTCTTAACTTCCCATCTTTCTTACGGTCCTCTTTGTGCCATCGCATCAACTTGGCATGCTCTTTGTTTCTGAATAGATGTTTCAACTGTGGTATTATAGGAGCATACCACATCACCTTGGTAGGAACCCTCTTCCTGGGGCACTCGCCCTCAACATCACCAGGGTCATCTCGTCTGATCTTATACCGCAATGCACCGCATATCGGGCATGCGTTCAAATCCTCGTGCGCATCGCGGTAGAGGATGCAGCCATTAGGGCATGCATGTATCTTCCGCACCTCCAATCCTAGAGGGCATATAACCTTCTTTGCTTCGCACATACTTTCGGGCAATTCATTATCCTTTGGAAGCTTCTTCTTCAATATTTTCAGTAGCTTCTCAAATCCGTTGTCAGCTGTACCATTGTCTGCCTTCCATTGCAGCAATTTGCAGTGTGGTACTGAGCTTTGTGTTGTCATCTTCGCAATTTGGGTGCAACCCTTTTTTGTGATCCTCTAACATGCGATCGAACTTCAACTTCTCCCTTTCATGTTGGCCTTGTCTTTTTGCATCAACAATGACCTGGTGAAGATCATCATCGGGCACATCGTCTGGTTCCTCTTGATCTTCAGCTTTCCCCGTTGCAGCATCACCGTATTCAAGGGGCGGATAGTTGTCATCATCCTCTTCTTCTTTGTTGTCTTCCATCATAACCCCTCTTTCACTATGCTTTGTCCAAATATTATAGTGTGGCATGAAACCCTTCTCAAGAAGGTGGATGTGAAGGGTTTTCGAGTCAGAGTAAGCCTTCGTATTCCAACAGATAGGGCATGGACAACACATAAAACCATTATGCTTGTTTGCCTCAGCCACTTCAAGAAAATTATGCAGGCCCTTAATGTACTCGGAGGTGCATCTATCACCGTACATCCATTGCCGGTTCATCTGTGTGCATTATATATAATTAAGTGTGTGAAAAGCCATTACAGGACCTCATGAATAGAGAAGTAACCAAATTAATAGAATTTCGTCATCACAATAAAACCAAAGTACAGTAGTGATCAAATGTTATTACTAAAAAAATAAATACATAAAGTTCATACATAGTGCTCATTGAAGAACATATAGCTCTCTAGAGCATGTAATTAAAACATGCATTGAAACTATGTAAAACAATTAATTGCAACAATAAATGCGATCATAATCGCAACTAAGGTAACAATTCATCCAATGGCATAATGATACCAAGCCTCAGTATGAATGGCATACTTTCTAATCTTTCTTATCTTCAAGCTCATTGCATCCATCTTGCTCTTGTGATCTCGACGACATCCGCAACATGCAACTCCAATTCCATCTTATCGTCCTCAATTTTTTTCATTTTTTTCTTCAAATAACTATTTTCTTTTTCAACTAAATTTAACCTCTTGACAAGAGGGTCGGTTGGAATTGGTGGTTCACATACCTCCTACATAAAAACATCTATGTCACGTTGGTCGCCATAATTATAATAAACACTAGATAAAACAAATAGTTATAAAAGATAATATACCACATCTGAATCATAGATAGGACGAGGGCCGACAGGGGCAGATACCAAAACCATGGCACTATATAATAAAAAACAATAATAAAAGTAAGAATATTATACAAGTATCTATCTGAATCATACAAGTAAGATTTTTTTTTAGAAAGACGATAAGAACAAGAGGCTCACCACGGTGGTGTCGGCAACGAGATCGGCGCGGGCGATCGACGACGATGGGGACGGGGATGGGACAGGACGGACCGTCAAGCCTAGAAAAATCTTGAGGAAAAAGCATAAGTGTGGCTCGGGCATTTCATCGAAGACCTCATGTGCATAGGAGGTGACAGCTAGAGCAACACACACCTCTTCCACACGGCCAGCCAAAAAGCAGAGCACTAAGCGGTTACGGGCGGGGGTATATATATAGGCTTCTCTTTAGTCCTGGTTTGTGGCTAAAACTAGGACTAAAGGACAACCTTTGGTCCCGGTTCCAGCCACCAACCGATACTAAAGGTGTTGGGCCAGGAGCGAGGCCCGTTGGTCCGGGTTCGTGTCTGGAACCGGGACCAAAAGTGTCAGACGAACCGGGACCAATGGCCCCCGAGGCCCAGCCGGCACCCTGGCCTCACGAACCGGGACTGATGCACCCTTTGGTCCTGGTTCGTGAGTGAACCGGGATTAATGCCCTTATCCTGGCCTCAACCAAAGCCCTGTTTTCTACTAGTGCATCTGTTCGCCGAACTAGTGCACCTATACAATTTACCATTATATTTGGTGTGTTGGGGACACAAGAAACTCTTTGTTATTTGGTTGCAGGGTTGTTTGAGAGAGGCCATCTTCATCCTATGCCTCCCACGATTGATAAACCTTAGGTCATCCACTTGAGGAAAAATTGCTACTGTCCTACAAAACTCTACGCTTGGAGACCCAACACAAGTCTACAAGAATAAAGTTGCGTAGTAGACATCAGCTGTCTAATTGTGTCGATCTGCTCCTACTACCGCAGTAACATGTGTTCCAACTCCGCGTTCTTTGTTTCTACCTTATGAAGTCGGTCTGCATCCTGTTTCTTTTTTCTCCGACGGCTTCTATAAGTGTCGTTCCACTCCGAAAACCCCTAAACCCACGGAAGAACGCCTTTGCCTCGTGTTCATCCTCCATGTTCAGGATTCCCAAGGGCGTGTGTAAGCTCGTCGTTCTCTCTCTTGGGCTCGAACAACCCCGTTAGATCATCTCCTATTGCTTGAAGTAAAGAGTCCGAGGTTGTTTTAAGACTTTCCTTTTCAATAATCTCCGCTGTCGCTGGGTCCAACTTTCCCCCATGCGCATAAAACCAATTCCTGGACCTCTCGGTCCAATCCGCTGTTTTTGGAATGACCCCTTCAGCAATCATCTTGGCCTCAGTTGCTTCCCACTTAGGCACGCCTCTCTTGTAGCCACCTGTCCCCAGAACATGGTGACTCTTTTTTCGCAGCATTTATCTTATTTTTTCTCGACCGTTCCTTAGCTTCGTCTGATTCCTTGTACTTCACAAATAGGTCCCATTGATCTTTTACCTTCTCTAGTGCTCCAGTGAATTATTGAGTCTTCTTTTCTGCCTTGGGGTAGTCGTTGTATAATCTTTTCTTTCAGGTCTGGAATTGTGTGGTCATCTTCTTAAGAGCAAACTGCTTGACTTTCAACCATTGGCCATTTTGTGCAGGAGCAATTGTTCGCCATCTTCTGCGACTTCATCAATGTTGTAGATTATGTCGACGGCGGGCAATGGCGGCGTCCCACGTCGTTACCTTGATGAAGGCATCGTCATGTGACTACCGTCGACCCATTCGTATTGCCCCGGGGGAAACCCTAGGATCTGGTGTTCCAGACAGAACGATGGCGGCACTGCAGTGTCGTTTCTCACTTGGGAGCATCGTTTTGTGGAGCAGCGCTGGAAGTCAGAGGCAGGAGGTGGAGCGGCTTCGTCTTGCACGGAGCTTCGGTGGAGATGTCAAGTCACGCCTGACCGACAGGTGCTACGCTTGGTCATGCCTGGTCGGCAGGTGCTACGCACGACAGATTCTCCAAGGGCTTCAAGTTGTGTTGGCTGGTGGTACTTGGCAGCATGGCGCTGAGGTGTATCAGTGGTGACCGCGACGTGTTCAGCTGTTTACGCGCAGGGAGGAGGTGCCGTTGGGCGTCGTGGTGGCGTCGGCGTTAGCTGGACCGAGCAAGGTGGATGCATCAGTACAGTTCTGAAGATAGAGCGGTGGCAGTTGACGGCGGCGGCCTCTGAGAGCACGCCGGACCAGTGTGTGCCCCAGACTCGACAAGTGGCTAAGTTGGGGTCTCAGGTCTTAGATGTTACGCTTGGCTGCGATGTCTGTTTTGTATTAGGCCCAGGCTATCTGCGCCCCTTCATCAACTAGATAGATGTAGCGACAATTTGTAAAGTCTTATGTGAAATGGCTTTAGTCTTACTGTTGTATGACTTCATAAAGTCTTATGAGAATAATCAATAAAATGGCCGTATGCATCGCCTAGATGCAGAGGTCGGGGGTCATCCTCCTTTTCTAAGAAAAAGGAGAAGCAGTTGCAGGGGGGTCCTGGATTCTGAATAATATACTTGATGCTACTACGGCTGAAGCAATGGCGATGCAGAAGGGGCTGGGCTTACTAGAAGATCTTGGGTGTACAGGTGTGATTATGGAATCAGATTGTCTAGAGTTGATCCAAGCCTGTACTGGTATCATGGACGTTTGGGCATCCAAAAAGCCATTTCACAGAAGTTCCTCTCTCCCTCCTCCCGCGAGGCCCCACGGGCGCACGGGAGGCCAACCGTAGCCGCCGGCGGGGCGTCCTTCCTCCCCTCCCTCGCCGCCACCAGGGGGCGTGGCTGGGCGAAGCCCGGCCGAGGCCGGCGGCGGTGGGGTGCTTCTCTTCCCCTCGTGCGGGTGGCGAGGCGCGGGGCAGCTCACCCGGGCCTGGGTGCTGCGCTAGGCGCCGGGTGAAGCAGCACGACGGCGCCCGGGGCTGGTCCACGGCAGCGGCGCGGTGGTGGTGCGTTGGGCGGCGCAGTGGTGGAGGGCGCGCCTTGGTCGCCGGGATTGGCGAGGTCGAGGCCAGATCTGGGGCCGGGCGGCGTGGGGCGAGGGTGGCGCAGGCTGCTGGTCTCCGCCCCTACCATGGCCACGGCTGGTGGTGGTGTGTCGCAGCAGCGGCTGGCCGGTGGGCCGGTTGGCCGGAATCCGGAGGCTAGAACGGCTGGACGATGGCAGGCAGCGCAGTTGGGCTCCTCGGTGGGCTTCCTTTGCGATTGGCGAAGGTCCTTCGGGAATCTTCTTGCCGGTGGATGGGTGTACGTTGGTGGCCTCACATGGAGATGCATTCGCCGCCGAGGTGGGGCGACACAGTAGGTATCCGGTGGGGAGGCAGGCTGGAGGTATGGGAGGCACCGACGAGCTCGGGCCACCCGTCGCTGGCACAGGGGTGTGCCGGCCCGGATGCGTCCGCTCCCCCTCCTCCCCCGTTCCCCGACCGTGTGTGGGCTGACACGGCTCCGGCGTTGTTCGAGGCGGGACGTATGCTGCGGTCTCTTTGGCCGGGTGTGCCCTTTGGCCCAAAGCCGGTCACTTTGGTCGGTCTTGGGGGTGTCTGGACGCATGGCGGTGGCCCTGGCGGCGGGAGGCACCACGTCCATGGGCGGAACTTGCGCCTCGTGTGCGGGCGAGCGGCCATGGCCACACGGGTGGATGGCCGTTGGTGGTTAGCGGAACTAGGATGCGTTGGAGGGGTGGGCGTGCCGACGGCGGCGGCGTCCTCGCACACCAATACACCATATCCTTCATGAAGGCTCCGTCACGGTGCCCTTACTCCTTCGAGTTGCTCCGGGTGAAAACTCGATCTTTGGGATCGGATGGTGGCGGCTATCAGTGGTCGTTCCCTTCTAGGAGGCATCATCTTGGAGTCCTTGTTCCGTCGTTTTCCGTCTCACCTCTCCTCGGAGGAATGGAGGTCTCCGTTGGCTCCAAGCGGATCATCCTCCCGCATTTGTAGTGGCTTGGTAGTCGTTGGGATGGTGTGGCGGTGCTCGGCACCCTTGTATCTTGCCTTGGGTGTGTGTGGTGTGTGGTGGTGGCGTGAGTTTGTATCGTGATGCTTGTGGATCGGTGCTTTGTATATAAGTGGGGCGAAAGCCTTTTTCGGTAATACTTGCAGATTGTTTTAGAGAAGGTGAGAAGAATAGGTGCAGTGAGTTTCAAATACTGTCCTAGGGATGCAAATAGGGTCGCACACAAATTGCTAGATATGTTTATGATTCCAAAACTCTTATATGCTGGGAAGGTGATCAACCTAGTATTATCACTCCAGATTGTTTCAAAAATTAAGTGCGCCCTAGGGCATTCCCCTAAAAAAAACCTGTTTGTGTCTTCAGGAAGAAGACGACTGGATCGTTATCTTTAGCAATCTGGGCAAGTGGGCCTTGGGCCTTTTTTTTCTTATTAACGTTGGTTGATGGTTAAATAGTGGCGGGCCACATTAGTGAGGTTGGGCAGGAATTCTCCTCGAATTTTTTTAAATAACGGTTTATTTTTTAAAGATGGAATTAGACATAAATCTAGATACTTGTGTGCTTGTCCTTTGTAATCTGGAGTACCTTATAAATACCTAACCAGGATAAGAGTGGCACCCATGCCCGACAACAAGTTTGGAGCCGCGATAATAAAGCAGCTCTTGACTTTGCTGTTTTGTTTATAATATAATAATTCACGTATTTTTAAAGGTTGATTACAAGTTCTAAATTGATGGCCAACATTTATGTATTCAATTTTGGTTTAAATATGTTGGCATAGGCTGATCATAGTTCTCATCTGGCTAATTAGGCATTTTACATCACAAAATTTTCTCTCCATGATATCAGTTACACCACAAAACTTCAATTCGATCGCCAGCACCTCGCGAGCATAGTTTAGCTTGCTGGATGGTAAAAGCAATTTGTCTTATCTCATATGTGATCGCCCCTTGTGTGGCTGCCTACGATCAACACTTCATCTCTTGATACGCCTCATCAGACACATCTCACATGATCACACTGAGAAGCGAGTCGCTGAAAGGAGACCGCGCCGTGCCCACCAGCCACTTTGGCAACCTGATTTTAGAGAAGGTATGTCTCCCTTTTTCTTTTGATACCATGTTCATTAGCTTTTTAATAAATATAATACAATCATTTTTAAGGGGCTTGTGTTCAAATTTTTCCCCGGGCCTGGTAATATGCTTTCTCTCTGTGGGCAACAAAGCAATGGGACCATTTGTGGTGCATATATGACTACTGCAGTTCTTCCCTTGTCGTAATATCAAGTCCACCCTAAAATATCATTTTATTATTATGCTCCCCCCCGGGTCTGATGGTGAAGAATATTTGTTCTCTGTGTCAAAGGGCATCAGAACTTGATGAACCTTTGGAGTTAGAAACCTGACTAAATCATATATATTTTACTGTTCATTTTTGCAACGACGTTGCAAATGTAAGAATTTGAAATTAATTACATTTGGCTACCCAAGATTAAAGAGAATTGAAAAGTAAAATATATTTTACATAATACATAAGCAATGCAAAGAAATAAAATTTTGAGAATGTTAAATGAGAATAGAGTTCGACTTACTATGACACTAGGCCGTGCAAGTGCATGGGTAGACAACTAGTTTTCCTAATAATACAGTTTTGCCCAAGTATTACAGCATCGCAGTAATGCAAGTGATGTCTGCAGTCAGATTGGAACGAACATATTTCACATCAGATGGTGTACTGGAGTGAATTGCAAAAAACCACCACATTTGGGGCTTCATCTACGGAAAACCACCAGATCGCTAATCATTTGCAAAAATCACCGCGTATTCAGTAAACTTTTTGCAAAAAGCACTGATTAGGTGCTTTAGCCCGTTTAACCACTTTCTGACAAGTGGGGCCGCAATGTAAGGAGCTGATTTGGCAACAAATTGACATATACCTCCCTGGATCTTAAAAAAAGCAATAAAGCCCCTCCCCCTCCCCCTCCCCCACGAAGGGCATCTCCTTCCTCGCGCGCAGCGACAAGGGGGGCACACCGGCCGACAAGGCGCGTCGCGGTGGCCGACCTGCCCAGCATGGTGCGCCCTGGTGATGTGTCCAGTCGTCCTCACGACACGGCTTGGATGCTTCTGCCGCTGGGCAGAGGGCAGGCGAACGAGGTCAACGCGTCCCCTCCCCCACGAAGTATACGGCCGCGGACGCGCTGGCATTCGTGGCGGTCAGCCTCGGGAAGGGCGGGTGGGCCAGAGGTGGAGGTGGATGGCGCGGGAGGTGGGCCGCGCTGTTCCGGCGCAGGGAGAGGTCGTCGGACAAGTCGTCGTTATCGGCGTCCTCGTCCTCATCGTCGCTCCGCCGGGTGTTCGGCGATGCGACGCTGAGGGACACGATGGCGCCGCTGCTCGTGCCGTGCTACGACCTGACCACGGGCGTGCCGTTCCTCTCCTCCCGCGCCGACGCCGTCGAGAGCAACAGCTTCGACTTCCGCCTCCGAGACGTCTGCGCGGCCACCTGCGCCGGTGGCTCGGCTGCGGCCACGGTCCACTCCGTGAACGGCCTTACGGCCATCGCCGCTGCGGCCGGTGGCGTGGCAGCCATGGGCAACCCCGCCGCGGCGGCCATCACGCACGTGCTGCACAACAAGCAGGAGTTCCCCCTCGCCGCCGGCGTCGACGACCTGCTCGTCGTCTCCATCCGCTCCGGGTCCTCCTCCGGCGGCACGGCCTCCGGCTCCGCCACCCCGTCCGCCGGCTGGCGCACACCGATCCCCCCGCGCTCGCCGTCCCCCGCCGAAATGGTCCGCCTCACCGCCGAGGGCGTCGCCGACATGGTCAACCAGGCCGTCGCCATGGCGTTCGGCCACACCTGCGGCCGCAACTACGTGTGCATCCAGGTCAGCATAGCCACAGAGCTTCACCTCGCATGGTCCAGGGGGTTGATTGCTTTTTTTAATCTATTAGGGGTCTGTGTGTGATTATTTTGCCAAGTCAGCTCCTTACAGTCCGGCCCCATATGTCAGAAAGTGATTAAATGAGCTAAATCACCTGTTCAGTGCAAACTGCAAAATGTTTACTGAATGTGCGGTGTTTTTTGCAAATGATTAGGGACCTGGTGGTTTTCCGTAGATGAAGCCCCAAATCTGGTGGTTTTTTGCAATTCACTCGTTGTACTGAGCAAGGAAACTGATTTCAGAAACCAGAATTTCTATGCCGTTAATATATATGGTCAGGCAAGACAGCATCAAAACCACCTGAACGTTAGTGCATTCTTTATCCTCGAGCATACATGTCGATTGGTCTATTTTCATGCAGCTATGTTTCCTAGCTAAATGTGTATTATTCCTTCAAGTCGGCTAAACGTCAATATGCTAGATGACGTCATGGAGAGGGCCGCTGAGAGGGGGTCCATCCGTCTGAGATACATTCAGGTCGCACTCCCGACTGTCAAATAAGATCTTACTATTGATGCTAAAAAGTGTCAAGATAAGAAAGGACAGATTGAACCCACATGAATATGAGGTTGATTTAAGGATTGGAGTTCATGCGTAGCCCACTCCGAGAAGATAAGAATGGATATAAAGACAACTCAATTAGCAGTGGGCTCGAAAGTAATGAAGGTCTGAAGCACATGCGGTTCATACTATCTCTTAGCTACCGGGATATGCCTTCACAACTAAGAGTTTGTCTCTGTACCTCGGCATATTCCGGAGGACCATGTAATTGGGAGAGATGACTTGATACGAAGATGGATTGCTGAAGATTTAGTTCATGGAGAAAAAGAAGATGACAACCTGTATGAGTTAGGAGACAAGTACATGATCGAACCCAGCGATGTCGATGCCTTTGGGAGTGCCCAAGCATGCAAAATACATGACTTGGTGTTGGAGATTGTTACTTTCTTGTCAGCTGAAGAAGGCCTCATCACGATATTAAACGGTCAGCAGCCTTTTCCACGTCAACCGGACAACATACGCCATCTCTCCCTCCGGAACAATAGCATATATACCTCAGTCTACCAAGAAGTTGCCTCCCCTCTCCATCTTCCCGTTTGTACACGCATTGGAATTAGAACAGTGCACTGTAAGTGACATGAAGGGTATGGGTAATTTGGGTTACTTGAGATATCTGAGGCTAAGTTGGAAATATTATGATCATTACTATGGACACCGCATCATGCTTCCAGAAGCAATGGCAAGCCTGCAACTTCTGCAGACATTGGTCCTAAAGGAGGCCAAGATAGAAGAACTGCCATCCACTATGGTCAAGTCATCACTGGAAGAGACAAGTGAGGGTGTCGGAGATTTTCATTTGTAAATGGGACAAGAGATGTGAGAAGCGTTTGCTACAGTTGTAGTCCAATCTGAAGCACCATGAAGCTCTTTGTATTTTCACTCTGGATTTCTCCCTGGATTTCATGTTGCATGTGGATCACTAGACTCCTTCACATCTCCAATGATTTATTGCATAGTTAGAATTGATCCCATTCTCCACACTACCAAGGTGGATACATTCCTCGCGCTGTAGCCACCTCTGTGACTTCTCCATCATGATGCGGACACTAGGGCAGGCAGATCTCGAAACTCTTGTAGGATCGCTCATCCTCTATTCGTTGAACATGGAGGAGTTCCGTTCCTCTTTCCAGTGCAGAACAACAACATCACTGTTGGCATCTCCTGTTGCGCAGGGTTAAATCTGGATGCCATTGGTTCCTAATCTAAGCTCTTCAAATAAAATCTTCAG
>NC_041392.1:16688980-16704516 GCF_002162155.2 Triticum dicoccoides
TGATTGAACCTATTGTGGGATGTGCCTAGTATTTTATGTTAGTGTTATGATGGTTGATGCTCTTGAGAATGTTTATTAGTTCTTGGTGAAGCAGCTTCCGCTATAAGAATTATTTTTATGATATTACAATTTTTGTACGTGCGGACCAGAAGGTTTTGACACAGTGAACAATGTTGACGTCTTGCCTCTTGGTTCAGCGTGAATGAAACTATCCTTTATCTTTAAACCAACTTTATGTTTGTTGCCTGTGCCTTGTGATGGCAAGGATTTGGATTTCGTTTTTAGTTCTTTACCGGGCCCGAACGAAACAGACAAAATCCAGTATTTTGGAATATTTTCGAAAAAACTCGGATGAAAAGGACAAAACAAAATTTGAAATTTAAAATAAATTTGAACGAAAAATGACCTAAATTTCTTCAAAAAGGTTTGATCCAAGAAGAACCAAAACGCACAGTATAATACATTCAACAGGAGGAAACTTGTAGAAGAATCAACAATTACATAATTAATAATCCGAATCACAGCCGGGTTTTTCATTGTAAGCAATCACAAAGACAAGATACAAAGGGGAAAATGATGGTCTTTCCAAGCACGTGGTGTCGCAGCTTCAGTGCCGGCGTCTGCATCTCGTTCCCTAGCAATCTAGCGCTGCCTGATCCGAGGATTCACAAGCAGCCACCGCGGTGAAGTGGATGGGAAGTAGGGGAGCAAGAAGGATGTGGACTTCCAGCAGTGGAGAAGGATGGGAGGGGGTGGCGCTGCCCCGCCTCCCTCGGCTTGCGTCGGCAGCAGACACCGTCGGGCTGTATAGAGGAGCGGAGCAGCGCAAGGTCAAAATTTAGGGTTGGAAGGCTTCTGCGGAGACTTTTATACCATCGGGGCACATGTGCGCCCTACAGTGGACCACGGGTCGGGCTAGGAATTCAAAACGAGCCGAAAATTTTGGCCGGCTTATATTTGTACCGGGCCTGGACGAGATGGACGAATTTCGGATGAAATCCAAACTATGTGTAATCGTCCCTCAACTAAGTGATGTTATTCAAGTGGAGCTGCACGATATTGATTTTGAAGGTGGGCTTGCATCAGGTTTGATTTGGTCTTTGATTTTCAAGAAAAAAGGGCCTGCTTTGTGCAGCATTAGAAGACTCTGTGCTGAAACAAAACTGGGTGTCATAGTGTTTTTTTTTCTAGAGAAAACATTGGTTTGATTCACTGTAATTTGCTTCTCTGGAAGTGTCGTCTTGTGAGGCTACTGGTATGTCTCTTCTATTTGTGATGTCGATCTGGAGCGTTATCATTTAGGCAACTACTAATTGTTTGTGGGAATCATTTCGGTTGTTCAGGACACCCAAGTTTGAGTTGTGCATATTTAAATCGATTTGTAACATGAAATATGTATTTTCTTCAAGTAAAAAATAGGTATTTTGTTACAACACCATCATAACAGTCTGTGAGAAGATGTTGTCACGGGCACATGAATGGATTGCCTCAGAAGGATGCGAAAGAGCATAGACTTGGTATCACCCCCATATATCACCGAATTATTTGTTGCAGCACTGGTTAGGAGTTTGTAGTCTGTTCCAAAACAGTGGGAAGTTTATTCTTATGCAACTCACAGTATGTCTTAGAACACATGCATGTACATGGCAACTAGAATTCGGTGATTACTTCTACTCTCCTACTCGGAGAGTGACATTGTTCCCGTGTTTATATCTACATAAAATGAACATATATAAACATTAGCCCTCTCTTTTTTGGCGAGGTATAAACATTAGCACTCGTGGTACTCTCCAACTCTAGGGCGGGGGGATGTTCATATATCAAGTCTCAAGCTAGGTCGCCCTCCTTGAAAAGCCTGGCTTTGCGCTCTTCCGACAACATGCGTGCGAAATAGATCAGCTCCTCTTCATTGGTGCCCCTATTCTTTGAGTCAGGCTCGTTCTTGCCGGTTTCGACGTTCACCTTGCACACCTGCCTCTTCAGCAACGACTTGCCAATGTCAACGAGCCTGTTGAGATTCTCCGGCGTGGACACATCGACAGAGGCTGTTTCGCCATTGAGCCCATCGTCATGGATCCGGAGGTAGCGCTTCTCACAGTGAAGCGCCTGGAAAAGCACAGAGGCATGGATGTCGACGAGGTCGGTGCTAGCCTGGCTGAAGCTGTCGATGATGGGAGTGGCACCCCTATTGTATAGCCACCCGAGGACGCCCCAGTTGCTGCACTCGGCGACATCAAACTTCTCCTCAATCTTAGCCGCCCTGGTGCCCAATGAAAGGATCATGAACTTGTCGTAGTCTACCGGCTTGATGGGAAAGAAGTCAGGGTTTCCCATCAAGATCTGCTTGCTCACGTCGGTCATTGCTAACAACGTCTGTACCCATGCCAATTTTTCAAATATTAGACCGAGAGCACGGTACTTTGATACCATAACACATATTCACACCACATAGTTAGCGGTTGTAAATTAGGGATGCAAGCAGGGCGGGTTGACGGACAATATACAAATATAGTGCTAATTATAGATAATAGATGAGCTAATTGATGTGTTTATCATAACAGAATATTTACAAACCTAATTAATAGAGGTTGTTAGCAAGTCTCATCAAGCCTCAGTCACATTCATTGTCATTTGAGTAGACATGCATGCACAACTCACCGGATTGTTTGACGCCCGAGCAGCTCCTTGACGACCGAGTGGAGGTGCTCACCATCGTACTTGGTCCGGTCATGCTCTTCAACAATCCGAAAGGCCCTTTGCTACAAACATGGTTGATCATCTATTAAGATGCTATTAGCTCTCCAGATTTGGAGCATCCAAGTGGGTTGTGGTTAGTGGGGGTCACTGGCTTCGATCGTAAGGTTGTTTGTTGTTGCTTCCTGTTTGTTTTTTTCTTGTTATTATTTTGATTTTTCATACTGTTGATTTTTTTTCGTGATTTTTTTAAAACTATGAACATTTTTGAAAATTAAATAATAAATTAAATTCATGAATATTTCTGAAGTTCATGAACATTATTAACGTTTGTGGATATTGTTAACTTTAGTGAACTCTATTTCAAATTTGTAAACATTTTTTCAAATCCATGAATATTTTCTAAATATCCAGGCATTTGTTTATAATTCATTTTTTTAATTTGGAACTTGTTTAAAAACCCTAGTAATGTATTAAGTTCTCTAGATTTGGAGCCCCCGGTGCGTCGCGAGCTGTGGGAGTGAGATAGCTTGCCCCACCCGGAACAGTGTGTGTCGTTGGTTGATGGCTCATGTTTGTTTATTCTTTTATTATGAATGTTCTTTTCCTTGTTTTAGTTTTTCACATTTGAATTTATGAAAAATTATTAAAAGGGAGATATATCATATGGGAACTGGCATTCGAGGAAACCGGTGAAAACCACGAGAAAAATATGTTTTTAAATTTTGAAAAAAAATCAGAAAAAATTATGGATCTTAAGAGGATGATGTATTATTGCCACATAAAATTTCAAGTTGAAACACATTAGGAGATGTGAGCTAGGAAAAAGACAAATCAGCGTTGAATAGTGATGAACAGTAATGTCACTATTCAGCGCTGAATTTCTCTTTTTCATACTCCCTCCTTCCATCTATAGAGGGCCTAATGAGTTTTTCATGGCTAATTTTGACCAAATGTTAGAGTAATAATATATGACATGCAACTTACACAAAGCATACAGTCAAATTCGTATGTGAAAGGAGCTTTCAATGATATAATTTTCACATTATATATCTTATGTATTATTAATCTTGTCAATAGTCAAAGGCGGTCTTGAAAAACGCATTGGGCACTATATAGATGGAAGGAGGAAGTAGCTCACATATCGGGATGTGTTTCAACTTGAAATTTTGCCTGGCAATAAAACATCACACTCTTAATATCCCTATTTTTCAGATTTTTTGAAACTTTAATATATGGTTTCCATAAAGTTTTCATTGATATTATCCCTTATTAAAATATGTCAACACTTTAATTTTTTTAAACATTTTCACATATCCAAGAAATAAATAAATTTATTAATACTTTAAAGGTTCATGAACATTTCCGCAGCTTGTATTTTTTAATCTGTTGTTGCTTCAGGTTTGTCTTTTTATTATTATTATTTTGATTTTTTATATTTTTGGTGAAATTTTTAAAAACTATGAATATTTTTGAAAAACAATAATAAATTAAATTCATGAATATTTCTAAAGTTCATGAACATTATTAATGTATTTGGATATTTTTAAATTTTGTGAAATTTATTTCAAATTTGTAAACATTTTTTCAAATCCATGAATATTTTCTAAATATCCAAACATTTGTTTTACAATTCATTTTTTTAATTTGAACTTGTTTAAAAATCCTAGTAACGTATTAAGTTCTCTAGATTTGGAGCCCCCGGTGCGTCGGGAGCTGCCCCACCCGGAACAGTGTGTGTCGTTGGTTCATGGCTCATGTTTGTTTATTCTTTTATTATGATTTTTCTTTTCCTTGTTTTATTTTTACACATTTGAATTTATGAACATTTATTAAAAGGGAGATATATCATATGGAAACTGGCATTCGACGGAAACCGATGAAAACCACGAGAAAATATGTTTTTAAGTTTTATAAAAATCAGAAAAAAATATGGATCTTAAGAGGATAATGTATTATCGCCACATAAAATTTCAAGGTGAAACACATTACAAGATGTGAGCTAGGAAAAAGACAAATTAGTGTTGAATAGTGATGAATAGTAATGTCACTATTCAACGCTGAATTTCTCTTTTTCATACTCCCTTTTTCCATCTATATAGGGCCTAATGCATTTTTCGAGGCTAATTTTGACCAAATGTTAGAGTAATAATATATGACATGCAACTTACACAAAGCATACGGTCAAATTCGTATGTGAAAGGAGCTTCCAATGATATAATTTTCACATTATACATCTTATGTATTATTAATCTTGTCAATAGTCAAAGGCGGTCTTGAAAAACGCATTAGACCCTATCTAGATGGAAGGAGGGAGTAGCTCCCATCTCGGGATGTGTTTCAACTTGAAATTTTGCCTGGCAATAAAAATCACCCTCTTAATATCCCTATTTTTCAGATTTTTTGACACTTTAATATATGGTTTCCATAAAGTTTTCATTGATATTATCCCTTATTAAAATATGTGAAGACTTTAATTTTTTAAACATTTTCATATATACAAGAAATAAATAAATTTATTAATACTTTAAAGGTTCATGAACATTTCCGCAGCTAGTATTTTTTTAATTTGTGAACTCTATTTCACATTTGGGAATATATTTTTCAAATCTATGAAACTAATATAAATATCTGAACATTTTTTACAATTCATGTTTTTTTATTTTCGATCATATCTAAACATACGTGAACATCTTTAAATTTAGCGACTTTCTCAAATATAAAATGATAACAAGCTTATTGTACGACAGCAATGGAATGAGAGAGAAAAATTGGTAAACAAACAAGTTGAGCAGGGAGCCGAGCTAAGCGGGCGGGAGCTTTGTGGGTCGGCCCAATAGTCTCACACACGATCACTGCAAGATCTAAATGTGTATGGACACCACAACTACGCACAAAACAACTCTATTCTCTTCTCAGAAAAAAAAACAGTCTCTAGCAGCATCCCATCATGATATACGAATGAAAAAACACCACCATAACATAATTAATACACAAGACGACATAGACAAGACCAAAACGAAACAATCCACTGCAATAATCTGCTAGAACCCCAAACTAAGAATAGCGCGACAATGCGCTCATTATCCTCTATTATTATTATTATTATTATTATTATTATTATTATTATTATTATTATTAGCGGGTTATGCTGATTATATAGTATATGGACTCGCTCGCAGTTGTGTGCATACATCTTAGTTATGCGTGTATAGAAAAATATAGACTTGCTGACCTGACCGGAGGGAAGATATTTGGGCAGTGTTCCATGTAGAAGTCATTTATGTCCTTGGCGGCGAAGAGCGGACGGCCGTCGGCGTTGGGCGCGGTGAGCATGGCCGTCACCAACCCTCCGGTGCTCGTCCCAGCCATCACGTCGAAGTAGTCTGAGATCCTCGCGTCCGGTCCATCAAGCTCCTGTATGTGTGTATGTACATGTATATATGGGTCACATCACAGACCACACGTGACAAGGCGCGGCAGCATGCAGGTCAGAGAACTGGGTAACCTGGAGCTTTTCTTCGAGGAAAGCTAGGATAGTCCCGGGGATGATGCCGCGGACGCCGCCGCCGTCGATGCTCAGCACGGTGACGATGCTCCCATATGCCGGCGGCGGCGACTTGGGAGTGGCGAGCGACGGCATGCGGCCGCTGAGCGCCCGCCTCGCCGGGTTCTGCAGGGTCAGGGGCCCGTTGCTCAGCTCCGGCCGTCGCATCCCCACTCAGATCGACCGCTGCTAGCTTTGTGACTGACGATCGATCGGTGTAGTTAGTTGGCTTTGTTCGATGCATATATGTGCAACACATTTATACTCTCGCGCGGATGCAAGGATAATGATCTAAAACGGCTTATATTTATTTACAGAGGGAGTTTATTCCATCCTAGGTCTCTAGCTAGCTAGCTCAGAAAAGTCAAAGTGTAGTGAGGTGTTAGAGCATCTACAACAAGACATGGCTAATTCAGGTCCTCAAACGCCCGCGGATGCGCCAACACTGATGGGGCACGTCTCATATTTTTGCTTTCACACTTGCGTCTCTTATATCTGAAACCTCAAAACCATGCAACACATGCAACGCTATGTAAAACATGATCAACACGCAGTTCATCAAATCAACATTTCATCGCCAGACAAAAGGAGCATAGTTCATCAGAGTTCAATGGCGGACACTGCAAATCCGTACTACTAAGTACTTAAAACATAGATAACATATAAATAGAACGGGGAAAGGCAGAGGAAATCACCATTTCCTCGCTGGCCTCTTCCCCTTCCGGTCGTCGACGCGGTTGTGCCGCTACTCCATGTAGGTGTCGGCGTGCGGAGGTGCGTCATCGTTGGAGCTAGAGGTGGAGCCGTCCGACAGGTCGGAGTTGGAGCTGCACCTTTTGCCCGACAGCTCCTTCGGATGACGGGCCGCCTTCGCCTTCGCCGCCACGTCTTTGTTTGCCTCACGCTTTGACAACTCAATGGCGAGTCCTTGCATTCTTACACCGGAGGTGCCGCGCATCCGTCTCCGCTGTCGTGAAGGGCGAGCTCCTCCACATCGTCGAGTTCCGCTTCACATAGCAGGATTGGTCAGTCGTCGTAGGAGCCGGATTCCCCACCAGAGGCAGGGTTGCTTTGGTCGCCGACCATCGAATGGGTTTGGAGTGGATCGGAAGTGGAGTGACGGAGAGGAGACTGAAGTGGAGTTTGAATTCACTGTGGTCTAGAAATTTCCTGATGAGAATATTTGTGGGGCACGCATGGCCAGGCTGGGCAAAGCCGACATGGCGACGCGCCGGATCGTTTTATATCCGCTTTATATTTGGGCTATTTATGAGAAATGCTGGATAGCCCAAGCATTTGAGGATGATTTAAGGCGTTCATCCAGGTCGGTTTTCCATGACCGATCCGTGACTAAGCCGTTTATGCGGACGTTTGCGAACGGTTTGAGGTGCGCGGCCGGCTGTAGACGGCTCTAGCCTAGCCGATCGAGCCGAGCATGCGGGGGCGGGTGGGGCCCATCCATCGACCTCAGCCGGTCATGGTCGATCGCCTTGGAGGAAGGAATATATGTATGTACGTACCCACCGTCCACGCTCTTTGTGTACCAACTGGATCCAGTCGCGCGCGTGCAGGTGTTTCGGCCGTTTAACTTATGTTATCCGCTTACGTACGTAGCAATAGTGTTGATGCTCCCATGGACACTTAGTACGTATCCATCACATGGTACGTAGGTGTAGTGTTTTTTTTCTTGCCAGGTATGTACGTGTACCCTGAGAGTGTTTTCTTTTAATACAGTACACCGCATATTCTCACGTAGACACATATACAGTTATCCCTATAAACACACGCACACACCCTGCTCATACTAACACCTCCGAGATATTAAACCGGCATAACATTTTAAGATTGACGAAGTCTCACTGGCAACTTCGTAGTCAAATAGAACATCTCCTCACACTAAACGAATGTCGTCGGAAAATTCAAACTAAATTCAGAAGAATGCGAGAAAGCGGTGCCAAGTCTAAATACACCACAAGGTAGCTTACCATCTGAGCTACACTCTGTTTGTCCGTGGGAGTGTTGTTGCTCTGATGGATAAATCCTGACAACAAGGTACGTGTACTTAACTCATTTGTTTCCTTTCCCAGGACCTAATTATGTCACTAGTTACACTAGTAGAATAAGGGCCTTTAATCCCGGTTCATAAGGGCCTTTAGTCCCGCTTCCTGAACCGGGACTAAAGAGTCGGTACTAAAGCCTCCCTTTTAGTCCCGGTTCTTACACCAACCGAGACTAAAGGCCCTTCACGTGGCCGCTGTCTGGAGGTCCACCTAAAAGAAATTTTATGAATTTTTTTTAAATTTTTCTGAAAAACAAATTGATTTTTTTGAATTTTTTTCCCGATTTTCAAATTTCTAAATTATTTTAATTAACCTCTAATCTCTAATTACCCTCATCACTGCTCACTTTAACCTCTAATCTCTAATCACCCCTCATCATTCCAAATCATCTAACTTCTCGGGCGGTCATCCATCCTCTCACTACTCCAGCCTAAGCACGCTTAACTTCTGGGTTCTATTCCCCCTCGTTTCCAAGTCTGCACTTGTTGTTTTCCTGACAATAGTAAGATGTCAATCGTATTTAACCCTTATGAGTTTAGCTTGAGCATGAAGTCACATGTTTCATTGTTTGAGTTTGAAACTATTATTCTAAAAAACAATAATTATTTAATAAAATACTAATATTTCTTGAATAAGTAGTTTGACCATAGTTTGACCATAGTTTGACCAGATTTGACCAAAATTCAAAAAAAATGAAATAATTATTTAGTAACACTAATATTCTTGAATAATTATTTAGTAACACTAATATTTCTTGAATAAGTAGTTTGTCCATAGTTTGAGCACAGTTTGACCAAATTTGACCAAAATTCAAAAAAATGAAATAATTATTTAGTAACACTAATATTCTTGAATAATTATTTAGTAACACTAATACTTTTTGAATAAGTAGTTTGACCATAGTTTGACCAGATTTGACCAAAATTCAAAAAAATTGAAATTTGAGCATATCTTTTTTTCCTTTTGGAATTTGAGGATTCTAAAAATTTGCAAACGGGTGGTAGGCCGTCAAAATCGGATGTGGATTTTCGTTCTAAACATTTGATATATTATACGTTTTTTCCGACATCGTATGCAAAAGTTACAGCCGTTTTACATTTCCCTACACTTTTTGCAAAACATGTCCGAATTTATGTTTTTAAATTTTCCTAACTAGTAGATGTAGTAACATAACTACATCTCGAAGGATTTTAATTTTTGAAGTTTTTATCATTTTCTTTTGCTTTTTACAAAAATGAAAAGGCGATCAGGGGGGTAGAGTTTGAAAATGGGACCTTTAGTACCGGTTTGAGACATGAACCGGTACTAAAGGGCATCGCACCCTTTAGGCCCTGTTTGTTTTGGATTCTAGGAGCAGATTCAGCTTTGCCAGTGAAGCCGAATCTGGAATCTGAAACAAACAGCTAGTTGGAATCAGCTTTGCCATTGAAGCCGAATCTGGATTTGGACCATTTTTAGTGCAATTTCCTGAAGCACCTCAAAGTGTACTTTGGTGGTGAAGCTGATTCTCAGAATCAGATTCGCCAGTGAAGCAAATCCACATGTGATTAAAATCCAAGCGAAGCTGAAACAAACATGGCCTTAGTCCCGGTTCGTGTCTCAAACCGGGACTAAAGGGCTCATTTGAACCGGGACTAATGCCTTTAGCGCACGAACCGGGACCAATGCTCACATTAGTCCCGGTTCGTGAATGAACCGGGACTAATGGGCTTATCTGGTCCGAACGAAAGCCCTGTTTTCTACTAGTGTTAACATGAGGGTGACTGGGTGAGGGTGGAAGATTTTTTTTTTGAAACGGAGGCAAAAGCTTTGCCTCATCCATTAATTAAGATAGAAAAGAGTTTGTTACAAGACACCCAACAAACACGGCATGCGGATTACTCGCGTGAAATAAAGGACCCTAGCTTCTTTGCGCCGGCGATGACCCAAAGGTTGGCCTCGGTAGAGATGGAGGAGAGCAAGATTGGCGGTGGAGCACTCTTATGCTTAAACACTCTTGCGTTACGCTCGTTCCAAATCGTCCATGAGACGAGCATAGTGAGGGAGGCCATGGCTTGGCGGTGAGGGTGGAAGATGATGTTGTCGAGGAAAGACTTGCTGCTAGGGATTACTCTATGTTAAGTAAAAGAAAAAGTTCAAGACCTGCCCCCCTGTGTGTAAAGAAAACATATCATCAGAAAAAGTTTGTTGATGGTTCCTGTTTGTTATTTCTATTAGTTATTCTGGTTTTTTTGTTCTCTTTTTATTTACAATTTTGGCGCACTTTAATTCATGAATATTGATTAAAGTTCATTAATATTTAGAAAAAATGTTAACATTTTTGTAAAATTCAAGAAATAAATAAATTCATGAATATTTTTAATGTTCATGGAATTTTTAAAAATTTGTAACAAATAAATAAATGTGCCAAGTTGTTTCAAATTTTTGAATATTTATTCAAATCCATGAATATTTATAACCATTTTTATTAAATTTTGAACATTTTTCAAAGTCCAATATTTTTTAATATCCAATTGTTTTCAAAAAATTGAAATGGTAGCTGGAATTTTACAAAATAGCCGTAGAGAAAGCGATAATATTTTTTTTCTAAACCAACGAGTGGAGCAGGGAGCCAAGATGAGCGAGCGGGAGCTTCATTGGTTGGCGCATGTGAACCTTATAACAGCAATTCCACGATTTCAGCAAGGAATAGGAGCTCCCAAATGGCACACACAGCGATCACCGGTTGACACCGAGATCAAAATGTATACTAACACCACAACCATGCGCTGAACAACCCTACTCTTCTCTTAGCACACATATTGTCTCTAGCAGCACCCCATCATGATATACAAATGTGACAAACACCACCGAAACATAATTAAATCCGAAGAGAACTTAGCTAAGAACAAAATGAAACAACCGACTGTAATAACCTGCTAGTGGAAAAAAGACAATCCCACGAATGTATTATTCACTATAAAAATACTTGAACGAAACACACAAAAAACAAAATCATGTATATCTAGCACATGTATTATTCATCATAAAAATACTTGAATTTGTCCTTTTTGTGTAGCTCACATTGTGTGTAGTTTTCTTTCAGAATTTGTTTAAACTTAAAATGTTGATCTCTGTTTTTCTTTTCGACAAATTCCAGACTCCATGGAGCCTTAGCTCGGCAAGCTTGAGGAAAGGAGTCATGTGGCCGAAGGTGAGCCTCGGGAAGAGGATGACGTGCATCGTCGTCAGCGAGGACAAGAACAAAGGAGTCGGCAACAGCATCGGCGTCCATCTTATTCCTCGGTGTTTGGATCGGTGTCAAGTCAATTCTGGGTAATATTTTGCACTTAAAACTTGTGCACACAAAGAATCTGGGTTCTGAATTAGTCGCCGACACTACTTTGCTAATGTAGCAAGATTAAAACTTTGTAGGTCCATAAATCTCAGTCCCTCTTTCTTCTTCGGAATGCACAACATAGAAAGATTTGATTTGTTTTATTACAACAATCACCATCAAACTGGAGAGTGAGAAATGAAAAATAAGAGGATTTTCTCGAGCTGTTGAACTGGAAGCCAAGCACAAACATAAAATAGAAGGATTTTATGGCCCGGTTTAATCAGCTGTCCAATCCAACCCAGCCCAAATAAAGCACGTCCACTATTCTCACTCTCACTGGGTCCGTTCACGAGCGGAAGCAGAGGAGGATCCAAAGAAGAAGAAAAAACGAGCGGAAGGAGAGTGAGGGGGGAATCATGGCCGTCGCCGGAGGAGATAGCCTCCACCGCCGCGTCGACACCGTCGCCGTCGCCAACGCTTCTCCTTCTGATTCCCTCGAGGTACGTGCTTTCCCTAGGACTATCCGGCCACCTTCTCTCCTGCCGCCCCCAATTACCCTGGAGCGGACAATCTGACACAGGAACCCTAGAACTAGGAAGAGAAGCCTGGGACCCAACCAATTGAGAGGCTCTTTCTTGCTCTATAGGAGGAACTTCAGTTTATTTCTGTTGAACCGAAAGCCAAGGGATTGAGCCGTATAGTCAAATAAACAATGCCATTTTTATTGTATCTCTAGGAATTTTAGTGTGTTATTATTAGGTGGGAGAAGGAAGTAGTAATATTTTGTTCTTCCTTCTGAGTAATTTCTTACATAGACAGCAGAGACCAATTAACCAAGTAGGCGCTGCGGCTAGAGTAACTGGGTAATGATAACTTTATACATTGCTCATGCTCTTAGCAATTTATCTCAGTTTGTACACTCTGCAGAGGTTTGAGCACTTTTCCCCACAAGACTCGATCTCCCCCATTGGATTTCTCGCACTACATGGTGTTTGAGAAACGAAAGACCGAGACACAGTCTTTCAGAAGCATTAACTCTAATCCCGGGTAGACAATACCAACCTACATCCCCTATATTTACTAGCCTACCACTGGAAGATGTCACGCAACATACTCAATTATGCCAGAGCCCATAATGGTTTGTGGCTGCACACGAAAGTTTCTAGCATGAATAATCTTATGATCCCTTTGAGTCTGGGTGGCGGACCATAGGAGAATCACACGGGTACCCCGGGATCTCCTAGGACAACACTGGTATAACCCCAGGTGCCCAAAACCAACAATCCACGAAGATGTGTATTAAAGTTGCCACCTTAAATTGAACCATTAATTAATAATCTCACATCTGTCATGGATTCACTCAAACCCAACCCACGTCTACGAGCATAACATGACAATATAAGCATAACATAGAAGTAATTCCCAAGGGTTTGATAATAAAACAGGTAATAGGTTCTACCTCATCATCTACTTCCCAATACCCACAAGTTAATCACATCCTAATCATGCAATGTTTGAGGATTGTAACTAATGCATAAAAACTGGGTGTGAAAAGAGTATGATCAATGTGTTACTTGCCTTGCTGACGATCCGCAAAACCTAGTGACTCGTAGTAGCACGCTTCGCACTCCGGGAATTCTATCGCAAACAAACAATAGCATACATAAGCACTCAAGAAAATATGCACGGGTAAAAATCAAATAAGAAGATCTAACCTGAAAGTTCAACTGAAGAACTCCGGTTTGCAAAAAGAATCAAATCAAACGGAGCAACGAAACTCAAACTGCGAAAGAAACAAGGTCCGATTACTAATCTGGACTAAAGTCAATTTTTTACAGTACCAAAATCTTGTTCAAGTTGATTAAAGAGAAAGAGGGCTTCGAGACGAAGATCTAGGCGCTTGAATCGCCTGATTCCGATAAACGAGCGCAAAGATAAACTAAAACGAAGATCAGGGCACAAATCACGATCGAAAATAATCACGAAAAAACCATGGAAAAAGAAAAACGGACGAACAGGGTAACGAAAGAACGTTCGCTGTCTGTGACTAACGGGTGAACAACGTTCGTTAAAACAAACGTACGGACGAACGTCCGCTATTTAACTAAACCGGGAAAAACCGAACCGATCTAAATAAATAAATAAAATGAATCTAGGATTTTCGAAATAAAACCAATCGGTTTTAAAAAATCCGGCGGCTACCTCGGCGAACATGTCGGCGGCGGCGGCGGAAACTCCGGCGGGGCGACGGGGCGACAGCGAGCGGAGCGGCGGCGGGGTCGGCGGCGGCGGCGGCGGCAGCGGATCCGGCGGAGGGGCTGGCGGCTAGGGTTTCGAGGGCGGGCACAGGGTGGGCTGAGGCGGCGGCTCGGGCGGGCTTTAAAGGGGCCCCGGGCGCAGTGTCCTAGCCACTTTCTCTAGGACTATCCGGCCACTTTCTCTCCTGCCGCCCCCAATTACCCTGGAGAGGACAATCTGACGCAGGAACCCTAGAACTAGGAAGAGAAGCCTGGGACCCCAACCAATTGAGAGGCTCTTTCTTGCTCTATAGGAGGAACTTCAGTTTATTTCTGTTGAACCGAAAGCCAAGGGATTGAGCCGTATAGTCAAATAAACAATGCCATTTTTATTGTATCTCTAGGAATTTTAGTGTGTTATTATTAGGTGGGAGAAGGAAGTAGTAATATTTTGTTCTTCCTTCTGAGTAATTTCTTACATAGACAGCAGAGACCAATTAACCAAGTAGGCGCCGGGGCTAGAGTAACTGGGTAATGATAACTTTATACATTTCTCATGCTCTTAGCAATTTCTCTCAGTCACTCTTTTTTTTAGATAACGGTTCATTCTTCTAATCTTTCTTATTCTCCATTTACTGCAGAGAAGCAGCGACCTGTTCGCGGTCCCTGCCGTGTCCACGCTCCAAGGCTGGGCAGAACTACCGGATGCCCTGCTTCACTCCATTGTTCATCTGTTGGGATCCTTCACTGACTTTGTTTCCTTCGCTTCCACCCGTCACCCTTGGTGTGCTGCCTTCTCCTCGGGTCTGATAGTTGATAGTCCTGACCAGCAAGCTCTGAAACTTTGATATGGGGGATGATGCTGGCACTCCTCAGATTTCGTTGGAGTATAATAATGGATTTGTGCTCGGTTTCTAGCCTCTTGGTTCAGCATGTCTGATAATGTTGTTCATCTTTAAGCCAGCTCTACCAGCTTCTTACGAAAAATTACCTCTGCTAGCAGAAACCAGAGACTTTTGCAGGTTGGATTGGATAGGGGATGTTCATGGTGGAAGGAGCACTTAAGCTTTCACAGCTAGTTTCATCCTCCAGTTTTAGACCTTGTAAGAGATCTTCATGGTGGCAACTCAAGCTTCTGCAGTTTGTTCTGTCTTCCGTTTAGCTCTGCTGTTTATGGCAAATTTGCCTGAAGTTGTATATATACTGGGGCCTTGTGATTTATCAGGCATGGGCAAGGGATTCTTCTTCGGTTCTTGTAACATGAGTGGCCTTAGATGCATGGTTTGATTCCTGGTTGCAATTGCATCAAAATGACTGTTGACTGAAATGAAAAGAGCACCTGGTTTGTTGTATGGTTGCTATCCCTCAACAGAGCTTCAAAGCTGCAACTCGGTGGATTGGAAATTGTTTCATTTCCAAGTTTGTTGTAAGCAGAAACCTTGAGAGCAGAGCCGATCGACGAATCACAAAGTGTGAGTTTCTGTTCCTCGAATAACTTGTGTCTGTTAATTTGTTGCCAAGGTAGGTGCAATATTATGTTACTATAGATTTTTTTTGTGGGTTATGTTACTATAGAATGCTCAAATGTATGTTCCCTTAAATGTTGTTGGATATACAATGGATTTCAGTGCTACCATGAAAGATGTAACTAAGAGCATGTCCAGCCGTTGCCCCCCCCC